>NC_042617.1:271582550-271938175 GCF_901001135.1 Rhinatrema bivittatum
TCACCTACCTCACGCCTTGTGTCAGGTGGAGGATCCAGTGGGTTCAGACATGCATGGGCTACCTTAATTACATGCTCCAGCTTACGGGGCTGCTCCTCCACTTTTGCTGCCAGAAACAATGCTGCTGGTGCCACAATCTGTCAAAGGGGAAAGGAGGAAATGAAAACCTCTCCTCAACAGTCATCCACTTCTCTTCTTTATAGTAACACAGTAAATAATAGCAGAAAAAGACCATCTGGACCATCCAGTCTGCCCAATCACACTGCTAAGGACACATCTTAGCCACCAACCACAGTGTGGGTACAGAACTTGGGATTTAATATGCAGTTGAGAGAACATTTTTAAAGTAAATCAGCTTCACAGGTGTTACTGTAAGATTACCACACATAAATCACACCCACCATACAGGCCTAACTCACACAACCTCCTTTTCACTGGATTGGGTCAAATGCAATGACTAGCCCTTCTCTGGCCCAATACAGCTGCCTTCCCCTACTGGGAGCACCATACATATTTTTATTTTAACTTGTATTCAAATATACAGTAAGGCATCTAGTCCCGTTCCCCAACAAGCAAAAGCAAGATTATAAGAAGCCCTGTAATGTGGGTTACTATCACAGGTGAACTGGAATCAGTGGTCAATTCCATTTGAAAGGAAATATTTATGACAACTGTTTGAGTCTTACTTACATTTCGATGAAATTGGGTAAAGGACTGGACCATGTAGAATCGGTGCATGTAAACGATGGCTGTATTGATAGTTAGTTGAGAGCTGGTGTAATATGGTTAAGGAAAATGGAGAAAAATTCTACAAGTCCCACACTCAAACCCTGGGACTTTAAAAACGTTATACCTATCCTAAGACACTCCAACAGCCTTTGTTCTAAATCACAGTACAGTGCTGGTGAAGCATAAGACTTCTCTGCATACCTCTGCAACCATTACTTCTATCACATTCCTGTCTCTTCCACCCTTCCCATTACTTTAACACTTCACTAAAAGCCAGATACACTAAAGGTTTATTTTTACAATTTTGTGTCTATAGGAAAAATGCTTAGTATAATGCCTACAAAGAAACCCAGCCTCTGTTTCTCTGTTCCTTGTATGCCATGCATTTTTTTAAATCTTTCTTTTGTGGCACATATGCACACTAACAAAAGTTCATAGGTAAGTAATGCACATTTAGAATTTCATATTAAGTTACAAAACTGTAACACTTACTAAAAAAACATTGTACTATGTCATTTGATGTTTCTAGTGTGTATGTATATATATACATTGCAAGAAAAAAAAGTGTACAACAAAGACAATTGCAAACTTCTAGCGTGGGAACCATTAATGAGACTCTACTGCCTAAGGGAAAGTTAAACAGCTGAAAGCTCAATGCCTATATGAGTTAGGAAAGCAATTAACCCTAATATATTCTTCTTTAATATTATAGGTGTTTTATTATAATCCTTTGTTTACAAAATAGATAATGTTTCGAGTCATTTAGCATGTTGCATGCTCCAGGATTTCCATACAGAAATTTAGCAAAACTAACATTACCTTTTACAGTGATCTACTGAATGGGGAAAAGGAGTCTGTGGTGTAGTATATAGTGCGATATGACTGTACGGGGCTCAAAAGGGTTATTAAAATTGAAAAATTATAAATAGCGAGCTCTCTGCCCACAGGTAGAATTGTGTATTTTTGCATACATGTATATCTTTCGTTATACACGTTGTAAAGCGGGCATACATACATACATACACCTGCACATCTAACATAAATCTATAGCAGCGTATGTACATATTTCCGCACACGCCAACTCTCAGTCACCGGAGCAGGCCCGACTCTCAGAGGCAGGCCAGGCCCAACTAGGCCCAATCCCAGACCCTGGCCTCACGCCCTCCCCGGCGCACGGATACACGTTAAGTCGCTGGCCCATGTCCTGCAGTAGGTTGGCGGCCTGCTGCCGGTAGGAGAGCTCTTTGTCCGGGTCGAGACCCGCACGGTGAGACGGACTTTTCGCCAGCTGCTCCCGACTGAAATACCAGCGACTCGCCTCCATAGTTCGGCAGCAGGGCACGCACGTCGGCCTACGCACTGACGTGCGCACATGGCGTAAGGCCGCGGCGCGCGCAGCTTGAGATAGACGTCACTTCCTCTACAAGTTATGAAATGTGTACTGGAGAAACGGCAGGGCTGGGCAGCAAGTGCCAGGATGAGACACAGATTAAAGTGGACACTGGGGATTTACCAGCGATCGGAATACGGAATGACTGATTGGACATTAATCAATTCATAGCCAGTATGTGAAATTAATCTTCGTTGCAGATGCGCCCCTCATAATTGCTCTGGGCTTTTCGGGGAAGGGATGTGTGTATTGCTGGGATACGTGCCGGCGGCTGGAAAGTCTGTACGCTGATTGGCTTAACGCTTCTCGGCGTTCACATGGCAACGGAATAAACCTGGGCACCGGCTGTCAGTCGGTTCCCCTGGGGGCTGGAAGCGCGCGGAGGTCAGCTATGGCCTTCTTCAGCTTAACCAGTGTGGGACACCAAGATCCCTTCATAGGAAGGAAACTGCAACCAGCAACAGTCGAAAGTTCAGGTAAGCAACGCCCCGCTCCATCTTTCTGCTGAGGGATAGAGCCACTCACTTCCACCTGAAAGCTGCTGGAAGACAGGAGACAAGCAGAGCCTCGTAGCCAAGGCTGGTGTAGGAAGACTTGTCTCCTGTTGGGGCAAGGGTGCTTTTTTTTTTTTTTTTTAATTATTATTAATCACTTGGAAATCTTATTTTAAAAGATGTGTGTGGAAATAAGTCAATACAAAATAGGGCAATATCTTTTGATTAGACTAACTTACAGGCCGATAGAGTAAGGAGCGGTAGGAAGAGCTGCGTTAGGGCCGGGCGCACCCGCGTTTGCCGCACGCAGAGTCCGGCTCACCTACCGCTCGTTACTGTATTAAAATCGCATGCAAATTCAAGCCGCGTCCATGAAGCGCAATCCATTTTACTGTATAGGCGCTTTATACAGCGCCTATACAGTATCCTGGGTGCGCTGGTACCTGTCATTTCAAATGTCATTTGAAAAGTAAGGCACCAGGAAGTGGATCCCAACTTTAACCAAAGAAAACTTAAAAACCTAAAATCCCCTCCTCCCGAAGCGACTGGACATGTAAAATATGTAAAACCTAAAATCCCCTCCTCCTGAAGCGACTGGACATGTAAAACCTAAAATCCCCTCCTCCAGGAGCGACTCGACAAGTAAAATATGTGAATAAGTGTAACCAACTTATTTTGTTTCTTTTTCAGCCCTTTCAGCCTTCTCTGCCGTCCTCCGGAGGGGGCAGCTGGCGGCGAAAGCGGCTTCCAGCGGCCCCCAACGGCGAAGACGGACGAACGCACGCCCGAAGTGCATGGGCGCTCAAGCCAGCGAAAGCACATGGACGGGCATGTGTGACGTACGCTGTGACGTCACACACGCGCGTTCATGTGCTTTCATTGGCTTGAGCGCCCGTCGATTTGGGCAGTCAAACTGCAGGTTAAAAAGGCGATAGTCGGGGGGCGCGCGTTACTGAATGGGGGGGGGGAATAGCTAATCCGATCGTTTACATCTCATACATGCCGCGGGCGGAAAGGGGTACCCGTTGATTTAAAGAAGCGGTAAGGATGGGTTAAAAGGGATAGTGAATCGCGGGTTGGGCTAACTCGGCCAAATTGTGAGTAGAAAGCGGGTCAGAAGCAGGGTAACCGCGGCCGCACTTTACTGTATCTGCCTGTTAATGATTAGCTTTTAGGAATTGTATTGTCTTCAGGAGGTGAAAGCTTTGGGGAAATAAAAGGGGAGAGCACAACTACAGCTAAAAAGTTGTAGAAAAATTACATTGCTTTAAGTGCATAGCCAGCAGATCTCATCTGCTATGCAGGGCTTAATTTGTGGGGGAGGGCAGTTCCGTCACTTCTTTTCAGGCTGAAGAGACAGAACAGCGGGGTATTTTGTTCCTACCCTTCTTCTCCAGGCAGCCTGCATGGAAAAGAAGTGGAGGGGGCTGAGCCTTAAGCACACAGAGAAGAGAACAGTTTCTCTGTTTTCTAATCCAGTTCCTCCTCTTTTGTTCCCCCCTTCCCCCCTACATCTCCTCTTGTATTGCAGGGAACAGAAGGGGGTGATATTAAAGCAGACATTGCAGACCAAAGAACAGACAAAAAAAGGTTTGAATTGAGTAGTAATGCTAATTGTTAAGGCTTCAACCCCAGTCTTGATGAATGCCACTACTACTGACAACTTTCAAACCTTTTTTTGTGTCCATTATTGAGGGCCTAATTTCTAGAACGCAGAACGGCGATTTGCCACTTTTTTCTGGGACCTGAGAAAGCAGAGCAGAACCGGCAGTATACTTCAGAACAGACCCAGTAGTTGTATGGTCCCCCCGGAGGAAGCAAAGCTGCATGGCTTTGATTCAGGTGTGTGTGTGCGTTTATATGTGAGAGCAACTTCGCACCTGGCTCTGGTCCTGCCCCTTTTAAAAAGGTCAAACCTGGCCATGGCCTCACCCATCTAACCCCCTCCACAGTTCTTCCTTTGTCTATAAATTGAAGTCCTTCTGCCATGTAGTCAAGGCTGTATTTCTCTCATTTATTTTGGACTGGTAATGCAGAAAAGCTGAATTTAGTCATTGGTGTCACAGTCAAGGAGTAATACTAAGAAAAACCAACACATTCTATTAAATCCAGAAAAACACAAATGCATATAGGAAGTGTAACCCTTTGCTGGGGTGTTGGTGGTTCCCTTAGGGCCATAAAAGTACTTATAAGTCTGGGCTGCTCTTGCCATCCTTCCTGAACTTTTCAGGGAGTGAGCTCTTTTTGTGGGGGGAGAGAAGCTCTTTGGCCCAGGAGATGGAGAGCCTTTTCTATGGTGTATGATGTTCTGGTGTGGCGTTATCCTCAAGGACAGACAGGCTGGACTCAGACTATGTGTTCAAATCATATATTTATTGATCATTTCCAAAAGGTCAATCACTATCCTTCAAACATTCAACAAATGAAACTGTACACTTGAACTGTTTACATGGTGTCTCTGCTGGGTGCTGGTATCCATCTCTGCAGCTCCTGGGAGGGAACTTGCCACTGCCTACTCATCTGCCCAAAGTTCAGTCGGATGCTCACAGCCTGATCCCTTTGGAGTGGAGATCCAATTGGGACTCTTCCAAAGCTTGATGGTACAACCTTGATGGACTTCTCAGGGAGAGAGGCCAGATATTCCAGTTCAGCTTGCAGTTCTCTATCTCCTTCACCAGGTTGTGCAGACGGGTGGGACAAAACCTCCACATGACCAAACAAGGGGAAAAATCCAAAAGTCTCACATTGGGTGGTGCTGTCACTGGTCTTGTGTGCTCTCACCTTGGAACAATACAGAGGCATTATGATATTTTCTGTTTTATTCACCATTCCCTTTCTAATAATTCCTAACATTCTATTTGCTTTTTTGACTACCTCAGCACACTGAGCCGACAATTTCAATTTATTATCCACTATGACGTCTAGATCTTTTTCCTGGGTGGATGCTCCTAATATGGAACCTAATCGAGGCCGGCGGGGTCCGAAGAAGTGAACACTGGTGCTGCTAACCACAGCCGGAGACCAGCTGTTCAGCTGGGGGCCTTAGATCGGAAGGGTACTTCTGTGTGTGTGTGACAGGGAGGGTGCTTCTGTATGTGTGTGGTGCATATGTGAGTCAGGGAGGGTGCTTGTGTGAGTCAATGTGTGTGCGCAAGAGAGAGATGGAGCATATTTTTGGCTGGCTTGTGGCTGTGAGAGAGAGGACATGTGTGTGATTGAGCCTGTTTGTAAGTGAGATAGAACATGTGTGTGATTGAGAGCTTGTGTGTAAGTGAAATAGAGAGATCATGTGTGTGATTGAAATCCTGTGTGTAAGAGGGAGCGAGAGCATTGTGTGATTGAGAGAGACTGGCCAGAGAGGTGACATGTGTATGTGTGATACTGATCAGGGAGATGACTGGTGTGTGTGTGTGTGTGTGTGTGAGAGAGAGACAGAAACTGGTCTTGAGGGTATGACTGGTGTGTGTGTGTGAGAGAGAGAAGAGACTGGTTGTGGTCCCTAAGGAAGAGGACTGTGAGGACAGCTTCAGCAGCTACTGCTGCTTCTGGTATGGCCTGCAAGGGAAAGGAGTAGGAGAACTGCTGGAGAGGGTAAGTAAAGGTGGCTTTTTAAGTTCATTTTTCTTGATTGACTACCATTTTAATTATTGGGTAGTATGTGATGTGTCTGCTGCTTGAAATATTTTATTGGTGTTTGGTAAAGGTTTCAAAATTTGCTTGAGTCTTTAATTATTGGATATTCTATTCATCAGCTGTTTTGAAATTATTTTATTAGTATGATTTTATAATTATGATTCATGATTTATATATCTTGATTTTATTGATTGTTTCATGAGGAATGGTGACATTTTTGTTTTTCCATTGTTGCTCTGTATAGAGTCTGGCGTCATGCGTTTTACAGTTTAGTTTTTGTCTGCACATTTCCATTTATACTTTATGTGGCTTTATTCTGTATTTGGTGAGAGTTTGTGTTCTGCATGCAAAGACTGAGATGAAGCATTCTTTTAGCATGTGGTTTCTCTTTAGGGACCTGTAGTAGCTTGGCCTGTTCTGTTTTCCTGATAGGAGGTGTATTGATATTTTGGATTCTGGTGTAATATTTGTGGTATTCTTTTTCATAGGAGTTTTGACAAATAGTACTGTGTTGATAAGGGAGGACCATGCCGAAATATAGGGGTGTGTACATATATATGTAAATTATATTGTATATGTAATTGGGTACCCATGGGCCAGTATGGAGAAAAATCCCCTGGGCCACTATTTTCCCACAATCTGCCCCTGGCCAAGATTACAACAGACCAGTGGGTCCTGGAGGTGGTAAAGGACAGCTATGCTCTGGAATTTCTCCAAATTCCTGCGGCTGCATTTATGGTCTGTTCATGCGACTCTCTATAAAGAAAGTAGCAGTGGAGACTACATTAAGGTGGCTGTTGGATTTGAAGGCTGTAATTCCTGTGCCCAGATCGCAAGAAAATATGGGCGATATCCAATTTTGTCATTTCCAAGAAGGAAGAGGGATCTTTTTGGCTCATCCTGGATCTGAAGTGAGTCAAACAACATTTGCTGCGACTTATTTCGGAATGGAAACTGTTACTTTATAATGGTGGTACAAACAGAGGAATTTTTCACATCTCTCAACCTGACTGAGGCCTGTCTACATATTCCCATTCACCAGGAACATAGTTTCCTATGCTTCACCATTCTGGGATACACATTTCAGGCCCTGCCCTTCGGGTTGGCTGCAGCACCCCGGACCTTGTCCAAGATCATGGTGGTGGTAGAGGCGTCTCTGCACAAGGACAGCATTCTGGTCCATCTGTATCTGGATGACTGGTTGATTTGGACATCACTTGGCATCTTGCAAGGTGGTGATCTTGCTTCAGGAGCTAGGCTGGGTGGTGAACTTGGCCAAGAATAGTTAACAGACATCTCAGATGCTAGAGTATTTTGACATATGATTTGATACGGAGCAGGCAGGATGTTTCTATTTATTTATTTAGATTTTTATATTCCGCTTTTCAGCACTTCAAAGTGTACATCAGAGCTGATTACATTCAGGTACTTCTACTGGAGAGTCATATTCAGAAGTTACATTTTCAAGTTCAACCCCTGAGAAGGATTATTCGTCAGATGGTGTGCTCTTACCTCAAGGTCCTGGAAGAAATGGCAGCCACATTGGACATAGTCCTCTGGGAGAGGGTGCACATGCGACCCCTTCAGTATGCATTACTTTCTCGGTGGAATCCGCAGTCATAGGAGTACACAGTGAGACTCCACTTGCCATTGGAGGTGAGCATCTACGTGTAGTGGTGGTTACAAGTGGATTATCTCAGGAAGGGGGTTTCATTGGAGACATCAGTCCTAGTTAGTGCTCACTACAGATGCAAGCCTTCTGGGTTGGGATCTCACTATCAAGAGTTGGTGACACAAGGAGTGGCAGTGGACCGTCAATCAGTTGGAAGCGCGTGCAGTTCGACTGGTATCCTTCACCTAGCAGCTGGAAGCTCAAACAGTAAAGATAATGTTGGATAGTGCCACAACAATTGCCTACATCAATCATCAAGGTGGAACCAGACTCCATCTCCAGGACATATCTGCCTCCCACATTGCCAGGAAGGACAATGTAAGGGCAGACTTCCTCAGCAGACAGATCTTGGACACAGGAGAGTGGGAGGTGGCAGATAAGGCCTTTCAACTCAGTGGTGTGTTGGGGTCAGCCGTACCTGAATTTACTGGCGAGCTCCAACAACACAAAGGTACTATGGTTCTTCGTTTAAGAAGGGATCCAAGAGCACTGGGAATTGATGCTCTTGTTCAGGTTTGGCCGCGGAGTGGGGTTTGTTATGTCTTCCCACTGTGGCCAAAGATAGGCAGGGTCATTCGGAATATTACGAGTCAGACCAAAACTGTACTTCTGGTAGCTCTGGATTGGCTCTGGAGGCCGTGGTATGCTGATCTTCAGAGGCTACTGGTGGACAATCTCCTCAGACTGCCTTTCAGGATGGATCTGTTGCATCAGGGGCCCATATTGCACCACAATCCGGGTGGTTTTTGCCTTACGGTTTGGCCCTTGAGAGGGCTCTGATTCTGAAGCATCGTTATTCTTCAGTGTTTTCCATTTTGCTCCAAGCCAGGAAGTTTTCTATATCTCTAGCTTATGTTAGGGTTCGGAGGATGTTCACGAGCTGGTGAGAGGAGCGAGATTCTCACCCTCTTAAAGCTGAAATTCCACTGATCTTGGAATTTTTGCAGGAAGGTTTGGTTAAAGGCTTGGCCTTAAATGCTCTGAAGGTGCAGGTGGCAGCTCTCGCTTGCTATAGGGGGCAAGTCAGTGGTAGACCTTTGTCTTCCCACCCAGATGTGTCCAAGTTTCTGAAGGGAGTTAAGCATTTGTGTCCTCCCTTACAGTTTCCGATGCCTCTTTCGGATCTTAATCTGGTCTTGCAATTTTGGTGGATCCTACATTTCAGCCACTATTTGGTCTCTTTGTGGCTGTTCATCTTGAAAACAGTTTTTCTGGTAGTAATCTGTTCAGCACGGCAGATTTCAGAGTTGCAAGCTCTTTCTTGTCATGAGCTGTTTCTACGAATGACTCCAGGGCAGTACAGCTTAGGACTGTATCTTTATTTAACTATAAGTGGTTTTGGAATTTCATTTGAATCAGGCTATTTCCCTGCCTTCACTGGACAGGGATAGCGATAAGGGTGATTATAGTCTCATCTATTGCATGCCTTGGACATCACGTGGCACCTGGTGCAATACTTGAAAATTACTTGCTCTTTAAGGAAGTCTGATTGACTGTTTGTGCTCCATGGTGAATGTAAACAAGGAGAACCAGCGACGTGGGTGACTATAGCCCATTGGGTGAAATAATTCTTCATGGCTGCTTATGTGGATGCAGATGTCTCATTCCACTAGAGCTCAGACAGTTTCATGGTCGGAGCTTCAGGTTGTCTCCCATCGAGATTTGCCAAGCAACGATGTGGTTCTCTTTACACACTTTCTCCAAGCATTACTTCTTGGACATTCAGACTCAGGAGGGCATGGCTTTTGCACGTGCAGTGCTGAATGGACCGCGGGCAGCATCCTGCCCTTTTCAGGAGTAGCTGTTATGGTTGGGCAATAGCCAGGTGTGGTGAACACCACCAGCAGGGGTGACTCAGGACAGGAGAGTAGGAGCCACAGCAGAATCTCTGGTAAGGCTGGTTAGAGTCTCTGGATCCAGGTGCAAGATGATAGGAGTCTCCGGTGCCGGGTGCTGGTTGAGAGGAGTCTCTGGTGCCGGATGCTAGCTGATAAGGAGTCTCTGGAACACGGTGCGTGGGGGTAAGGGTGAACTTCGGGAAACACTGGAACAACATGGGGGTACGCGTGGATGTGAGTGCAGGTATGGGTGGAATCAGGATAGCGTGCAGGTAAATGTGAGACTGAATGTAGGTAAGTGTGAGCTGGAAGAGAGAACCAGGGCAAGCAGGACAGATAATGACTGGACTAGACAAACCAAGACAAGACTACACTGAACATGAACCACAAAGGCCCGAAGGCAGCGAGGCAAGGAAGCAGGGGGAGTAGGACAGTAACAGGGAGGGAATCAGGAACAGAGGGGAACAATGAAGCAGGCAAGGCAGAAGGCTACAGGACAAGAAAAGCAGAGGCCTAAGGCCACGGAGCAAGACAGGTAGCGAGAAGCCCGGAGGCGCACAGGAAGTAACAGGAGGCTGAAGCAGGGAGCCTAAGGGAACTCTATGCCGAAGCACTGAGGCATGGGCTAGGCGGGGTTAAGTAGGGAGTTCGGGACATGGAGCAGATGGGTAGGACAGACTGGGCCAGCCAAGGGAGTGTGCTCATGAGGGGCCTCTGGGTGGTGAGGAGGCTGCACAACAGCCATAGTCGTAACAGTAGCTTTGGTATCTCCCACTGATACGGATTGGCCTGCCTGAGTGCAGAGGAAGGAGAAATTACTGCTTACTTGATGATTTCCTTTCCTGTAAGGAAGGCAGGCCAAGCCACATCATATCCATAGCTGCGTACTTGCTTTTAGTTTTTCCTTTATATGCGGAAGAAAAAGTGGTATTTTTGATCATTTGTTGAAGGACTGAAAAGTGATATAACCAGCCTGTTAACTATTTTTTGGCTGAGCTCAGTGTTTCCCAGTTGGTTGGGAGCATGAGTGGTTAACTGTGAATACTCAACGCACAATTAAACTCTGGAATTTGTTGCCAGAGAATGTGGTTAGTGCAGTTAGTATAGCTGTGTTTAAAAAAGGATTGGATAAGTTCTTGGAGGAGAAGTCCATTACCTGCTATTAAGTTCACTTAGAGAATAGCCACTGCCATTAGCAATGGTTACATGGAATAGACTTAGTTTTTGGGTACTTGCCAGGTTCTTATGGCCTGGATTGGCCACTGTTGGAAACAGGATGCTGGGCTTGATGGACCCTTGGTCTGACCCAGTATGGCATGTTCTTATGTTCTTAGTTATGTTCAAGTTTAATCAGGTTGTCCACAGTTTGGCTTTTCTAGAGATACTGGTGGGCTGATGTTGGGGCAGGGCTATATGTCAGTGACGTCAGCGAGTCAGCTTTATTCAGACTCAATCTGCTGGTAGGAGTGCATAACCCACTGGTATAGATTAGCCTGCCTTCCTTAGAAGAAATGAAATTATTAGGTAAGTAGTAACTTCTCCTTTCAGGATCTCCACAATGAATGTGCATGATGCACTGTCTCCATTATATGTAAATATATCTCACGCATCTTCAGAGCCGTAGCTGGCCTATGGCTAATATGGCTTCTGCCATGGGCACCATCCAGTAAGGGCACCATTGTACGAAAACTATCAGCCTCCCTTCCCCCACCCTGGCAGTAAAGAGCAGCGCAGCCCACGGAGCCTCAAAAACAAACTATTTCCTCCTCCTGCCAGGGCAATGAAGAGCAGCATGGCCTACACTCCTGATCCCTCTATTCCTGATCCCTCCCCAGCAATGAAGAGTAGCGCTGCCCATAGAGCAGCAAAAAAATTGGCCACCTCCTCCTCCCTCCCCCTGGCCTAGTAGTGCAAAGCAGCAGGCTGCAAAAACCATTGATCTTTTCCTCTCCCTTTTCCCGTCTGACAGTGAAAAGGCGCAGCAATGAGCAGCAGCAGTGTGACCCATGTGGTGCCAAAGCCTGTGTAAAATCTTGCCAAATCTCCAACATTTTGTCTATTTTTGTATTCAAACTCTGCTTGGCTGTTAAATATTCATATGTTTGTAGTTTATTCATCCTTGATTTCCATACTCTCAGATTTGGCCTATCTATTTCAATCCATACTATCAAAATGGTTTTCTTAGCCACTTTATCTAAAAATAACTTTTATCTCATTTTAAGATGCATTTGATCATCGACCCCAAAAAGCCAGAATTTTGGATTCAGTGGCAATGCAGTCTTCAGAATATCACTCGTATAGTGTTGGGTCTCCGTCCAGGAAATTTGAATTTTGTCACAATCCCAAACTGATGTAGAAAATCGCCTTTCCCCTTTTGACATTTTTATACAAATCTCTGAAAGACATACAACAGCCTTAACAGCTCAAGATTGGGACAAATAAATTTGATGAAGAAACTTAAACTGAGTCTTTCTAGGTATTACATTTTCCATACAAGTATTCAGCTTTAGAAAACAATTCTTCAATTCAAGCTTTGTTATCCCTAGACCCTGGAATTTGTTCCATTTATCAGTACTCATTAGAAACGCAATTTCCCCCTTAATATTCTGTAACCTCTTGTAAAAGGTTGCATATGTACTTTTTCTTTTTGCCTTTTCCGAATAAAATGTTTATATCATTAAACTCTGTATTATGTCTGACTATTTGTCTCATAATATCTCAACTCTCTATGAGAGAGAGAAAATTGTTGTTGCAACATTTGAAAATAAATACAGGATTACATTTGTCTCTCCAATCAGAATCTGTCGTATCAACCTTTCAGGGTTCTTCATCAAATTGTGTTAGGGCCCTAAAGCCCGTGATAACGCGATAACGTGTGCGTTATTTATCACAGCGCGTGCTGCATATGCAAATTTGCAAAATTTATTCAGATGGGAGGAGTTTGGGCAGAGTAAATGAAAATGAGATGTGGTTATGCCCGAAACAGGATTTTTCACAAATTCCAAGAAAGAGAGCATGCACAGGCGGATGTACGAACAGCGCAGTACACATCAGTGAGGATTTGATGTGATTTAGAATCAGGAAAGGTACACAAAGATGAGATTTCTACAATGTTCTCGCACCCTAGCTTGATAGTACCTAGGTAGTGTTACAGTTTTGGCTGCAGTGCAACCGCCTCACCACCAGGGGTCCCTCTAGTGCTGGCTCTCCTGACAGGCCCAGGCCATCTCCCCTGTCCACTCTATGTTCTGGGTTGGCCCTTATAACCCTGCCTGACAGTTCCCTCGGTGCTTCGGCATCGAGCTCACCTGGGCTCCCTGCTCTAGCCCTGCGTGGCCTTCGGGCCTTTCCTTGCCCTGCGTGGCCTTCGGGCCTTTCCTTGCCCTGCGTGGCCTTCGGGCCTTCTTCCTCGCTTTTCTTACCTGGCCTACGGGCCTTCTGACCTGCCTGCTCTGCTTACGGTGTGTGGCCTACGGGCCTTCTGTGTATGTGTGGCCTACGGGCCTTCTGACCTGCTTGCCCTGACTACGGTGTGTGGCCTACGGGCCTTCTGTGTATGTGTGGCCTACGGGCCTTCTGACCTGCCTGCTGTGCTTACGGTGTGTGGCCTACGGGCCTTCTGCCTGTGTGTGTGTGGCCTACGGGCCTTCTGACCTGCCTTGCCCCGCTTATGGTGTGTGGCCTACGGGCCTTCTGTGTGTATGTGTGTGGCCTACGGGCCTTCTGACCTGCCTTGCCCCGCTTATGGTGTGTGGCCTACGGGCCTTCTGTGTGTATGTGTGTGGCCTACGGGCCTTCTGACCTGCCTTGCCCCGCTTATGGTGTGTGGCCTACGGGCCTTCTGTGTGTATGTGTGTGGCCTATGGGCCTTCTGACCTGCCTTGCCCCGCTATTGGTGTGTGGCCTACGGGCCTTCTGTGTGTGTGGGTGTGGCCTACGGGCCTTCTGACCTGCCTTGCCCTGCTTACTGTGCCCTGACCCAGCCTGGACCCAGACACTGCTGACTGCCGCCTGCCCTGACCCAGCCTGTACTTAGACACTGCTACTGCTGCCTGCCCTGACCCAGCCTGTACTTAGACACTGCTACTTGCCGCCTGCCCTAACCCAGCCTGAACCCAGACTCTGATACTTGCTGCCTGCCCTGACCCAGCCTGGAACCTGACACTGTTTCTAGCTTCCTGTCTCTCTCCACCTGGAGCCACCCTGCTGGGTGGTGTTCACGACTCCTGACCGGAGCCCAAGCGTAACAGGTAGTGAGTGCATCAGTCCATTGCTTACAGTCCAGTTCTGTTTTCCTAGAGGGCCGACTCCAGTATGACCCCCTCAAAATCTCTAGCAAAGACTCAGCTCAATCTTATCCAAGTAGTAGAAAGTCGTATCCGGTACGACCTTCACAGTCTTTCATAAACAGTTTTGGACCCCCGTAATGCCATCTCCAATGCACTCTTATTAAAACGTCTGGGTGAGCTCACGCCAGTCCCATTGGTGCACATGGCCATCTCCAGCATGACTGTTATGAAATCCTTTTCCTTTTAAAGCAGTAAGAAAAGGAAATGGTGCTATTTAAGAGGAGAAAGGATTAACTGCAGACAAAACGTTTGTGACTTCAAGATGCTATATGTCTTCCGAATTATGAGGCGTACTCAATTTCAAGCATCTCAACCACAGCTTCATCCGACATTATATAACATCTTATGATGTGCTTACAAATTGCCGTGTTTTCTCCACTTCCTAAAACATTTGTACCTTTCCTTCTTGCCATATTCTTAGGTGCATGGGATATTGTAATGCAAATTTGATCTGCCGCTGAGCTAGTGTAGCACACAACTGGTTAGATTCCTTCTGTTTTATAGACTCATTAAGGAAGTAATCCTGAAAAAGCTTGATGGAAATGACCTGATAATTTAATTCTCTCACTTTCCGATACTTTTGCATCACCAGTTGCTTATGGGTGAAATTCAATATTTTCACAAATTCAATGCATGGTCAGGTCTCTCTTGCCCACTGGTTGCCCAGGTGATGCACCCGCTTGATCTTCATGGTGCCTTGCAAATCCAGCATATTTAAGTGTCTGGGAGCCACTTCTCTAAGAAATTTGTAAGGCTGGTTTCGGTGATCCCCTCTGTAATCCTATAATTTGAATATTGTTTCTATGAGAGCAGTTCTCTAAATCATCCCGCGTTTCCTCTTGAAACTTTATCGGTTCCTCTAGCTTAATAATTCTCCCTTCTTGCACCAGCATCTCATCTTCCATGGTAGAAATCCTCCCTTCCACACTATCAATCCTCGAGCCAAATTGTGCCATAATGGTTTTTAAGTCTATTTGCTCAAATACGGTGGACAACGTATCATCTAAAGCTGACACCACTATCATTTCCCTGGAAAGACCAGGCCAAGGCACACTTCCTGTTGCAGTGGCCATTTTCCCTTCTCCCACACCTGTTTTTTCTTTTTTTTGCCCCTTTAATGTGCATAATTCCAGGCGACTTTTGCATAAAACAGTCAATTGACATATATATGCTCACCAAAGTTGATTTTAGCCACTTGCAGCCATGTTTGAGGTCAGATTTCAGCTGAAGAGGGATGGCACCCGGACTCTGAGAAAATAGACTTCCCAGGCAAACTACATCCAGGGCTGGTGCAAGGGTATTGGGCACCTTCTGCCTTGTGTCCATCCCCCTTCATCGCACCCCCATTAGGGGGCGTGAGCCATATGGGTTCACGAACTGTGGCGCCGCAGCGGCAAAGAGGAGTGGAGATTGCCAGATCTCCACTGCTCGTGGCTCCACATGGCTTGTGACCCCTAATGGTCAGCACGCTAGGCCAAAGCCCAAGCCATGATGTTTTATGAAGAATGGTGGAATTTCTGTTTTTCATAGTCAGGCTTGTGGTTTTCAGTTCAGTTTTTATATGCACATTTCTCTTTACACTTTATGGTCTCTCTCTTAGGAATTTGGTGAGTGTCTGTTTGGCATGTGTGAACAAGATGAGGTGCTCTGCTAGCTTGTAGTTTTTCTGTCGATAAGCAGGCTGAATTAGCCATTCTTAAAGGTGACGTCATCATGGCGGCAGACATCTGAGTCTCCAAGTCAAAAGTTTTTGATCTGCTGCGCCTGCGCGGCACTTCCTGTGTGAAGCACAAGCCTGGTCTCTCCAGTTAGCTTTTTTTTTCTACGCTCAGGCACAAATGTCTGATTCTCTCGCACCTCTTCATTGCTTAATTTGCTATCTTTTACTTCTTAATCACATCTGCGATTCCCCAGACAGTACTTTTCAATGCTACTATGTCTACTCCGAGGAAATCGGAGTTCAAATACTGTCAGTGCGGACACAATGTCCGTCACTGACAATCATAATTACTGTTACATTTGCCTAGCTCCAAACCATGACCAGGCCAAATGTAAAGACTGCAGCTGCATATCTCTTAGGGCAAGGAGGGAAAGGGCAGTGAAAATCGCTGGACTTCGGGAACAAGAAGCTGCCTCCTCGACAGGGAGTTATGTGCCCTCTTCGAGGCACTCGGTTCATTCCTCCCCAGGACCTAAATCAAAGATTTGAGAGGTATCCAGATGAGCTTCATCAGAGGAACTGAAGGGTAAGAAACACCAGACCCCCTCGGGGTGTAGAGGTCGCCTCAGCACCTAAGAGACCCAGAACCAAAAAAGGTACCATCGGATTCGTCGTTGGAACATCAACACCACACTAAACATCGAGATGCATTGCATTCAAAGCACACCGATTTGAACTCTGACACACTCATCGGCGCACAATGCATTGAAGCATTTATCGGTACACGATGCAGCAGCGCATCCATCGATGCACAATGCTTTTAACGACCTTCAAATCAGGGGACAAGCTGAAACCATCCAAGTCAGGTTTTTCAACACAAATTACTCATTTTAAACCTGCTGTTCTCTTCTCAAAACATCAGACTTCTCAGAAGAGCAAATTCCTACAGGAGACTAACGGATCACACAAATCTCCAATCCTCTCATCAGATCCCTTCCAGGATATCCTCTCAACCTCCTTGGGTATCACCACTTCCTATAGACATTAGTTCCAGATCAGCGTCATCAATGGACACCCAGTCTGTAATATCTTGAATGTCATTCAGTCACACCAATATTACTCTCTTTTTCCTCAGGAAGATCTCTTATCAAAAAGTGTACCTGACCAAGAACCGAATCTGGAAAACAATTTGTGAAACTTCACAGGAAACATCATCGTAAGAAGCCTGACGCACAGGCTATTAGATCTCAAAAAGCCATAAACCAAATCTCCTCCATTATTAAAGATCTATTCTCTATGTCATATCCTCAAGATTCTCCTCCACATCCTGACCAGAGAGGCGATGCAGATCCACTATCTGGAGTTTCTTCCCCTGAGGAGCAACAATCTCCAGCCCTGGAATACCATCCTCATATAGTCCCTTGCTCTCCACAAGCCAGTGAACAACAGTCTCTACAGGAGGACTCTCCATGAGACCATTCTTTGGACAGTTCAATAGGAATTCCCTCTAATCCCCCAGAAGAACCTCTAGACCACTCATCTCCTCCGGAAGATCTCACCTATTCAAAGTTTGTGGAGAAAATGGGCAATTTTCTAGGAGTAGAGATCCACAAAATTCCTGACCCATGACAGGAGGTGTTCGGCTTACTAAAAATATTAGTTGCACTGGCAGAGCCATCAGCTCTTCCATTGCATAAACTGCTAGATTTAGTCTTATCCAAAATGTGGGAAACCCCACAATCAATTCTTCCAGTATCCAGAAAGTTAGACTTAAAATTCAGACTTCAGAAGATAGCCACATACAGTGTTGTCCAGCTTCCTCACCAATCAGTAGTAGTGGTAGAATCCGCCATAAAACGGGCCAAAAAATCCAGACTACACGCTTCTAGTTCTCCATTTAAAGAACATAACATCCTAGACGACTATGAAAAGAGAACTTTTATAGTCATCTAGGAAACATCATCAGCTGAATTTCCTTTCCCATCCTCCCCTCTCGTATCTTATAACCCGCTTCAAGAATTCTTCTGTCTTCTCTACTGAATCAAGAAATATGATCTTTTTCGTCAGAAGGCCATTCAACTGGTATCCAAGAACCAGATAGATGGGGTTACTACTTCCAATACTTCCTCATTCCCAAATGCTCAGGGGGTCTCCAACTGATCCTGGATCCTCGCTCCCTAACCAAGATTCTTCACAAAGAGAAATTCAAAATGACTTCCCTAAAGTCGATACTCCCTTTCATTCAGAGGAATGACTGGATATGCTCTTTAGATCTCAAGGATGCTTACATGCATATCTCAGTACACCCTTTCTGTTGGCAGTTCCTGTGCTTCCAGGTCAACTCCACACACTACCAATACCCTTTGGTCCATCCTCTGCTCCCAGGGTTTTCACCAAGTGTCTAGCTGTGGCTCACCTAGGGAAAAAGGTAGATCCCTTGATGCCTTATCTCAACGATTGGCTGATAGTATCTCCTGACCAGATGACTCTGTCAACCTCTAGAATCCACAATCTCCTTTCTGGAGTCTCTGGGATTCTTCATCAACTACGAGAAGTTGATACTCAAACCAACTCAAGTCTTGCAATTCATAGGAGGCAGAATAGACTCTATCCAATCTCGAGCCTTCCTTCCCCAAGAAAGGATAGATTGTCTTCATCACTTCTGCAAGGACTTACTCCTAAAGTCCAAGATCACGGCTCGTCAAGTGTTAGTATTGCTTGGTCACATGGCAGCAGCTTTCCATGTAGTACCTCACCCTTGTCTTCACATGCGTCATCTTCAATGGGTACTAAAAGCACAATGTACACAATATATTCAACTAGTATCCTCTCAGATAACCATGTCAAACTCCATGAAGAGACATTCTTTGGTCGGGTCCGCCGCATCCCAAGGGGCCTCCGCATACAGAAAGAGCCGCGCCTCCACACTGATAACACTACCTTCTTGACTCGCTGGAACCAAATATTAAATAAATGCTCCCTGGATCTTATGGTCTTGATCATCGAGACTACAAAACAGCTACAAACTTCCCTTCAGGAAGAGTTATCGAATCATTTAGATATCATTAAGAATACTACCACGACTGAAGTATTTGATCAAGAGCTCATTGAATTTCAGAATCAGCTTTCTAAATTCAGAACTGATTTGAAAACAGTGAAACATCAGAAGTTTGTGCGCGACGAGACCGATTATAAAACCGGATTTGTGTACAAATGGATGGCAAAGTCCCACCCCACAGTAGCAAGAAAGGTGACATTTGCACACGATTCCTCGGGCGAAGAGACCTTAGCGGTACACCGGAGACCAACCCAGGAAAACGTTCTTCCTGTTGCAACACTTCCTTCGGGACAGCCGTCAACCTCATCTATCTCGGGACAGTCTATGAGCTCTTCTGCATCTACTCGTTATGCATCTGTTGCAGCTTCTTTTTTGGACTCCGGCCAGAAACCACCCAATCCCGGACAACCATCCAGGAACACCCGGCTCCGGGGCCGTGCCAATCAACAATCGTCTTACCGTGTCACCAGAGCGACCAGTCATTTACCAGACCCGTGGCAATAGAACCAGCAGCTGTATTCAACTTATCATCTCGGACTTTGTCCAACACTGAACTTGGGATTTTGGGCAAAGGTTTATCATTTGTTCCCACTGTCAAATGTAATCTATTTGATTTAAAGATTCATCTACATCGATTTTTTAGATCCCTCAAGTTAAAATTATTCTTTGCAGACTCCCCTTCTAGCCGTGATGAATCATTGGTACGTGTGAAATCCAGGTGGATCCCACCGGGTCCGGGTGATCCATTGCTGTCAGCCTTTGAAAAATTGGTTGATCAGGATTTACACAGTTTAATGTCTAGCCCACACTATGTACATTTTAATTTGTCCAAATCCGAATATCAGGCAGTTATTCATCTTCAAAATGATCCGTCCATAGTTATAAAACCTGCTGACAAAGGGGGTGGGATTGTCATTCAAGATAAAGACCAATATATCACTGAAGTTCACCGCCAACTTCATGATGTGTCCTTCTACCTCCCCTTATCAGCAGATCCTACTCCGGCATTACAACAGGAGATAAAACAGGTTGTGGAGCAGGCAACAGAGGATAGAATAATCACTCCCCGGGAGGCGAAATTCCTGTCACCAGACTACCCCACCACACCTGTATTTTATACTTTACCGAAAGTTCACAAGTGTCTTCAAAATCCCCCAGGCCGCCCGATCGTTGCGGGCATAGGATCACTTCTGGAACCCCTGTCCCAATTTGTCGATCTTTTCTTAAAACCCCTTGTTCCTCAAATCCGTTCATACATCCGTGATTCAGCGCATTTCATCACTATCCTAAACACTACACCAGTTCCGCAAGAACCTTTTTTCTTTGTTACACTGGACATAATTTCACTATATACAAACATCCCCCAGGCAGAGGCCCTACAAATTGTTGAATCCGTACTCAATACCCGCCCGGCTCCCCAAAGGATCCCAACATCTTTTTTAGTTACATTAGCCAGTTTGGCACTTACAAAACACTTCTTTCGGTTCCATGACAGGTTCTATCATCAGATTAAGGGGACCGCAATGGGGGCCACTATGGCCCCTAGCCTGGCCTGTTTATTTGGTTCTCATTTTGAAGATTCTTTTGTTTATCCATCCACCTGGTTTCATTTTATTTCTGCATGGCTTAGATTTATTGATGATATTTTTTTCATCTGGCATGGCACTGACATACAATTTTTTATGTTTCTGGACTGGCTTAACTCATGTGATCCAAATCTCCAATTTAACTATTGTATACACCGGTCTAGGATAGCATTCTTAGATATTTTGATTTCAGTAGATGACTGTCGTTTTGATACCACCATTTATCGTAAAGATACTGACAGGAACACACTGCTGTCTTTCCAGAGCTGTCACCCTCGTACTTTTAGGAAAAACATTCCCATAGGTCAATTTCTCAGGTTGCGGAGGCTTTGTTCCACTAGGGGTGATTTTTTAGAACAAGCTAATACAATGACATCAAGATTTCTATCTAGGGGCTATCCTCCACGGGTAGTAAGAAGTGCTATGAAACGAGCACTTTTTATTAACCGGGATTTACTTTTTCTCCCACAGACTCGTTCCGATGATACGGTGAATAATTGCATTTTACCTTTCTCCACATTGAGTCATCAAATCACCAACATTATTCGCAGACACTGGCAGTCTCTTTCTTTACACCATCTTTTTCAGGGGCCTCTTAGATTTACTTTCCGTAGAGGGAAAAATTTACGGGACAGACTCATTCATGCTGACCTATCTTCACGTTCCCGTGACTCTACCTCTGCCCCTGGGCACCAACCATGTGGCCATTGTGCCATGTGTTGTCACACGGTACCTTCTGCTACATTCACCCATCCGGGAACTCAGAAGACATTTTCTTTAAGATCACATTCTGACTATACTACCGCAGGCGTTGTATATGTGATCACTTGTGCATGCTCATTGGTATATGTAGGAAAAACTTCCCGCATGGTTAAAACCCGGATGATAGAACATTGCTCTAATATCCGCCATGCCAGGGAGAATGAACCCTTAGTGGAACATTGGGTGCAGAAATCACATACAATTTCAGATCTCTTGTATTGTGTACTGGAAGTTGTCCCCTGGTCTCCTCGGGCCGGCAATTATGCTGAGCAGTTGGGCCGTATAGAACAAAGATGGATATTCACCCTCGACACAGTAATCCCTAAAGGTCTCAATCGGGAAATAGAGTGGTTTCTGTTCACCTAATTAAGAGTAAGTGTGGAGTGTCAGGTGTGTGACTGCTAGGTGCGCTCCAGGTACGGGGAACAATTGGATTGGTTCCCCTGAATCACATGACCTGTTCACCTGGAGATTGGCGCCTTTTCTGCTGGGTTCAAATACCTGTCAGTGTCTAGGGTAACCGCGCTCCCTGCCATATGTAAATTTATTCTTCTGTCAGGTATGTTGTTCCTTTATATTTGTGTGAATTGAGAATGTTTTCGGCATTAAGTCCATTATTGTATCCTGATTTATATACATATCTATTTACAGCTTATACTTTGAATGCCTTGTGTTCCCTCCCGATGCAGCCTGAGGCGAAACACGGGACCGTGTCGGGGGACGCGTTTAAGATGTCTGCTTTATAATTCAGTGGAGTTGCCATATAGAAATAATAAACAATTTCTGCTTTTCAACAAACTGCATTGAAATTCTTGGGATTGAACATTCGTCTCTGCACTTTTGTTTTGGATGCGATTGGTTAAGTGCAGCAGTGCTCTGTTGTGTTTTTGGTAATTGAAATCTCCCATTATTATTGCACTGCCAAATTGGTTTGCTTCCCTGATTTCTCTTAGCATTTCATCATCTATCTGACCATTTTGTCCAGGTGGACGGTAGTATACTCCTATCACTATACTCTTACCCAACACACATGGGATTTCTATCCATATCAATTCTACTGAGCATGATGTTTTTATATAGACACGGGAAACAACCCTTGTGGCAGTCTCACATAGGGGTGCTGTGGTCTAGATGGTATGGCCCTCTCTTTTCTAAATGCATAGTCCTTCACACCTTCATAGGGATCCTAATAGGGTCCTATATCTGTATTAGCAGTATTTGAAAAATTCCTCCAGGACTTACTTGCCAGGGTTGAAATACACTTCCCCCTGTATCCCACTAGTCTCCCTCCTCAATAATTTATTTTGGGATGGGGTGGTGAGAGTAAACAGTGAGTGCAATTTTTCTTTTCTAGTGAGTGCACACTCATCCTCTCCTCCACTCCCCATCTTATCAGGTGCCTTCTCTCCTCTTCCTCTGATCCCCACCTTATCCCTTTCTTCCCCTACAGCCCTTTCACTCCTCTACTCCCCCACCCTGCCTTCCCTTCCTCCTCTACTTTCCTGCCCCGATACTCTCTCTGGGGCCGATGCAATACAGTGTGCTCAGTCGAGCGCACCTTATAACCCGCAGGTGAATGAGGCTATTAGGCATTCACTCCTGATGCAAAAAAAAAAAAAATGTGCGTCTAGGACGCACATTTTAGCAATCAGAAATTAATGCCTGCCCGGAGCAGGTGTTAATAGCTGAGTGCTCCTAAAACTAGTACAATATTAAGAAGGAGGAAAAACTAAAGTGACAAAAAAAAAACAAAACACCAGCAGTCGGGTGCAGGAAACAGACACTCAATTGACTAGCGTCCGTTTTCTGAACCCCTAGCTGTGCGGTGTTTAGGAAAACAGACGCCATTAAACTCAGCGTCTGTTTTCCTAACCGGCGGACAGCTGACGCTCTTGGGCTCTCGTTAGTGAGGAGATGTTAGGGGCGCGCAAGCGGTCCTAGCGCACGTGACCCCCTAATTTAAATATTGCATTGGCGCCCCCAGGAGGGGTGCATTAAGAAAGCGGGCGCTGACTGTTCAGCGCCCGCTTTCTGCGCATAAATATTGGATTGGCCCCATAGCCCTTCGGAGCTCTGATCGGAGCTAAAGCCATGGCCATCTCTTGGGCCTTGATTGGGGCCAAAGATGACATTTCACTCACAAAAATCTGCTTTTCTCAGGTAAGCAGGCGAGTGGATATTTCAAATCCTGCAGCTAAGAATGTTTTTCAAAAGCTATTGTTTAATAAGACAAGTATGGCCATTTCTCAGATCATCTGATCCTAAAGATTGTAAGCCAAGTTATGATAGCAACTTGGTTTACAGTCCAAGTCTATAGTGGAGGGAGTAGCCTATGGTTAGAACAGCAGGTTACAAATCAGGGAAATCAGGGTTCAAATCCCATTGCTACTCCTTGTGACCTTGGGTAAGTCATTTTTATCCTCTGTTGCTTCAGGTACAAACTTAAACCATAACCATAATCTATTTATAGCCCACTCAAAATCCCTAAGTAGCTCACATAAAGGACATTCACAATAAGAATTCAGTGTACAAAAACAATGCTAAAATAACCTAATAAAAGCATGGCAAGATTCCTTAGCAGATTCATATAAACATTTCTAATAAACACTTAAGGATGTTCAAAATTTTAAAAGGAAAATAGCTATAAAATAAAACAAAAAATATAAAAGTAAACAGCAAAGCCCTATTATTTATAAGCCCTCTAGGGATAGGGAAATACTTACAGTACCTGAATGTAATCTCCTTTGCAATGCCAAAAAGTGGAATATAAATCAAATAAATACATTTTGTCAATATGGGGCTCCAAAGACGACCATTTTCAAACCTCAAACTATTCAACATGCATATGTTACTGGCTGGAAACAGGCAGTTGCGATTAGCCAGTTGGTTGATATTCACTGGCTTTCTATTATCAGGAAGATTGTGTTAAATATTAACTGGCAATATGAGTGATTGGGGGTGGTAGTCCAGGTTTATTTGATTTATGTATGTATTTATTTTATATTCTGCCTTTTTCAGGCACTTCAAAGTGGATTACATTATTTATTTATATATATATTTTTTGTATACCGTTATTTGTGGTAACATCATACATTCAGATACTGTAGGTTATTTCCCTGTCCCCAGAGGGTTCACAATCTAAATTTGTACCTGAGGTAATGGAAGGTGAAGTGACTTGCCCAAGGACACAAGAAGCAGCAGTGGGATTTTGAACCCTGGCTTCATAGCCCGTTGCTCTAACCATTAGGCTGCTACGTCTAGCTTGTAAATAACGACTAGGTTACTTACAAGCTTTCTACAGGCCAGAGTTCTGAGGTCTAGTCAGGCGGCCAGGTTTAATATCCTTCTTCCAAAAAAAAATGTGAGACTGGCTCAGACTAGGGATTGCTCATTTTCAGGTGTTACCTCCTGTAGAGCAAGGGTCCCTGAACTGCGGCCCACAGGCCAGACCTCTCTCTGTGCTTGTTTGGCCAGCTTGCTATGCTTTTTATTTACAGGGCTGGATTCAGCCTGTGGAAGAATTTTTTTGTTTTCTTTTTTATCTGCAGTGGCAGCAGGGAGACAAAGCCCAGGATTCACCCCCGATGAATGTAAGGGCAGTGGGCATGTGAGGGGAGGGGGGAAAAAGGGAAGGGACTGGGGAAGAAAGTCAGGGGAGGGGGATAAGAGGGCAGTAAGGGGAGGGAAAAGGGTGGAAGAGGAGTGAGAGGAAGGGAATGGGAAGTTGAAAATGAAAGTAAGGGGATGTGTCTCCCTTACATCTGGAGGAGGGAGAAACAGGAACATATGTAGAGGTAGGGGAAGCAGGGCTCTCAGGAGTATGGCAGGGTTGCCAGCTTCCAAGAAATCTAGATGTATTATTATCGGCATGTTATCTGTCGCATCCTTGGGAACCCTGTTCTCTCCCCTTCCCAAGGGGGAACCCTGACCATTGACCTCCCTGGCACTATTCATTATTTGAAATTTCCTATGTGGCCCTTCCCTTGAAAAGTTTGGAGCCCTCTGCTATAGAGATTACCGTAACTACTACTCTTTTAGAAGAGTCCAAAAACCTGGGTGTTTAAGCAGGGAGATTTCTGAGAACTGGCTTGGGGAGGGGATTTGCTGATTGTTTGAAAAGTATAATAAGGACATAGTTATGGAGGCTTTAATTCAATCTCTACTTATACCTGCAAAATATTTGATTTATTAGTTGTTAGCTGGAGTTAGTGGGACAAACTTTTATTGGCCTGTGTTTTGAAAATGTTTATGATTCTTATGTTTTATATCATTTTTGTTTTTAGGAATTGTATTTTGTAAATCGGAGGTGTGTGTGATTTTAGGATTTATATATTTATGACTTCAACGTGATTTGCCTTGAGCAAAATGATTAGTTTGGAAAGGTGGAATATAAATGAATGCATCAAATCAAGTCTTGCTGTTCAAGGCCTTGAAGGAGTCAGCTGTGGCCCATGTGGAGCTGGCAGAAGGGAGATTAGGATTGGGAAAGGGCGGGGATTGAAAATTGTTATAAGGGGAGAAAGATAAAAGGGAGAGGAGGAGTGAGTAAGAGGAGAAAAAGGTATTCACATAGGTTTTTCCTTTCTAATTTGTCCTCCTGGAAGAAGGGGTCTTCATATTTGAGGCTCTCTTCTATATTTGGGCCAACACAGAACATCTTGTCAGAGTATTCAGGGAGAAATATCTGGTTCTTAACTGCTGTCTTAAGGAGGTCAGGCAGTTGCACCAAGATTACAGTTCATTGTGTATCATATACTGTTAAGTCAATGGCAGAACAGGAGCTTCTGCCAAGCCAGAGCACCTAAGATTTCAGATTCAGAGCAAACCACTCTCAAGAAAACCTTCTGGGAAGGTGAAGTTCAGTGAGATAATCTGACGGCACTGTTCTGATTTGTCCTTTCAGAAGAGGAACTTGAGAGAAAGGAGGAACTGGATCCAGGCAAACTGCCCCCCATCAGCCCCGCAGCAGACACAGCGGACAGCTACCCGCACCAAGGCAGCCAAGAGACGAATAAAGAAATGATGAAACGTGATCAGCAAATGAAATGTAGGTGCACATTTAAATCGTTCATTGCAGGTTAAAAGAGAGTGGTACTCCATTATTAAGTCGCTAGTTTACCAAACTAATAAATGTGTCTGTATCAATCCATGGCATGACTGCACCTTGAGTATTGTGTTCAGTTCTGATTGCCCCTTCTGTAAAGAGAGATAGTGGAATTGGAAAAGATACTAAGAAGGATGGCCAAAATGATAAAGGGGATGGAATGGCTCCCTTATTAAGAAAAGCTAAACAGGTTAGGGCTCGTCAGCCTGGAGAAAACACTGCTGAGAGAGGGATATAGTAGAGGTTTACACAATTATGAGTGGTGTAAAATGAGTTAATAGGGGACAGTTGTTTAGCCTGCGGCCTGCAGGGCATTTCATGAAAACCAACTGGCAATAGATATAAAATAAATGGTTTTTGTCAATCCATGCACAATTCATCTGTATAGTTTGCCAGAGGATGCGGTCAGAATTAATCGTAACTGGGTTTAAAAAACTTTTGGAAAAGTTTCTGGAGGACAGGTCCATTGCCAGATATTAGCCAGGTAGATTTATGGGCTGCCACCTCTTACTTTTGGGGATGAGCAACAGGGAAAGGATCTCCCCTTCAGGATCAGTTGGATATTTCTCACAAGAGCCCTGGCTTAGCTGCCATCAGAGATTGGATGTTGGGTTCGATGACCATTGGTCTGACTCAGCATGGCACATTTTATTTTCTGTGAGGCTATGAACTCAGGAGGAACTGGGCCAAAGACATTGCTGACTATAGATCCAGCTGTACAAAACCACAATCTCACAGCCCCTTATCAAAATGAGGCCTTCACTATCTATCATTGGCCAATGCAGAGTGGACAAAATTCTTTTTTAGTATTTTAATTAGCTTTTTGTAATATTATTTTAAAATTTAAACCGAAGTGTTGAGTATTCTGAACAAATGAAGAAACATTAGTTCCTCTCAGCCCTAAAATCCCTCTTCTCCCCCAGCAATCCCTAGCCTCAGTTTCATCCACTCTCTGCAGCCTCAGATCGCCTCTTAATGGCCCTGCAGCCATGCCCGCTATTCGTAGAAGTTTATCTATTGCTTCTCAGTAATCTGGTAATGGACAGCTCTGTATTTTTGACATGCTGGATCCTTACAATGGCAGAGCTTCTCTCAGAACAGTAAAATCCAGCAGGGTGCACATGGCCATCACTACCCTAATGGAACTCCCCACATTTGTGGAGCTGAGCAGACTGTGGATGGCTGCAGATCTCCTTTGAAGAGACTTTTTTCAAACATTTTAAAAACCAGAACACGGGGTGGGGGGGCATTACTGGTGGTTACCAGAAAAGACGAGAGCATATGGCACCTTTTTAGCTTTGTAAAACAGGGCACTTGTAAGGAAATCACTCTGTGGTTTCATCAAAACAGATTATGTAATATTACTCAAACAGTTCTCTTTAGGTTATAATTAAGTCATAAGGATTTAAAGGCAAGCATTTCCTTCTAGTTATTCCTGGTTATAAAAGTAAGCAGAAACTATTGGTTTTCTCCTTTTTAAAAAAATAAATCCAAGGTCACTAAGAACAAGAATATGCCACCTTCTATAGTAATGGATTCTTGTTCCAGCCCCTTCAGGTTTATCCTTTCATTTTTCTCTAGAAAAGTTCAGAGTAGCTACAAGTGCCTGTGACAGCTTCCTGCCCTGACATCACTCGAACTACAAGGAAGATTCAAATATTTTTGTTTCCTTTTCCTAGCACCATATCATTTCTACAATTTCCCACTTTCCTATGCTCAGCAGTACGGCTGGTGGATGTCCAGGTACTCCAAAATCCAAGAGAAAGAACCCTGGATGCGCAGCCCCCGATACCCAAGGATCTGGAGCCCAATGAGCAAGTGAGTGTTGCAGAGGAAACATGAAACACCCACTGCTTCCCAAAAGTCTTGAGACAGAACCCCTGTTCCATACTGATCCATGCCAGTGGTGGAGAGCACATGACTACACTGAATGAGTAGCAGGGTGATCTGTAATCCAGAATCGTGGGTCCTGGGGATTTGTAATGTGGTCCAGAAAGCTGAAGCCAGGTCCTCGTGGTAAAGGTCGGAGCCTCTTTTTAACTCCTAAATTTAGGGCTAGAAGTAAGACATGAAATTATGAAAGCCTTGTGAGATCTGGCTGTTTTCTACAGGCTGTGACTGCTGTTCTTCAGCATCAGCATTTCCCGTGACCTGGGTCCGACTGCTTTAAGGATTCACACCACGGAATGTGAAACCAGCACCTGAAACGAAGTGCTCCATATACATTGTGGGCTGTACCTACAAATCCATATTTTTTTTGACAGCCAGATTCCTCCTGTTCTTTTGGGCTTCCAGCTCACTTGAAACTAGGGTTGGAATATGACACTCAGTTGCAGCCACCTGGGGATTTTCCCCTTTTTTTATAATCTCAACTATCGTAGTCCAATCATTGCAGCAAGGCCATACACCAGGCCGCCACCTCAAATCCTGCAATCATGGGTCCTAAATTCAGCCATTGGATGTCACCATTGCATGATGTCTGAGATTCCCCTCATCCCTGAAGGCTGTGAACAGTGCCTCCATGGCATCTCCAGCCCCAGCCAACCCAGGAAATTGAAAATTTGAGCATCAAATCCGACCTTTCCCCTGCACACCACCATTGAGCTAGCCCCCACCAAAATCCATTTTCTGGGTAAGTCAGTGTTAACAGATCATTTTGTTAACCTAGTACTTAGTGGTTAGAGCTGTTAACTAGAGAAGCTAGGATTCAAATCCCACTGCTGCTTCTTGTGACCTTGTGCAAGTCACTTCAACTGTTATTGTCTCAGGTACAAAGTTAAGGGTCTGTTTACAGAAGGCATGAGGGTAACCTGCACGGAATGGCAGTGTGGCAGAACAGGGGTTTTGATGCATTGTAGTTTATTTTTCTGCCCTGTGACACTTTTCCCCAGTGTGCTGGCCTGCAGGTAGTGTTTGCCCTCTGCAGAGTAGTTCAAGCAGAGGCTTTAGATGTCGCCTTGACTGAATGTTGCTTGATCAGCAACACATTCCAGTAGCCCTGAGTACATGTAACACTGAAATACTCTCCAGTGCTATTGGCCAGAAAGCTAACTGTTAATACTGTGTGCCCAGATTATCCCTGTAGACAAAACTTGCCCTGAGTGCGCTGGAACTCTCCAGTCTCAGCTGCAAATACAGAGGGAACAGATTTCTGTGCTGAGGCCCTGTTCAGCTCTTGTGGACAGCCTTTTTCCAAACCTTCCCAGGCACTACCTAAGTAGTGAAAAGTGTTAACTTTTGCAGTATAATTCTTGTTTTACCTGTTTCTGTTTTGAGTTTTAAATCTTTTATATGTTCACTGTTCCTCCTTTTTCTTAATAAACTTAGTTTGTTAGCTCTGCATGTCTTGGATTGACTAACGATTCTGGTATTATGTATATTTGGTATGAGGGTGTATCTCTAGGAACTGTGTGACCCTTGGTTAAGAGGGGTTTCAGTGTCCCTAGAAACCACCAGGGGATAGGTTGTGGGCAGGGAACTTGCCAGAGTCAAGCAGGAACCCAGGTGGGAGGTTGCCAGTGTAGAAGCACGTGCGCAGTTGCTGGCAGGCCTGGGCAGTGCTTGGTAGGAACCTCCAAGTGGCCACAGCATTACCTTGCATGAGTATTAAGGGTGGCACTGAGCATTACATGACAGTTACTGCCAAAAGTATCCTGCTGGGCAGACTGAATGGATTTTTTGGTCTTTATCTTCCATCATTTACTATGTTACTACATAAGGTTTTCTCCCCTCTGTGTCTATGGGGGGGAAAAATGTTTAGTAAATGATCCTCTTAGATTGTAAGCCCTCTGGGGAAAGTGAAACACCTATAATACCTGAATGTAACTCACCTTGCACTATCAATGAAAAGGTATGAGTTAGTTCTAAATAAAAAAAATAATAAACATCTTCATCTCCATTACAGGTTCGTAGATGACATGGCAAAGACAAACCCAAACTTCAGCTTCTTTTGACTTCACTACTTGGAGCGACCCCCCTCTGTGGTAGCTTATTGCCTCAGATAGCAAAGGGCCCTCTGAATCTTAGGGATGCAACAAAAGCCACAATAAAACTTGCAGCATAGAAAATAATGTGTTTCTGATCTATTAGTTAAAATTGGTAACCTATCATTAAAATCATCCATTGTACCTGAAGACTGGAGGGTGGCCAATGTAGCCCCAATATTTAAAAAAGGGTCCAGGGGCGAGCCGGGTAACTATAGACCAGTGAGCCTGACTTCAGTGCCGGGAAAAATAGTGGAAACTATTCTCAAGAACAAAATTGTAAAGCATATAGAAAGACATGATTTAATGGAACACAGTCAACATGGATTTACCCAAGGGAAGTCTTGCCTAACAAATCTGCTTCATTTTTTTGAAGGTGTTAATAAACATGTGGATAAAGGGGAACCGGTAGATGTAGTGTATTTGGATTTTCAGAAGGCGTTTGACAAAGTCCCTCATGAGAGGCTTCTACGAAAACTAAAAAGTCATGGGATAGGAGGCGATGTCCTTTTGTGGATTACAAGCTGGTTAAAAGACAGGAAACAGAGAGTAGGATTAAAAAAAGGGGAGGGGGCATTCTGTTGGCAGCCAAAAAAGATTTGAAATTTTCCCAACTTTCAGTCAAATCAGTTTCTAAACTTGAAGTAGGACTTTTCAAAACAGCCCAACTCCAAGTCCTACTCGTCTACGCCCCTCCGGGCCTTCTGGATTCAGATGCCTCCCCCTTTGTAGAAATAATTACAACACACTTGAATGTGGAATCCCCGGCTATAATTTTAGGAGATTTCAATTTACATGTGGACAACCCTACACTTACCACCAATTGCGAGGCTCTACTCACTGCCCTCTCAGCTATTGGATTTAAGCAGATCATCAACAAGCCCACCCATAAAGCCGGCCACACCCTGGACCTCATCCTCATAAATGCAGGGATCAAATACACTTCCCCTCCTTCTTGCACTCCGGTCCCGTGGTCAGATCATTCACTAATCACCGCCACTTTCTCTCTGACACAATTCAGGAAAAATCCCCCTTCGAAATCCTCATTTCTTTACAGTAGACCCTGTTCGTCAGACGACCTCAATAGCCTGCTCACTTCTGAGCTCCCTCACCTTAACCTCTCTGACCCAAACTCAGCCATCCTATCCTGGAACAACATCACCGAGGCAGTAGCAAACAAACTATGTCCTCTTTCAGCAAAAAAACTAAACACAAACCCAACAAAAAGACAACCATGGTTCTCAAACAACCTCCATAAACTTAAACAGAGCCTAAGACACAAAGAAAGCAAATGGCGTAAGGCCCCATGCCCCAGCACCTTAGCCGCCTACAAACTAGCTCTACATCACTACAAGAACTCCACCCTAAAATCAAAAAGGGATTACTATGCGAGCAAGATACATGACCTTGTATTTGATGCAAAAGCTCTTTTCGCTTACGTACCCAACCTGACTCACATCAACACTCCAGATATTCCCATAGACCTAGCTCAATCCAAAGCTGAGGAATTAGCTATTTTCTTCCAAGACAAAATATCTAACCTGCTAAAGAAACTGACCCCCAGTAACAATCCTCACACTAATGCTCTACAGATACTAAACAAAGGAACCTCCTTTGAATCATTCGAACCCATCACAGCCTCTGAGATCCTTCTGTTACTTAAGAAAATGAAACCTTCCTCCCACCCCTTCAACCAAATACCTACAAAGCTCCTCCTTCTAATACCGGAAACAATCTCCAGAACTCTGGCAGATATCATAAACTGCTCATTATCCCAGGGACTATTTCCAGAAGAACTTAAACTAGCTTCTCTAAAACCACTCTTAAAGAAACCTAATCTAGATCCTAAGGACCCCAACAACTTTCGCCCGATTTCAAATCTTCCATTTATTGCCAAGATAATGGAAAAGCTTGTCAACACTCAACTCTCCAATTACATTGAAGACCACAAAATACTTTACCCCTCACAATATGGATTCCGTAAAGCATTAAGCACGGAAACTCCTCTCATATCCCTGACAGACCATATCATCATGGGGCTAGACAAAGGCCAATCCTTTCTACTTATTCTTTTAGACCTTTCGGCCGCGTTTGATACCGTCAACCACTCCACCCTCCTCAATCAACTGTCGAACATAGGAATTTCAGGAACTGCTCTATCATGGTTCAATTCATTCCTCAGCAACAGAGGCTATAAGGTCAAGATCCATAACAAGGAATCTTCCCACCATTCTTCATCTTTAGGAGTTCCTCAGGGTTTCTCCCTCTCCCCTACACTCTAATATTTACCTTCTTCCGCTTTGTCAACTGCTAACCCACTTGAAACTAACTCACTTCCTATACGCAGACGATGTGCAGATCTTGATCCCTATTAAAGAAACCATCACCAAAACTCTTGAATTCTGGGAACTCTGTCTTAAAGAAATCAATCTCCTCCTCACGAGTTTAAACCTGATATTAAATACGGCTAAGACGGAACCTCTTATCTCACCAGAAAATAGCAACCCATCTCCATGTCTTCCAACCAACCCACCTACCACCCAAACAAGGGACTTAGGAATAATTATCGACAACCATCTTAACTTAAAATCCTTCAAACAAACTACTAAAGACGGATTCTATAAACTTCAGGAACTTAAAAGAATCAAACCGCTCCTTCACGTGCGAGACTTCAGAACGGTCCTTCAAGCAGTTATCTTTTCTAAGATAGACTATTGCAATTCTATCTTACTAGGTCTCCCTTCCGCTTCCATTAAACCCCTTCAGATGCTCCAGAACTCAGCTGCGAGAATTCTGACTAACACCAGGAGAAGAGATCACATTTCCCCCACTCTCAAGAACCTGCACTGGTTGCCTATACACTTTAGAATCATCCACAAATCCATCACTATCATCCACAAGGCTATCCATCACCAAGCAACGCTCGATTTACAAATACCACTCAGACCACACACATCCACCAGACCCATCAGAGAAGCCTACAGAGGATCACTCCTCGTTCCCCAAACCAAAACCACTCACCACCTAACTTTCAGAGACCGAGCCTTTTCCACAGCCGGTCCTTCACTATGGAATTCTATTCCTCCGGATTTGAGACAAGAACCATGCCTACCTACTTTTAGAAAAAGGCTTAAGACTTGGCTATTTAAACAAGCCTTCCCAGATCCGAATTGAATGAAAGCAACTTTTATAAGAGATAGCAAATTTTATAAGAGACTTCACAATATAATGTAAATAATTTAATCCTAACTGCTCGGTTTTCTTATTCTAATTCTCTCCCCAGTTATAAGACCCTTGTTGTAATGTAACTTTTGATCTCTTTGCACTTGTTTATGTTCCGTTTTTTGTTCACACCCCCTCGTATGTAAACCGGCATGATGTGGTTTCTAATCACGAATGCCGGTATAGAAAAACTCTAAATAAATAAAAAAATAAAAATAAATGGTCAATTTTCTCAGTGGAAAAGGGTAAACAGTGGAGTACCTCAGGGATCTGTGTTTGGACCGGTGCTTTTCAATATATATATAAATGATCTGGAAAGGAATACGACGAGTGAGGTTATCAAATTTGCAGATGATACAAAATTATTCAGAGTAGTTAAATCACAAGCAGACTGTGATACATTGCAGGAGGACCTTGCAAGACTTGAAGATTGGGCATCCAAATGGCAGATGAAATTAAAGTGGACAAGTGCAAGGTGTTGCATATAGGGAAAAATAACCGTTGCTGTAGTTATACGATGTTAGGTTCCATATTAGGAGCTACCACCCAGGAAAAAGATCTAGGCATCATAGTGGATAATACTTTAAAATCGTCGGCTCAGTGTGCTGCAGCAGTCAAAAAAGCAAATAGAATGTTAGGAATTAGGAAGGGAATGGTTAATAGAACAGAAAATGTCATAATGCCTCTATATCGTTCCATGGTGAGACCACACCTTGAATACTGTGTACAGTTCTGGTCACCGCATCTCAAAAAAGATATAGTTGCGATGGAGAAGGTACAGAGAAGGGCAACCAAAATGATAAAGGGGATGGAACAGCTTCCCTATGAGGAAAGGCTGACGAGGTTAGGGCTGCTCAGCTTGGAGAAGAGACGGCTGAGGGGGGGATATGATAGAGGTCTTTAAGAACATGAGAGGTCTTGAACGAGTAGATGTAACTCTGTTATTTTCACTTTCGAATAATAGAAGGACTAGGGGGCATTCCATGAAGTTAGCAAGTAACACATTTAAGACTAATCGGAGAAAATTCTTTTTCATTCAACGCACAATAAAGCTCTGGAATTTGTTGCCAGAGGATGTGGTTAGTGCAGTTAGTGTAGCTGGGTTCAAAAAAGGTTTGGATAAGTTCTTGGAGGAGAAGTCCATTAATTTATTATTTATTTATTTAGGTCTTTTTTATACCGACACTCATGATACCAATCATATCGTATCGGTTTACAATAAACAGTGGTGCAATAACATTAAAATTAACAGCTTCGTGAACAATAGGCTAGGAGAGAGGGAGAGAGTGAAAAATTACAATAAACAGGGGTACTTGAACTGGGAGGAGGAAAAGCCAGAGTAGTGGCTAGCATAGAAATAGGTAGTATTTAGTCTCAGAAATAAATAATATACAGATATATACATAAGGCTATAATAGACTCTAGTATTCAGGACTGAATGTAATCCACTATACTATACATTAATGGCTATTAATCAATTTTACTTAGGGAATAGCCACTGCTATTAATTGCATCAGTAGCATGGGATCTTCTTAGTGTTTGGGTAATTGCCAGGTTCTTGTGGCCTGGTTTTGGCCTCTGTTGGAAACAGGATACTGGGCTTGATGGACCCTTGGTCTGACCCAGCATGGCAATTTCTTATGTTCTTTTGTCTAGTTTTTTCTTTTAATAGAGTTCAGAGGGAGTATTTATTCTGATTTATAGTACATGACAAGCAGGATGGTAGCCTTCACACATGGATGACATCGTTGGATGGAGGCCGGCACAGAAAACTTATGTTACATTTTCTGGATCTTTGACTGAGCATACTGTGCATGCCCTGTTCACGTGGGCTCCCCGCTTCAGTCTTTTTTTTTTTTTTTTCTGTGGAGGTTTCGCCTCATGGTTCATTGAGCTTGTGGCTTTTCCTATCGCCTGCCGTCAATTTCTCAATTTTTTTTCCCTTTTCTCTTCGTTTGTCATGGCCTTGTTCGGTTTCCTTTGGTGCCCCCAGTGTCCAAGGACCATGTCCATCACGAACCCCACGAGATGTGTATCCTCTACCTGGGGGCATCGCATGACGTCCGGGGTTGCCACATGTGCACTCAGATGACTCCCCCCCAAGGGATGTCACTCGGCTGGACAAGATGGAGAAAGTCTTCAGGTCGAGGAAGTCTGAGACATTGACATCGGTAGCATTTGCATCGATGGACCTGGGAGCCGCACCGATGGACACTCAGCCATTGTCATCGACCTCTGCATCGGGGAAAGACCAGCCCAAGCACAGAGGGAAGCCAAGGAAGCATTGGCACTGGTCACCTCTATGCACGGTGCCGGGCTTGGGAAGGTGCCTGCTCATGCCATGATGCCCCCAAAGCGACCCCACGGTGAGGAGTGCTCATCCTCCATCGATGCTGGGGGTCTACAATGGCCTCCACTGGTCCTGGTACCAGTTGCTGATCAACCACTGGGATCCAAGGAAGATTTGGCCACCCCTCATGCCTCCCAGTCTGTTTTGGCATCAGCAACTTTTGAGAGCAGCTGGATTGCAGGGTCCAGGTGGTGGTGCAGTGGGTATTACAGGGCATCGAACTGGTGGCACAGACTGTGCCAGTGCTGACACTCGCCCCATTAGAACTGCTCAGTGTGCTTATCGGTGTGTTACCGACCCAGTTGGCACCAGTTCCTGGGAGGCCATTGATGCCCAGTGGGGAACCGATGCTTCCCCTGACCAATCAGTGCTCATTGCCGGTTCCTCCTCAGAGGAAGCCCTATCGAGGCCAGCAGGGACAATGAGACTTGCATCCTCCCCATCCAGCTTTGCCGGGGCCAGCACCAGTACCACCGATACTGTGCCTCTGGATGAAGGCTGAGCACTCAAGGCCCCATCTCCTGTGGACAACAGTGAGGATGAGAACCCGTAATACCCCTGGGGGGACGACACTGCCGAATCCTCCTCAGAGGACTTGGATGGTCTCCCTTCAGAACAATCTCTTCCAGATGAACGAAGGAAGTCTCCTCTGGAGGACTATACCTTCGCAGGTTTGGTACGGGCAGTGGCTGAGGCCATCCCTTTTCCGTTAATGACTGAGGAGAATGCCAGGCGTAAGATGCTGGAAATCCTCCAGTTCATGAAGGCCCCTAACGAGATCATGGTGGTCCCAGTGCACTAGATCTTTAGGGAGTTGCTGCTGAGGATCTGGGAGCAGCCCCTCACAGTACCTTCCATCAACTGGAAGGCGGATGGAGTTTACCTTCTCCAGCATGCTACCGGATTTGAGAAGCATCAGCTGTCACACCAATTGGTAGTGATCGAATCTGCTCTCAAGAAGGCCAAGAGCTCTTGGATCCACGCCTCGGCTCCCCTGGGCAAGGATCATAGAACAATGGAAGATCTTGGGAGGAAAGTGCTCCAAAAGGCCATGCTCATTGCCCACATTGTCTCTTACCAGTTCTACATGAGCCAATACTCACGCAACCTCGGGAAGAAGATGCAAGAGGCGGCTGAGTGATTGCCTCAACAGTAGCAGAACTCCTTATCACTGGTGCATCAGGGCCTGGAGTGTGAAAAACTTGAGGTTCATTTCTGAGATGGCAGAGAGTCTCTGCAGTGGGAATTGGCGCCCGCAGAATGGCATGGCTGTGGGCCTCTGATCTCAGACCAGAGGTACAGGAAAGACTCGCTGACTGCCATACACAGGAGAGAATCTCTTCAGAGATAAGGTGAGGGACACAGTGGCCCAATTGCAGGATCACCATGGGACCCTCCAACAGCTTTCCACCAGCACTTCAGACCCGCCCTCCTCAGCCAGGAGGTCTGCGAAGCAGGATCAGAGGAATCTTTCTACCGCCAAAGTAGTACTATCTTCTGGCCCCTCCCGTTCACAGAGGGTGAGATCACATGGTCATCTCAGGCAACAGAGAGGGCCCAAGCCCCAGCAAGCTCCACAGCCAAAACCTGGGACGGGTTTTTGACTGGATTGTAGAGAGTATAAGCCAGCCAGCTGTACTCGAGACACTGCACACCTCCGCAGACTGGGAATGCATATTTTCCAGGACTTGGACGATTAGCTGGTCACGAGCACACCTCGGGCCGATCAGTCCTTGTGCCTGACCATCCGGTTGTTGGAGTCACTAGGGTTCGTTATCAAGTACCCAGTCCCATCTCAGCCCATCACCTCGATTAGCCTTCATAGGAGCTCTGCTAGCCATGGCTGAGGCGAAAGCCTTTCTGCCACACTCCAGGGTGGTCAGCTTGGTGTCCATAGTGGTGGCGATTCAACAGAGCCAGCAGGTTTCAGCTCGGCACATGTTAAGGTTTTTGGGCCACTTGGCTGCAATTGTCCATGTTACTTCTTTGGCACGCTTACATATGTGCAGAACCCAGTTGGACCTTGAGGTTGCAGTGGCGCCAGGCCATGCAGAGCCTCCAGGCTCGCATATGAATCACTCCAACTCTCCGGGACTCTTTGGCTTGGTGGTGGGCTCTCTTGAATTTGGAATGGGGAATTTCTTTCCAAAATTCCCCTACCTAAATTTTCGTAACCACAAATGTGTCCACCTTGATGGGGGGAGCTCATGTAGAGGGGCTCTGCACCTGGGGCTTGTGGTCTGCCCAGGAAGCACAGTGTTAGATCAACTTCCTGGAGCTCCAGGTGATCAGGTACACACTATGGGCTTTCAGAGATTGTATAAGGACAATTTTGCTGGACCGCCAAACAGACAACCAAGTTGCTATGAGGTATGTCAACAAGGAAAGAGGCACAGGGTCATACCTCCTGTGTCAGAAAGCAGTCCAGATCTGGTCTGGACTCTGTCCCACAGGATAGTATGTAGCCGGAATAGAGAATGTGATAGTAAACAGACTGAATCATGCCTTCATGCCCCACGATTGGTCTCTGGACCAAGGGCTAACGAACCACATCTTCCACCTCTGAGGGAGCCCAGATGTGGATTTGTTTGCGTCCCCCTGCAACAGGAAGATGACTCTGTTCTGCTCCGTGTACAGGTCAGATGGCAAATCAGCCTTGGATGCCTTTGCCCGACATTGGGGCAGGGGTCTTCTGTACTCATATCCTCCCTATTCCTCTAGTCACGAAGACTCTTGAACTTCACGAGGTCTGAGGGACTATGATCCTCATAGCCCCTCACTGGCCGAGATAGATTTGGTTTCCACTCCAGGAGTTGTCCATCTGGAGATCCATCAGTCTGGGGACTTCCCCAGATCTCATCATGCAAGATTAGGGCAGGCTGTGGCATCCCAACCTCCAGGCCCTGTCACTCACAGCCTGGATGTTGAGAGGTTAATTCTGCAGCTGCTCGATCTTTCTGAGGATATGGCATGGGTCCTGGTGGCTTCCAGAAAGTCTTGCACTAGAAAGTCCTATGGACTGAAGTAGAGGAGGTTTTCTGTGTGGTGTGAGCAGAAGGCCCTAGATTTGTTCTCCTGCCCCACGCAAAAACTGCTTGACTACCTTCTACACCTATTGGAGGCTGACTTGAAGACCAACTCCGTTAAGGTTCATCTCAGTGCAATTGGCACATACCACCAAGGTGTAGATGGTAAGCCCATCTCTAGACATCTGATAGTTGTATGCTTTATATGGGGCCTGCTTCAATTGAAGCTTCCCCTAAGGCCTCCCACTGTGTCTTAGGACCTCAACGTGGTGCTAGCTCAGCTGATGAAAGCTCCTTTTGAGCCGCTGTGCTCCTGTGACCTGAAGTACCTGACCTGGAAGGTCATATTTTTGGTGGCGGTCACTTCAGCATGCAGGGTCAGCAAGCTCCAGGCCTTAGTGACTTATCCACCTTATACTAAGTTTTATCATGATAGGGTGGTCTTGCATATGCACTCTAAGTTCCTGCCTAAGGTGGTGACATACCAGGCACCATTCACACTAAGGCGATTGAGCCCTGCACAGTTTGGATTGCAAGAGAACCTTAGCCTTCTATCTTGGGCGGACAGAAGCCCATAGCAGTCCACCCAACTTTTTATTTCTTTTGATAGCAATAGGTTGGGAGTTGCTGGTGCCAAACAGATACTATCCAAATGGCTAGCAGATTGATTCTCCTTCTGCTATGGCCAGGCAGAACTGCATCTTGGGGGTCCTGTAAGGCTCATTCTGTTAGAGCCATGGCAATGTTGTTGGCCTACTTGCGAGCAGCTCCCATGGAGGAGATCTGCAAGGCTGCAATGTGAGGTTCTCTCCACACATTCACATCCCATTAATGTCTGGACAAGGATGGCTGATGTGACAGTAGGTTTGGCCAGTCTGTTCTCAGAAATCTGTTTGAGGTTTAGAACCCAACTCTCCCTGTCTAGGCCTATTGTTTGGGTTCAGTGTGTCTCCCCCTCTGTTACCAACAGCACTGTGGTTGTTGTGCCCGTTGGCACCTGGCTGGTGTCTGTTGGCCCCCTTTTGTGTTGAGGAGCAGCCTGTAGCTAGATATTCACCCATGTGTGAGGACTTCCATCCTGTTTATCCTAGGAGAAAGCAGAGTTACTTACCTGTAACAGGTGTTCTCCTAGGACAGCAGGCTGTGAGTCCTCACGAAAGCCGCCCACCACCCTGTGGAGTTGGGTTTCTCCTATTGAGACTGAAGAGGGACCCCATGTGGCTGCATGAAATAGGGCATGCTCAGTATGCTTAGTCAAAGTTCCATAAACTTTGACATAAGTTTTCTGGGCTGGGCTCCATCTGATGATTTCACCCATGTGTGAGGACTAACATCCTGCTATCCTAAGAGAACACCTGTTAAAAGTAAACAACTCTGCGTTCTCCATGGACAAAGATAACATAACAGCCACACAGATGGCTGATATCAGCCAATGGTGCTGAAATGGCTCTCATGCACTCCCTAGTCCAGAAACTTCTTTTGTTTCTTCTGGCCATGCATAGGAGTTATATTGGCATCATGCATACACTTCTCTCAGTTTTTACTCCTCCACTTTAAAACAGTTGTATATCTCTCTTCTACATCACCACGATTAAAATAAACTCATTCAGGATAGCCTGAATTAAGGCAACTGCTTTGATGTCATCAGAACAGAAAAGAAAATCTCCATTTAAAATGTTTGAAAAAGTGCCACCATAACATGGCAGTAGCAGACTGTCACTCTTTGTGCCTGTGTTGTTTGGGACCAAACCATGCCAGCTCCTTATGTGGCCACTGTGGCAGAATGTCCCCGAGGGGGCTTATTTATTGGGACCCAAAGCTGCAGTATGAGCTGAAAAGCTCATAGTCTTAAGGCCCTTCAAAACATCATCATAAAAAATGGCACAGATTGCTGTCGAGAGAATCCTCAGAAATCTCTGTGCAGCAGCAAAAAGGTGAGACATCTTCAGCACCAAAACAGCATAAAAAGCCAGTGAGCATCATCAGTGCTGAAATAGCATTAGCACAGACATAACAGTGCCTAATTATAGACAGAGGTGAAGCTGACCACAGTCATTCTTTAGCACCGAAACCTCCAGCTCATCGGTGCGAATGACAAAAATGTTGCTGCAGAAGATAAAGGCAGGAAAACTGGCATAGAAGAAATCAGATCCACCAAGACCTTCTGCTCCCAAGAGTCATGCTTCTTAGTCTATTTTAATTCTGGAACTATCTTCCACAAGCAAAAAAGAACCAAAGTTACCATTTCCATCTTTAGCTAACTGTCATTCTTTTGTTCGAAAGGTGTGGACAGATTTTGTACACACATGTATAAGAATTACCAAATAAAGAACCTGTGTTCAGAAGACCACTTCTGGAATGTTTAAGGAAGGAAATCAAAACTCACAGACTACAAATTATAATATAACAATGAGACAGACAGAGCAGAACATCTCTCTGCATAGGGAAACATAGAATCCCGATCTTCATCCTTTGAGCCTCTGATTTTAGTAGACTCCCAGAATTCAAGTACATAAATCTTCACAGTCAATATCTAAAAAAATATCTTCTGACACACTGTCAGACCCGTCTCCAGAACCCAACAGAGCATTCAAGCAAGTGGATCCCACGTCTCCTTCCTTTTATACAGAAGATGTTAGAAGCTATTCCTTATAGCTTACAAAAGGAAGCGGCAAACACTGTAGAATTTACTTTAAAACTGTTTTGTTTATTAAAGGCAAATAAAAATAATGCCCAGCATACATGATTCTGAACCATGCTGAGCAACATATACAGAACAGTCACTATCTTGATCTTATTCCCACCCCCAGTATACCCAGGGGCCCAACATATCAATGGCCAAAAGACAGCGGAGCCTGCACTAATAGTGGAACCAAAGAAAAACCCCCATTCTACCCCACCCCAAAAAAAAAAAAATCATGTAAGGGCAATGAAAATACAAGGCATAGGTTCCCTACATAGGAACATACTGGGGACATACAAAACAGAGTGTGAGTGTACATTAAGGCTATGTATAATTAATCATCACCTCACTTATGCTCCTGGGGACAGACTTTGTAAATAAGGGTTCCAGACTGCAATGAACCGTGACTTGCTCTTAAGAGAATGTGCCGTATGCTGGTTTTCCATCTGCATTATACCATGCATTTTATTCCTCCAGGACCAAAAGGAGGGTGGAAACTGTTCACACACCACACAACAAGAATGGATTTTTTCCAGATTAAGCAGGCTTTTCTAATCATCAGGCTATTTCCTCTTTCCTGAATCTGAAAGGTGGCAGAGGCATCAAAAATAACACTCTCGGCTATAAAACATACCTGCTGCTCTACCAAAGGAGACAGTTGTGAATCTTCTCCCAAAAAGATTGTATTACAGGACAAAACCAGGAACAGTGGCCCAATATACCCAGGCTCAAACACAACTCTGATTCTAGGACTTCAATTTTATGCAACCAGGAAGGTTGCATATTGGATATTTCTAAGATTTGCTTCCTCCATTGGTCCAGGGATGCGCTTGAAGGAAATGGAGATGCTTAAATTGTCCATATTGGATAGAAATTCCATTCTCAATTTGGCCAGCAACAAATCCCCTGAAAACAGAGGCCCCAGCTTAGCAAATTTCAATTTGAAAAAACTCCTCAACCTGATCTACAAAGACATCCTGCAAAATAAGATCCTTCATCAAAGAAATGTAGTGGAGCATCTGAAGAAAGGCAAAGGCTGAAGATTAAATTGATTTTGTAATTCAGGGTAAGGCTATACTTTCTCATTTGTGAAATAGAATGGTAGTCCCTGCAAGTTCCAGTGCATAAAGGCACTTAATTGTATGCCCAGTACAAAGCCTAGATTACCCCTAATAGGCAAATACACAGACTCCCTTGGGTCATGGCCCAACCTAGCACAAAGATAGGACCACGCTTTTATCCCAGGACAAGCAGAATGATAGTCCTCACATATGGGTGACATCATAGATGGAGCCCTATCACGGAAAACTTTCTGACAAAGTTTCTAGAAACTTTTGACTGGCACACTGAGCCTACTGAGCATGCCCAGCATGCCATGATCCCTGAAGCCACAGGGGTCTCTCTTCAGTCTCTTTTTTTTCCGCGTTGCTGTTAGCCTCGAGTTGAAGGAGCTTTGTGAGTTCTCTCAGAAAATCTTTCCTCACAGAAAATGTTGAGATTACTTACCTGATAATCTCCTTTTCCTTAGTGTAGACAGATGGACTCAGAACAAGTGGGTATAGTGTGCTCGTGCTAGCAGTTGGAGACGGATCTGACGTCAGCACGGGTACATATACCCCCACAGGAAGAGAAGCAACTCAGTAATCTTCCTTGCAAAAGCTGTTATGGATATATGTGTACTGACCGATCGATGAATTAGTGAAACAGGATTCCCCTGACCGATTGATAGTAGCTGGAGACCGCCAGCGTTCCCAACCGGAAGATGTCGACACCTGGTAGAGTGGACGCACTCATGTAAGAAGTGATAAGGCTTACCTTGAATCGGTGAAACCCCTGTATACCGGCAGCCGGGCGGGATGCTGGGTCCATCTGTCTACACTAAGGAAAAGGAGATTATCAGGTAAGTAATCTCAACATTTCCTAGCGTGTAGCCAGATGGACTCAGAACAAGTGGGATGTACAAAAACTACTCCCGAGCCGGGCGGGAGGCTGCCTGAGGACCGCGTAGGACTGCCCTCGCAAATGCTGTGTCCTCCCTGGCCTGGACATCCAGACGGTAAAATCTGGAGAAGGTATGGAGGGAGGACCATGTCGCCGCCTTACATATCTCCGCGGGCGACAGCATCCTAGATTCTGCCCAAGAGGCCGCCTGCGCTCTGGTAGAATGAGCCTTGACCTGCAGAGGCGGTGACTTCCCTGCCTCTACGTAGGCCGCTCTGATAACTTCTTTGATCCAGCGGGCGATGGTGGGCCATGAGGCCGCTTCTCCTTGTTTCTTCCTGCTGTGAAGGATGAACAGATGGTCCGTCTTTGGTACTGCTTCTGTCATTTCCAGGTATCTGGGCAGTAATCTGCCGATGTCGAGATGGAGTAGCAAACGCCCTTCTTCTGATTTCTTCAAACCCGCCGTGGTAGGCAAGGATATGGTTTGGTTGAGGTGAAATTGTGAGACTACTTTAGGTAGAAAGGAGGGAACCATGAGCGGAGGGCTAAGATGGCAGCATGAGCGGCAGCACTGCAACGCTACTCCGATACTTTGTTCAATTTTGCCTAAAAGAATGCCTTCTAAGAGAAAGGGACGGGTCCGCGTCTTCCCCCCAGATGGATCCTTACCTCCGGACCAGCGACTGATAACTGCATTTGCTGCCGGGACAGCGACACAAGGGGTTACTCTCCCCGTTGTGGCTTGTGGTGAGGGAGCGCCACAGTCACCAGGGGATACCACGCTGAGTCCCCCGGATCAGCGCCTCCCGTTGGCCCCGACAACCAGCGTTCCTTCCCTGCAGCTCGCAGCCCTCGATGAGGTCATCATCGGAGTGACTGCGACGAGGGGTCAGAGTGGAGGAGATCAGCCCTGCGGTATATTCCTTATTGAGGAGTACCGACATCTCTCCTGTCTTTTCAGGCTATTTCATCGCCTATCTCTCCTATCCATGGAAGTGATATAGTGGAGCAGACAGGAGGATTCGTGCCTGAAACGCTGGAAGGACATGAAGAGCCACAATCTGGAGAAGGTGGTGAGTTTTTTCAACCTCCACCAAAACCAGAAGTAATAACACTTTAGGCGTTATGGGACTTGATAGTGAGCTTTGGAAGCTCAACCAGGGCTTGCCAGGGTGAATTGGGGAAGTTAAACACCAAAGTTAATACTCAGAACGCTGTTATTGAAACTAAATTTCAAGAATTGAAAACTCAATTATCAGTAACCCAACAGACTTTGGCACAAACCCAGGCTAGCAACTATAAGCTTATAAAAGACTTTGGGACTTGTTCTCAGAGACTAGAGTATTTGGAAAACCAAACCAGGCATCTTAACCTAAGGTTTGTTAATTTTCTTAGGATACTTGGAGAAGGAATATATACTACATTGAAAAATTATTTTCATCAGATTTTGGCCTTTGAATTGGAGAAAACTCCAGCGATAAATAAAGCTTATTTCCTTATTAATCCTAACAGAGCTGCTCCAGGAGGAGCGCAAGTAGAAGGCATTGAAAACCTCACACAGTTCCTAGAGGATTCCTCGGATATGGTTATATCGAGGTCTACTTTGCTGGTTTCCTTTATACTAGAAAGTGATTTGAATGACACAATGAGGCGATATTTTAAAAATATTTCCTCTTTATTTTACGGACAAACAATATGCATTTTTCCTGATTTCGCTAGGACGACTCAAGTTCGAAGACGTGATTTCCTTTCGTTAAGAGCACAAATAATTTCCCTGGGGTATTCATTCATACTTAGATACCCCTGTAAGTGTATAATTAAAAGTTCAAATGAGTGTTTCATCTTCTTTTTCCCTGAGCAACTAAAGTCCTTTTTAAATGCCAGGAGTGGAAATGTAACACCTTCTCCTGGATTATAACATCAATATCATTCCCAGTAATTGATCATTAGAAAAAAGTCTTCTGTCACCGTTAAGCTAATTTAATAATTATATTTGCCTTAATTACTCCCTTGTAATTACTGGCCCTTATCTTTTTCTTTGCTTATGAAGAATGATGATTATGTATAGTACTTTTCTGTTCAAAAATTCCATGTAATATTTCTTTTTCCTATCTTTTTCTCATCATTTGTTTACAATTGTAAGATGTAATTTTTCTTACTATTATGACTGAAAATAATAAAAAGAAAATTAAAAAAAAAAAAAGAAAGGAGGGAACCGTGCTAAGATGGATAGCCTCAGGAGTGATTCTGAGAAAGGGATCCCGGCAGGACAGCGCTTGTAGCTCTGAGATGCGGCGTGCTGAACACACTGCCAGCAGGAACACCATCTTCAAAGTTAGCGAACGGAGAGACAGGCTCCGAAGGGGTCTGAAGGTGGATCCTGCGAGGAAATCCAAAATGAGGTTGAGGTTCCACAGGGTCACTGGCCACTTCAGTGGCGGACGAATGTGCTTGACTCTTTTCAGGAAGCAAGAAACATCTGGGTGCGTGGCAATGGTCTTGCCATCCCTCCTGGGACCGTAGCAAGACAGCGCAGCCACCTGAACCTTGATGGAGCTTAGGGAGAGACCTTTCTGAAGCCCATCCTGCAGGAAATCCAGAACAATAGGGATAGTAGTCGCATGTGGATTGGTGCCATGAGTGTCGCACCAGGCTTCAAATACTCTCCAAATCCTTATGTAGGTGAGGGATGTGGAAAACTTGCGCGCTCGGAGGAGTGTATCTATCACCGGCTCCGAGTAACCTCTTTTCTTCAGTCTAGCCCTCTCAATGGCCAGACCGTAAGAGAGAATTGAGCTGGATCCTCATGGAGGATGGGACCTTGACACAGCAGGTCCCTGAGCGGAGGCAGGGGAAGAGGCTCCCCTGTCAATAGTCTTCTCATGTCCGCGTACCAGGGTCTTCTTGGCCAGTCTGGTGCCACTAGAAGAACTAGGCCCCTGTGCCTCTGAATCTTGTGTATAAGGGCGCCCAGCAGGGGCCACGGAGGAAAGGCGTATAGCAGGGTCCCTGGAGGCCATGGCTGAACCAGGGCGTCGATCCCGTGAGAGAACGGATCTCGCTTGCGGCTGAAGTATCTGGGTACTTGAGCATTGGATCTGTCTGATATGGCTCTATCCCCGAGGGAAGTTCCCCCTCATCGGGGGGTTCGGACTCGTCCTCCGAGATATCAGGGTCCGCATGAGCCGGACTGCCCGGAGGCTGGTGCTCACGATAAGGGCGAGAAGGTCCGGGGGCAGGGTCAGCCGGAGCAGCAGCAGCGGGTCCAGGACGGGAAGCCGACTGCATCTGTACGAAGGCGTGGATCCCCTTAAATAAGTCCACCCAGGAAATGGAAGCGGTCTCCAGCCGTCGGTGTACCAGGTCCCCCGGGATTCCTGGCTGTTTGAGACGGCCCGCTAGATCCGGGGTGGCCCCTGGGGAACTGTCGGTAAACCTCTGTTGAGACTGGTCCTGGCCCGAGGCTCCCACTGCCTCCTCACATTGGGCACAAAGGGAGTCTGGCTCCTCGCTCTGCGTGGCTCTAAGCTGGCACGCTGAGCACAGGCCAAGAGCTTTCACACCGGAATCAGGAGGTGCCGCCTCTAGAGACGCCGGGGCGTTTAAGTGTTCCATGGCGCCAGCGCTTATGCTGTCAGCAATATGCGCTCAAGAATAATATGAGTCCAAGAACAATATGTGCACAATAATATGCGTTCAGCAATATACGCTAAATAATAAACAGTATGCACTCAATAATATGCATTCAGCAATATACGCTAAAGAATAAACAGTATGCGCTCAATAATAAACAGTATGCACTCAACAATATGCGTTCAGCAATATGCGCTCAATAACATACGCTTAGCAATATATATGCTGCATTGTGCGCCTATCCACAGGCGCCTATCCGTGTGCGCTCAATACCTGAACCAGGCAGACAAAATGGCGACCTCCACGGCGTGCCGCATGCAGGCAACGCCGCCGATCCTCGTCCCTCGGAGACCAAAAAGTAAGAGATGTACGCCTAACCTGATCCTCGGCGCTTCCCGGCTGTAACCCGGGCGGTCTCCAGCTGTGGGGGGAGAGGGGAAATACCTTCACCGCCACGCTCGAGGAATTGCACCCGCTGCCTCTAAGCCGCCGAACTCGTCTCGCTCGGGGCTAAGTCCACGCCGGGACCGAGGCGCCTCTCAGCCAGGCCCGAGCCCTTCTCGCTCGGGGGCTAGATCCCTGCCACGATTCGGCCACCGGACCGAGGCCTAAAACCTCCGAGGGACCACGGAAATCACCTCGAAACTCGACTGGGGGAGGGACCCGAGGGTATCACCGCAGGAGTGCGGGGCTAGTCGTCTGAGAAATTTGGAAAGTAGAAAGTAGAAAGTATTTTGGAAAACACGCTCAGCGAGCGTGCAGGCTCTCCAAACTGCTTTGGAGACGGAAATTACTGAGTTGCTTCACTTCCTGTGGGGGTATATGTACCCGTGCTGACATCAGATCCATCTCCAACTGCTAGCACGAGCACACTATACCCACTTGTTCTGAGTCCATCTGGCTACACGCTAGGAAATTAAAGTTTTTCTCTTAAAAAAAAATTCCCTACAAGGGTCCCCCTTCGACAAAGTATTTGGTGAGTACCATTTTGGGCATTTTTTCAGTCTGTTCCTGCCACCTCACATCGATAACAGTGGGTCACCGACAGTTTCCCAGCCTTTTTTTAAATCATGGCCACGGGATTCAAAAATGTCCAAATTGCCCCCGATGTCGATAACAGACCCACATGAAATATATGTACTTTGCCTCGGTTCCAGTAACTATGTCCGCGCATGTTCGACCTGCGCTCAAATGACTCCAAAGGGCAGGTGTGCCCGGCTGGACAAAATGGAAGATCTCTTCAAAAAAAAGCCACACCATCGACTTCAACACAGTCGTCACAGAGTATAATCCCTTCTTCCACCGAAAAACACCGAGGAAAGAAGAAAACCGGTGACCGTCCGTCTCAGAATCCCTTGGGGACATCAGTGGCTTCTTCTTTGATGTCCGGTAAAGAGCATCGAGAAAAAAGTCATCAGAGTCATCAAACCGACTCCATATCAGGTGGCGGAACGGGAACCGCATCGGCAGCAATGGCCATGAGCTTCCATGCCCCTCGGTACCTGAGGCACTGAGGCGCTCTCCACAGGGATCGGTGTTAGAGACTGAGCCACCACATGCACATGTGGAGGAGCCAGTAGCGCCCATCATACCTTCTACTGGCACAGTGGATCCGGTCCCAGTATTCCAGAGAAGAAGTCACTACCATGATACAACAAGCAGTCATTGAGGCTTTTCAGAAACTGCAGCCTCCACCGACGCCGATACCCATACCGGCACCGACATCTGAGCCATCTGTATTTGCGCCTTTACTCAGCAGACTCGATGCCTTAATCGGTGCCTCCCAACGCAACCTGCACCAATACCACCAATAGATCCTCCGATGACTCCAGGCTCTACCAATTCCGGTTTCATTGGAAGAAGAAGAGGTGGACTCTGACCCTTTACCTGGTCCACGGGGGCTACAAAAACCCTGCCATCGATGCCTCCGATGCCTTTGTTTCCCGGTCCATCGGGGGATACCGGATGTCGATTCCCATCGATGCCGTCAATGCCATTCGACTCCCAATTTGTTGCCTTTTCAGGTGGTTTCCCAAAGCATCCACCTGAAAAGGCAACAAAAATGTAATTGATACCAAGACATCCTCTTACACAGGACACTCTTGCTCCATCTGGGTCCCACTTCCAACCCCATTATAGTCCATAGGAAGATGTGGACACTGACACAGATACAGAAGACCTCATCTCAGAACCTTCTCCACAAGAAGAAAGAAGGAAGTCCCCACCAGAAGACCTTTCTTTTGCAAATTTTATTAAAGAAATGTCAGAAACAATACCATTCAATCTGGTCACAGAAGAAGACACAAGACACTGGAAGTCCTCCAGTTTGTCGATGCCCCCAAGGAGGTCATGGCCATACTGATCCATGAAGTGCTTTTAGATCTAGGGCACCGCCTCTGGGAGCATCCCTGCACAGTTCCACCTGCTAACAGGAGAACAGATGCCACGTATCTTGTGCAGCACACACCAGGGTTCCAAAAACCATAACTACCACATCAATCCGTGGTGGTAGAATTATTGCAGAAGAAAGCCAGGAAACAAAACCCCCATTCTTCTGCCGCCCCCCACCCAGGGAAAGAACAAACATTTTTCGACGTCTTAGGCCGCAAGATGTTCCAAGGCTCCAGACTAGTGTCACATATAGCAGCTTATCAACTCTATATGACACAATATCAAAGAAACCTGTGGAAACAAGTACAGGAAATTACAGACAATCTCCCACAACAACAAAGGGAACCACTCAATGCCATTATCCAAAAGGGCCTTGAGTCAGGAAAATACAAAGTTCGAGCAGCATATGATTCTTTCGAAATATCTGTGCGCATGTCAGCTACAGGAATCAGTGCCAGAAGATGGGCTTGGTTAAAGGCTTCAGATCTCTGATCAGAAGTGCAAGATAAGCTGGCAGATCTTACATGCACCGGAGATAACCTCTTCGGTGAAAAAATCCAAGATGCTGTCTCACAGTTAAAGGACCACCATGAGACACTACACCAGCTTTCAAAATTACCGGCTGAACATCCATCCTCAGCATGCAAGCCCATAAGATGAGTCACTAGAAAGCCCTTCTATCTACTTCGTCAATACTATCCACCTGCATCTAGCGTGTGTCCTGCAAGACTACCTCAACGTGGACGTCCACGCCAGGCAAAGCAAACCAGAACTCAACCAGCCCTCAAATAGGGCCAGCAGCTGGATTTTGAAAAATTCCCAGAGAACAGCAGCCACTCCAACAACCCAAGAGCAGACTTGCCTGTAGAGGGTCGCCTTCATTATTTCATACAAAACTGGTGCTTAATAACCACGGATCAGTGGGTGTTAGCCATCATAAACCGAGGTTACTATCTCAAGTTTCTCAGATACCCCCGGATTCACGCCCACTCAATAACCACAAACTTCAACTACAGTCAGAACTCTCCACCCTGCTGAATTCCGGATCTGTCGAAACCGTTCCCTGGTCTCAAGAAGACAGAGGGTTCTACTCCCGCTATTTCCTAATTTCAAAGAAATCAGGCGGCCTCCATCCTATTCTAGATCTCCGCAATCTCAACAAATTTCTTCAAAAAGAAAAATTCTGGATGGTTTCCCTCGGGACCATTCTTCCCTTATTATAGCAAGGAGATTGGCTCTATTCTCTGGACCTTCAAGAAGCCTACGCTCACATTCCCATTTCCCCACAACATCGAAAATATCTATGATTCATAGTGGGGCAAAAACATTTCCAATACCGAGTTCTACCATTCGGACTTTCTTCAGCACTTTTACAACTGTCGCTGCCCGACATCTCCACTCCACCCTCCTTACCTCTGGCGACTCCTCCCACGGTTGACGGACATTTGCCTGCCGTTCTCTCCGGCGTCCCCGGTCCGGCTTGGATGCTGCCTCCCGCCATTCTGTCCAGCTGCCTTAGGGTGTGCGCGCCACGCAGCTCTGCTTCAAATACTTTCTTTGGCGCGAACCTCAGGGGTGTCCCCCTGTGATGATGTCACGCATCCCAGATATAAAAAGCCTACACTATTGCTAGCTAATTGAGTTAGCAAGATATTCATACAGGAACTCCTTAGGGATGGGATTCGCTCTCCGTACCTAGCTACTCTGCCTCTCCAGTATTGGACTTACTCTATTTGGGGTACCCGCTCCTCGGGGGCCTCTCTCTTCTCTTTCAGGTCACTGTCTGGAACCGGTACTCGCTCCTCGAGGGCCCATGTTCCCGGACTCACTGCCTGGACTTCACTTCTGCCTGGAAGATACCGCTGCCTACACCATCAGTGAGTTACCATCTACTTCTCTCAGAGCTGTTCCCTGGAACCAGGTACTCGCTCCTCGAGGGTCTGCCTCTACTCCAGCTCCTGTGTTTCCTAATGAGAGAAACCGCTGTGTGAGTACTCAACCAACAAGGCTGAACCCTGCATATACTTCATTGTACTCACTGTCTCAGTTTCTCTTCACTACAGCACAGCCATTGTGGGATCGCTGTTCCAGAGCCCTGAGGCACTACAAGCCCAGCCAGGCTTCATCTCTGCTCACTACTGCCATCTCTGGTGGCTCCTCAATACTGTTAATAAAAGATCTATCTGTGTTGTGTGTCCTAAGCTGAGCCTGACCTGTTGCCCCTCACGGGACTTCCCCCCCCCCCGGGCGTGGTCAGCAGCCACAGTGTCATAGGGTCCACCCAAAACCTTACAAACAAACAATAACAAGCTCCTCGGGTATTCACAAAATGCCTGGCAGTGGCTGCTGCACATCTAAGAAAAAACAGTATTCATATTTTTCCCTACCTAGATGATTGTCTCATCAGGAGTCCATCCAGGCAAGGAGCTCTCACTGCCTTAAGAAGCACCATGACCCTGTTGCATTCCCTGGGATTCCTAATGAACTATCAAAAATCACATATGAACCCGTCTCAGCTCCTCACATTCATCGGAGCAGACCTAGACACCACAGTCGCAAAAGCTTTTCTTCCGAGCGACTATGCATACAACCTTACAAAACTTGAAAACTCTCTGAGCAGGTGCAAGGTAGCCTCTGCTCATCAATTTCTTACACTACTGGGCCATAGGGCGTCTACAGTCCACGTTACCCCTATGGTGAAGTTAGCCACGAGAAGGACTCAATGGATTCTGAAATCTCAGTGGCTCCAAGCTGTTCAGCCACTATTGTCCCTAATACGGGTCACCAACCAACTACGTCTCTCACTTTGCTGGTGGACAAATCAGCCTGAGATACAGACCAGCCTACCGTTCTAGCAACCGGCTCCTCAAGTAACCTTGACCACGGATGCATCCAACTTGGGATGGGGAGCTCACGTCAACAACCTCAAGACGCAAGGTACGTGGACTCCGCTCGACAAAAAGTGTCAAATCAACTTTTTAGAACTTAGAGCGATATGCTATGCCCTTTATGCCTTCAAAGACTGCCTCTCACACAAACAGACAACACAGTAGCAATGTGGTACATAAACAGGGAGGCACAGGCTCTTATCTGCTATGTTAAGAAGCAGTGCAGATTTGGGTCTGGGCCCTAGCACATTCCATGCATCTCAGGGCCAATTATTTAGCAGGCATACAGAATGTCCTAGCGGACAGTCTCGTCGACATTTCCATCCCCACGAATGGTCTCTGGATCCATATGTAGTGAGCAAAATCTTTCAATGCTGGGGTCAACCAACCATCGACCTCTTTGCGTCTAAACTGAACCACAAAGTGAAAAGGTTCTGCTCCCTCCACAGCCGTTGACAAACATTCACCAGGGATGCCTTTGCTCACCCCTGGAACAAAGGCCTTCTATATGCATATTCTCTGATACCGCTCATAGCCAAGACTATTGTGAAGCTACAACAGGACAGAGGATCAATGATCCTCATAGCCCCGTACTGGCCTCGACAGGTATGGTTCCCCATACTTCTCGATCAGAGAACCAATTTGCCTGGGTGCAGAGCCCACATAACTCAGAACCAAGGCAGTCTACGCCATCCGAACATACAATCCCTTGCTTTGACAGCTTGGATGTTGAAAGCTTGATCCTACAGCCGCTCAATCTTTCGACTCAAGTCTCTCAAGTTCTCGTAGCTTCACGAAAGCCTTCCACACATAAATCTTACCGTTCCAAGTGGACCAGATTTACCAAGTGGGGTACTCAAAAAGGTATTGACCCTTTCTCCTGCCTCACTCCATCTCTATTAGACTGTCTAAGGCACCTTTCAGATTCTGGTCTCCAGACTTCTTCAGTGAGGGTACACCTGAGTGCCATCTCAGCGTACCACAGAGGAATTGGGGATGCCCCGGTAACAGTGCAACCCCTTGTGAGTAGGTTTATGAGGGGCCTACTATAACTCAAGCCCCCTCTACAGCCACCAGTCACTGAATGGGACCTTAATGTAGTACTATCAAAGCTCATACACTCCCCGTTTGAACCTTTGCACTCCTGCGATGTTAAATTTCTTACATGGAAAGTTCTCTTCCTATTAGCCATTACATCTGCTAGAAGGGTTAGTGAGTTACAAGCCCTTGTCACATACTCACCCTATACCAGGTTCCTACATGACCGAGTGGACCTACGTACTCACCCTAAATTCCTTCCCAAGGTGGTTACAGACTTCCACTTGAATCAGTCTATAGTCTTGCCCACATTTTTCCCAAGGCCTCACTCTCACCAGCGCGAGAGAGTTGTACATACCTTGGACTGTAAACGTGCACTTGCATTTTACCTAGACCGCTCTGCAGTCCATAGGAAATCCACCCAACTCTTTGTTTCTTTTGACAAAAACAAGCCAGGAGTTGCAGTGGGCAAACAAACTCTCTCCAACTGGCTAGCAGACTGTATCGAAGTCTACTATGAGAAAGTAGGCCTTCCTTCTCCAGGGGCGAGTAAAAGCGCACTCAGGGCTATGTCAACTTCAGTAGCACACTACCTTTCAGTACCTATTGCTGACATCTGCAAAGCTGCGACTTGGAGTTCTCTTCACACATTTGCAGCTCACTATTGCTTAGATAAGGAAGGACAACAAGACTCTGCCTTTGGACAATCTGTCTTGAAAAACCTATTTCCAGTATAATACCCAACTCCTTCAACATCCGCCTGCTGTGATTCAGGCTGCCTCATCATGGTCAATGGCACTCCATTTGTTGTGCCAGTTGCACAAGTTACGTGCCATTGACCTGTTAAAAGATGAGTCAGCCTGTAGCTTGCTAATCACCCATATGTGAGAACTATCATCCTGCTTGTCCTGGGATAAAGCAGAGTTGCTTACCTGTAACAGGTGTTATTCCAGGACAGCAGGATGTAGTCCTCACAAAAACCACCCACCACTATTTTATTATTTTATTTTTTCACTCACACTTATTGCTACAAACGAGACTGAAGGGAGACCCCTGTGGCTTCAGGGATCATGGCATGCTGGGCATGCTCAGTAGGCTCAGTGTGCCAGTCAAAAGTTTCTAGAAACTTTGACAGAAAGTTTTCCGTGATAGGGCTCCATCGATGATGTCACCCATATGTGAGGACTACATCCTGCTGTCCTAGGGTAACACCTGTTACAGGTAAGAAACTCTGCTTGCTTGAATCGACCGCTTGTATAAATGTTTTGCTATGTCATTTCAATCTGTTTAAATTATTATTTAAGTTTAAATTGTTACTTAAGTTGCACACTATGTTACTTAAAATTTTTGCTTAGATGTATTTTGTTCTTTGTAAAGCCCACCGGCAAGTTCTTACTGTTCATTGTAAACCAGTTTGATTTGTATCCAATGCAAGAAGATCGGTATATAAAAGCTAAAAATAAATAAAGAAATAAAGAGACAATCAAGTTTTGTGTATATCCCGTGGTAATTGAGCAAGTTTTGCATGCAATATTTATTTATTTATTTAAAGAGTATTCTACACCGATATTAGTAGAGAGACATCATATCCGTTTACAGCGAACTATAGAATGGAAAATTACAAAAAAACAGGGGTATGGGGAGGGGATACAAAGAACCAAAAGGATAGCAAAGAAAGAGCAGGAACAATTGGAATGGGTGAACTTGGAAACAATGAGAACAGATGCAAGCAATCTGTAATTGTATTGTAAAGGTGCTACCAATTCTCGCTCTAGAGCCAAAGGAGTAAAATGAGTAGCATTAAATAACCAGTCTTTGATACTAAGCACGTCATATTATACTCCTTTGTGGCCGTACACTTAACATTCTAACTATGGATATCCTTGTCCTTTTGTCTTGCCACACAAAACAAGATCACATGGCATAAACCAATTTGGCATAGAGTTACTGAAAGAGGCAGATCTTTCCATGCCATGAACTTATTTTTCAATGTTCTCAGTAAAGGCAGTATGCACTAGGGGGAAAAAATACAGTGCCTACACCGAACAGGCCACTGCAGAAATTTTAGCTGGGTTTCATTTATTTGAAACAGGTAGTATAGATGCAACTACAGGTAATTGGGATAGCTACACTAAATGCAAACGGAAAGCTATTAGGATGGAACTACACGCAGCCACATTGGCTGAATATTGTTATATTAAGCGTATACCACGTGGATTAAGGCTTAATAATAGAACCCTCTATGTTTTCAGATGGCGAAGCCTTTATTCATAAGTGGAACTCAATTTTGAATAAGTGCTCTCATGACTTGATGGTAGTCATTGTAGAAACCACTAAACAGAAAATTGATATTGTGAAAAAGGAAATTTATGTGGAATTGGGTAAAATACAGGAGAATCATTCTGCTGATGTGGTGGAAAACCAGTTGAAGGACATACAAACCCAACTGGATGAATACCATCAGGAGACCAAACAGTTAAAAATTGAAAAGTTTAAAAGGGATGAAAAGGACTATACTGTTGGTTACGTATACCCCTGGATGAATACAAACAGAAAATGTAATGTTAAAAAGCATAATGATTTTTCATCTTCGGATGATTCCACTGATGATTCTTGTGAAAATTCTGGTAAGAACAGAAAAGAATCTCATAGGGTTGGGTTTCAGGAACCAGTGGTAGAGGCTGTTGATACCCGTCCACCTTATTCGTCCTCTTTTTTGGGGTCTCGAGCCCGGGGAGAAAAAAAATTTCAAAACATAACGTTTGCAAAAATTCCCTCAAAATCCAAATCAAACAAATTACAATCTGCGACGTTAAAATCTAATAATTCTGCGACGTTAAAATCTAATAATATCTGAAAAAACATTAACAGCTCCTATGATTTCACTATTGGATAAAGGTTTCTCGTTTGCGCCATTTGGAATGTATGATGCATTTCAAACACATGTAGAATTACAGAAATTGTTTAGGAGATTGCACAACAGGGAATTTTTTGGGTCGACTTGTGAGAATTTGGAGAACACTACTTTATATAAACCATCTCGGTGGGTTCCTCCAACTCCCCCCAGTGCTTTGCTTCAAGCATTTCAAATTTTAATTCTTGATGAATTAGTGAAGATAGAGCAAGTTTCTGAGATTCCTGCATTTAATTTGACTAAAGAAGAATGGAATGCGATGAAAGATTTACGAGCCGATACATCGATTAAAATCACCTCGGCAGACAAAGGTGGTGGAGTTGTTGTATTGAATACTAGTGATTATGATGCAGAGGTGATGCGGCAGTTGGGGGATAGCCAGTTTTCCAAAGAGGTATATACAAACCCTATCCCAGAAGTTCATAAAAGAGTTAATGATTTGTTACAGGGAAGATATGAGAAAAAAAACTCATCTCTAAAAGGGAGTTTAATTTTTTATCGGTGTTACATCCATCAGTTCCACATTTCTTTATTTTACCAAAGATTCATAAATCTTTGACATCTCCACCAGGGAGGCCGATTGTATCGGGCATTGGCTCAGTGTTGGAACCCTTAGCAAAATATTTAGATAGGATTTTGCAACCTAAAATGTTAACTATATCATCATATATTAAAGATTCTATTGATTTTATTAACCATGTAGACCATTTACCTAGATTTGATCAGGAGATCTTGTTAGCTACTGCAGATATTACAGCTCTATACACTAATGTGCCACAATTGGCGGCGCTGGAAATTATAAAAATGGAGCTTATATCGATGGATTTTTCAGATTTAAAAGTACAATTTCTGATAGATATCGCAGAGTTGATACTTACCTGCAGTTATTTTGTGTATAAATCTCGCTATTTTCAACAAATCTCAGGTATACCAATGGGTTCTCCTATAGCCCCCACAGTAGCATGTCTTTACGTTTCACATTTTGAAAACCGTATAGTATATACATCAGCCTGGTTTAATCGTGTAGTATGGTGGGCCAGATATATAGATTTTTTTTAGTATGGAGTGGCAATATGGAGGAATTAAGAGCATTTTGGTTAGAGGTTAATAGTGGCGATATTCACTTACATTTTACAGTCTCTATTGATTCAAAATCAGTTTCATTTCTAGACATGAGGGTATATGTAGATCGGGATAGAATTGTTACCTCTGTTTATAGAAAACCAACAGATAAGAATGTATTATTGTATGCTCGGAGTTTTCACTCAAAACAACTGAAAAACAACATTCCGATTGGGCAATTTTTGCGCTATAGACGACTGTGTTCATCAATTGATGAGTTTAAAAGTCAGGCAGTAATATTGACCAATAAATTTTTAGCGCGTGGATACACTAAGTCCGTTGTTAAGAAAGCTTACAAACGGGCTCTTTTCTCTAACAGAGATAATTTGCTCATTAAAACGCAGAAGGAACCCTTGTCTAGAGTAGTTTGTTCGGTCCCACACTCGTCAAACTTTTCAGATTAAAAATCTGGTGAGGAAATATTGGAACATCTTGGCCCCTTTAAAAAATTTTGATGAGTATCCGATTTTTGCTATTAAAAAATGCAAAAATTTATGGGACAATTTGAATCAGTGTAGTATACATAGGGGTGGACAATTGACAAGTGGCCAAGTGGCTTGCGGTTCTTGTGCAGTCTGTAATCATGTATTGACTATACAAAGTTTCCAGCATCCCAATTTAAAGCGTCCGTATGTATTACCAGATTTGTTTACATGCAATTCTGCAGGAGTAATATATGCTATTTTATGCCTTTGTTTGTTAATTTACATCGGGCAAACGACGAGGCCAGTGAAGACACGTATCACTGAACATAAAAGCCAAATTAGAATGTTGAAGGAAGAAGCCCCGTTGGTGAAACATTGGATGGAAAATAAACATGAAGTGGACCAATTGTAGTTTTTTGTTATTAAACAAGTTAATCTGGAATTTGGTGGGGACTTATCTGTCTTGAGGCGTACAGAGCAAAAATTCATTTATGATTGGAAAACTAGTTCCCCGAATGGCCCAATCGAGTGGGTAGCTTTTCTTTAATTTGATTGATGAAGCGCTTGTGATGGGTTATGTTTTTCTAGAGGTGATTCCAATTGGGATAATAATGATGTTGAGTTGGTAGTATAAAAGGAAGGAGTTATGTGTAGTAGATCGCATTACCTGTGGGAAGTGTCGTCAGTTCCTGTTTTAAACGTGAGTACGTGGTTGAGATGGCAGTGAGTCGGTTAATGGCGTTGTGTGTCCTTAACATTTGAAAAAATTGAATTATGTTTTTGGTCGCAGTATAAGCAACTGGAGAAGATGATTTGAAAGAGTTGTTGTTTAAAGCGATGTTTGAGGTGATAAAACATTTGTGGAAAATAGCAATTTAACATTCTGCTGGAGACCTTGGAAGTAAGCGGGTTGATTTATGGATATTTAATGCAAGAGGTAAGCACCTTTAGTCTTAATCTTTAAAGGCGGTAAAGACATTGGATATTTCATTAAAATTTTGCTTTTTTGCTTTTAAGTGAAATAATTGAGAGTGGGATTTGGCGTGAACTATCCCTGAGGAAGCCCACGAATGACGGGTGAAACAAGGATCACTTGTTGGAATGGTCCTAAGGAGTCCAATGGACTATGCTGAATCATTTTGGACACTGGATATTGATAGTTGATTGAAAGGGGTATCCCCGAGCTGATAAACACCGGTTGATTTTCCAGTGGTCCATGAATAATTTTGGTGCATATGTTCAATTAGATGATAGTGTGCATATGTTTAGTTAGACAACAGTGTGGAGAATATATAAAGATTGTGGAGTGACATTATAAAATCATATAAAGTGTTGTTTACTTTGTTGTTTTTTGCACATGTTATTTAGCACTTTTCAACATTAAATGTGATGATATTTTTAATATGTGATGTGTTGGGATGAATGTGAAGTGTGTTTGTGTTAGATAGCATTCTTTGTCTAGATAGGTTTTAATGGTGTGGTCTCATCAATAAAATATATTTACTGGCATATTGTGTGAGTTGATATTGATGTTGAGGGTTCCCTTAATTAATGACATTACTCAGTAAAGGCAGAACATTCAGATTAGAACATGTTAAGAAACATTATTAACTGAACCCCCAGATAATGAAAAGTATCGCCAGCACACTTAAGAGGAAACTCAGCACCCCACAGAGTCTTAGTCTGGGCAGGAAATGCCATGGCCTATGCCTTATTTAAGTTTAATTTCAAACCCGAAAAGGATAGAGAATTCACCCATTAGGGCATCCAGCAACCCCACAGGATTGCTAAGGTGCACTATCAAATCATCTGCAAAGGCCTCTATCTTAAACTCAGTATTGCCCAACTGGATGCCTGAAATAGAGATATTTTGCTGAATAGAGTGCAATAGTGGCTCTAGAGATAAAATAAATAAGAGGAGAGACAGGGCACCCTTGATGTGTGCTTTGCTGTAGGGCAAACTCTCTGGTAGGCGAACCATTAATCAAAATCTGTGCCACAGGATTAGACTATAAATTAATTTCATTCAACCAATTACCACAAAAGCTAAATCGACCTAGAACATAATAGATAATCCCATGCTAACAGTCAAAAGCCTTCTTGGTATAGAAACTAACCAATAGCGAGGGAATTACCTGTGCCGTGCTCCATGCTCTAGAGGCTAGTACCTTCCTCACATTTGACTGAAGGCCATCCCCGCACAAATCCCACCTGATGGTCTGCCACTAAATCCGGAATCGCTATCAGCAGCCGATCTGCAAAAAGTTTTGCCAACGGTTTCAAATCAAAATTTAACAATGAGATGGGGTCTATATGATTCAGGTAACAAAGGGTCCTTAATCTTCTTGGGTATAAGGGTAATCAGGGCCTTGCTTGTGGAGCAGGGAAAATGTATCTCAGTAAGTTGTTTATACAAGAGAAGCAAAGGCAGAGGCACTTTCTTAATTAAAATCCTGTAAAATTCAGCTCCTACCCATCCAGCTGAGTGAGTAGCATGCACCTGGGATACATTTGATAAAATGAGAAAAATAGTTAGAAAAAAACTGAAAGGAGCAGCTACAAAGGTAAGAAGTGTGCAATAGGCGTGGTCATTGTTAAAAAAAAATACCATCCTAGAAACACAGTCCAGAAGTATGCCACACATTAAGAAAGGTAGAAAGAAGGCAAAACGAGCACCAGCATGATTAAAAGGGGAGGTGAAAGAAGCTATTTTATCCAAGGGATCTTCATTCAAAAATTGGAAGAAGGATCCAACAGAAGAAAATAGGATAATGCATAAGCGTTGGCTAGTTAAATGTAGGACATTGATAAGACAGAGAATTTGAAAAGAAGTTGGCTGTAGAGGCAAAAATTCACATTAAAAACGTTTTAAAATATATCCGAAGCAGAAAGCCTGTGAGGGAGTCAGTTGGACTGTTAGATGATCGAGGAGTTAAAGGGGTAATTAGAGAAAATAAGGCCATCGTGGAAAGATTAAATGATTTTTTTTGCTTCAGTGTTTATTGAAGAGGATGTTGGGGAGATACCCGTTCCAGAGAAGGTTTTCATGGGTAATGATGCAGATGGACTGAACCAAATCACGGTGAACCTAGAAGATGTGGTAGGCCTGATTGACAAACTGAAAAGTAGTAAATCCCCTAGACTGGATGGTATACACCCCAGGGTTCTGAAGGAACTAAAAAATGAAATTTCAGACCTATTAGTAAAAATTTGTAACCTATCATTAAAATCATCCATTGAACCTGAAGACTGGAGAGTGGCTAATGTAACCCCCAGTATTTAAAAAGAGCTCCAGGGGTGATCCGGGAAACTACAGACCAGTTAGCCTGACTTCGGTGCCAGGAAAAATAGTGGAAAGTGTTTTAAATATCAAAATCACAGAACATATAGAAAGACATGGTTTAATGAAACAAAGTCAGCATGGCTTTACCCAAGGCATGTCTTGCCTCACAAATCTGCTTCACTTTTTTGAAGGAGTTAATAAACATGTGGATAAAGGTAAACCGGTAGATGTGGCATATTTGGATTTTCAGAAGGCGTTTGACAAAGTTCCTCATGAGAGGCTTCTAGGAAAAGTAAAGTGTCATGGGATAGGTGGCGATGTCCTTTCGTGGATTGCAAACTGGCTAAAAGACAGAAAACAGAGAGTAGGATTAAATGGACAATTTTCTCACTGGAAGGGAGTGGGCAGTGGAGTTCCTCAGGGATCTGTATTGGGATCCGTACTTTTCAATATATTTATAAATGATCTGGAAAGAAATACGACGAGTGAGGTAATCAAATTTGCAGATGATACAAAATTGTTTAGAGTAGTTAAATCACAAGCAGATTGTGATGAATTGCAGGAAGAACTTCTGAGACTGGAAAATAAAATGGAAAATGTCATAATGCCTCTGTATCGTTCCATGGTGAGACCGCACCTTGAATACTGAATACAATTCTGGTTGCCGCATCTCAAAAAAAAAGATATAGTTGCAATTGAAAAGGTACAGAGAAGGGTGACCAAAAATGATGAAGGGAATGAAACAGCTTCCCTATGAGGAATGACTAAAGAGGTTAGGACTTTTCAGCTTGGTGAAGAAATGGCTGAGGGGGGATATGATAGAGGTGTTTAAAATCATGAGAGGTCTAGAACGGATTAAAGTGAATCAGTTATTTACTCTTTCGGATAATAGAAAGACTAGGGGGGCACTCTATGAAGTTAGCATGTGGCAAATTCAGAACTAATCAGAGAAAGTTCTTTTTCACTCAACGCACAATTAAACGCTGGAATTTGTTGCCAGAGGATGTGGTTAGTGCGGTTAGTGTAGCTGTGTTTAAAAAAGGATTGGATAAGTTCTTGGAGGAGAAGTCCATTACCTGCTATTAATTAAGTTAACTTAGAAAATAGCCACTGCTATTACTAGCAACAGTAGCATGGAATAGACTTGGGTTTTGGGTACTTGCCAGGTTCTTATGACCTGGATTGGCCACTGTTGGAAACAGGATGCTGGGCTTGATGTACCCTTGGTCTGACCCAGTATGGCATGTTATGTTCTTATTTGTGTAATCGCGGTCTGTAGGATATAAGATACGCCATGCATCCAACAAGTCCAGTTCTTTACAGACAAGGGAGAACCCCCATGCGGTTGAAATTTTTTCCAAGGACCCAGAGTGAGATCTGTGTCCATGGACTGAATCATATACCATATTTAAATCACCTCCAAAGACCAAGGGTCCTATATTGAGATCTTCCAAAATCTGCATAAGAGATTGAAGAAACCCATGATCATACATGTTTGAAGCATAGTCATTACATAATGTGATAGGCTTACCCATTAGCGAACTCTTAAGAATTATTTATTTATTTATTTAAAGAATTTTTATATACCGGGGCACGTAGCAAAACATCACCTCGGTTCACAGTGTAACATAACATAGCAAATAGCTTTACAATGAATATAAATAACGGTTCACAATATAAAATGATATAGTAGCAGGCTTTACAAAAGATTATTATTTGCTTGTAAACTATATACAAGAGGCTGAAAATTAACTATATACAAGGGAGGATGCAGTCAAGATTGACTGATAACATGCAATTAACTATATACATGCAATTAACTATATACAAGGGAGGATGCAGTCAAGATTGACTGATAACATGGGCAACAGTAAGGTTTGGGGAGGAGGGGGGAGGCGGAGAGGTAGGGTGAGCTGAAGGGAATATGGAATTATTAAGAAGTACCTCCCTCTGTCTTTGATTGTCTCCGTATACAGGTAAGGTAACTATTTATTTACTGGTTTACTGGAGCTAGAAGTGTCCCAAAAAGCATTCCCCACCCACCCACCATATGTGAAGTTTACTATGCTTGACATCATTTAGATGAATCATAGCTATGTTGACAGAGTGGTTTTTTATTTATTTAAAAATTTTTCTATACCTCATATACAAGCAAAATGCAGATTAAGCAGTTTACAATTTAAAGTATGTACATAATAGGTAAATAGAACTAAAAAACAAAGCATACATTAAAAACATAATAAAATAAGGTACAAACAAACTTAAAAGGGTAAAAGGGAAGAGGAGGCCGGAAAGTATATCTTTTCTCGGGAATAGTGTAAGAAGTTTTTGACTCTTGATTGGGGATCCTAAACCACAGGCATTCCACAATGTAATTCCCAGCCTTACTCACAACCAGACTGCCATCATGAAACTGTATAAAGAAGCCTCCATAACACTGAGAAAAGGGCACTTACCCAACTTAGGGTGACCTTTGATTCATATTTCGAAATTTCCCTCCCCAGACCATAGAAACACTGCCCATCTTCAGGAAACCATTGGGTAGATTTTAAAAATGCTGAGCACGTAAAAAACAGGAGTTAGGCGTATGGCCTGGCCTTGCACACGCCATGCGCATTTTCAAAGGGGCCCAGCCACACGTGTAACCCCTGTTACACGCAGAAGTGCTGGGCCTAAGGAAAGGGGCGGTCCAAGGGGCGGGACTGGAGGCGACCTGTACAGTGGCCATTTGCTGCTGTGCTGGGGAAGTGCGCGCCGGCCAACTGAGCACTAAGCAACAAAACAAAATAAAAAAGGTATGAGGGTTTAGGGGGTGGAGAGGAGAGTGGAATAGGGAAGGAGTACTTAAGGCTACTTAAGGCACCATCTTCTAAATCAGAGACTCGTTGCTCCATATCTGTTAAACATCAGGCTGTCAAATCCAGTGCTACCTAGAGAGCATCGAGCTTTGTGAAAATTTCATCAGATTTCCCATTGAGCTTTACATGGATCGCTTTTTCTACTGCACCAGTAACTGCGGTGTTACGATCCTGCCCGCGGACCCCATCCTGTGGACAGGCCCTCACCTCTCTTTCCATGTAGCCGGCGTGCTGCAGGCCTGTTCACGGCCCGGACCGCCGCCGTGCTTCCTTCCACCTTCGCGGCCTGCTCCTGCTTGCCTTCTGTGCAGCTGGAGCTGCGCTGCTGACTTCTCCTTCGGGGGAATCCCCTCGCGGAGATTTCTCCCTCTGCCATGGCCCGAAATCGGCCGCTGGACTCCTTCAGCGGCAAGGAGCCGCCGCCGCCGACTCCTCTTCAGCAGGGAAGTCCCTGCCGGGATTCCCTTCTCTTCCGCGGCCCGAGTGCTGCCACCAGAGTCCTTCTTCGCGGCAGGGAGCCACCACCTCCGTCTCCTCTTCGGGGCCGGACCCTGCCCCAGCACAGCTCCTCTTCAGCGGCAGGAGCCGCCTCCAGCCTGATTCTTCCTTCACCATGCAGCAGGATGCCGCTGCAGGCCTTGGTTCCACCCACCTACCTTCAGGGCTCCCTCTAAGGGCTGGCTGCATGTCTTTCTTCCATTTTTAAAGGGCCAGAGACAGGAAGCACTCCTGTGCCCTCCCAAATGACGTCTTCAGGGCTCTTCCTGGTCCTGCCCTATATAAAGGCTCTGCTTCAGTTCCTCAGAGCCTTCAGATGGAGTTACAACTGCTCCATAATCCATCCTTGGAGTTACACCCTCCATTGAGCTTCTCCTTCGTCCATGGAGTTCCACCGCTTCAATCGTGGTCCATCTTGCTGCTCCTGAGTGGAAGACTTCATGTTCCATGTCTTCTTGTTCCTGACATCGCCGTCCGCTCCAGGTTTCCTTCCTCGTCGGATCGTCCTCTGGTATGTTCCAGCCCTTGGCTTCCCTTCCGTAAGCCTCGGTGTTCCTCATCCGAACCTAGATATCTCAGACGTTCCTGACGCCCAGATGTCCTCTGGTTTAGCTATCCAGATGTCCAAGTGTCCAGATGCCTTTCGTCCTGATGTCTTCTCTACAACCTTCTGATCTCTACTCATCCAGTAGTCCACTCTTCCTGTGTCCATCGTCCCAGATGTCCAGAGACCCTGATGTCCAGTTGTCTTCTCATTCTGAGATCCAGATGTCCAGGTGACCTGCTCTTGAAGCTTCCCCTCTTGCATATCTTCTTCATATCTCTCCTCTCGTTCCTGAGGTATCTGCCAGCAGCCTTGCCGTCTCCTGGACTTCTCCTCCAGTCGCCCTTCACAGAAGCATCCGGCGACCCCAGTGTCAGTCTTCAGGTGACTGGAATCATCTCCGGTTGGACTTCTCTCAAGTGCTGCCCGGCCCCTCTTCTCCGTCCTGTGCACATCCCACTCTCCGCGTGGTCCACGACCAGCCTTCCAGGTTGTGTAGGGCACCCAGCGGGACAGGGTGGTCCATGACCAGTCCACGCTGGGCTGTGTAGGGCGCTTGAGGGACAGCACTCTTTCATGTCCAAGTCTTCAAGAGTATCCCCTTTCCCAAGTCTTGAAGAGTATTGTCTCGTCTAGTCCAGGAGTCCTCTTCTCTTCCAAGTACCAGGAGTCCTCGATCCCCTATGTACGCTGACTCTTTTGATCTCTCGGGTCCGAAATCTCTTACTCCAGTACCTTGCCTCATTATTTCCAGCCCTCTGCCTCAGTCTGTCCTCACTCATGTGCTACTAAGGACTAGAAAGCAGTATTCTGATTTTTTATGGATTCCATTGTTTCATTAATTTTGTCCCCAAATAAATAGTAATCTACACATGGGGTAACTGCTTGTTTTCATGGATGTCTTTTGTCAGCCCAGAAGTACGTTGTCCTGCTAGACATCTCGCACTATACCAGAAGTTGCTACTCAAGCTAAGTTTCAAATGAATCATAAATTTAGCGAGTTAAGTGTTTTGTGCAGTCTTCCATTTCTGACGTGGTTTCATTGAATTGTTTTAGTTCTTGTTTTGGTAGGTTATGTGAAAATTTTTAGTTTTTGTAACTGAGGCGCCTCTATGAGGGTGACTGTAATGCAGAGGTCACAATGGACTCAGCCAGCACCATTACATTAATTGCCGCGTGTTACGAACGCGCCGGGAGAGCCCTGGGAAGGGCGTAGAGGCGCGACCGCTTGCTCCTGGGAGAGTGTGAGTCCTTGGGCCCCGAGGTGGCTCAGGGAGGAGCCCCAAGACACACCCCGAGGGGAGGTGAGCAAGTACAAGCATGGGCGGAGCAAGAACACAGGACAAAATTAATGAAACAATGGAATCCATAAAAAATCAGAATACTGCTTTCTAGTCCTTAATAGCATCCCATATGGACACATCGTCTCAAAGAAAATACGTCAAAATACATACCGGAAACTGTACTATTATTACTGTTACTACAGACAACATCCAACAGTACTATAGCAACTTCATCAGCAACCACCCCAATTCAAAGAAAAGAGCTTGTGTGAGACAACAGCAAAGACAAACACTGCAGCCTTACCAAAGGCTGACTTCAGTTTTTTTGGTTTTTCTTTTGTTTTTTTACATAGAAACATAGAAATGATGGCAGAAAAGGACCAAATGGTCCATCTAGTCTGCCCAGCAAGTTTAAGCTAGCAACTGCCACTGTGTGCAAGTTACTACCATATTTCTCTTTAGACCACTAACTGTCGCTCTGTGCAGTTATCCCCAAACCATAAAAATTTCAGCTAGTAACTTTACTGGGTGATGAACTTTCTTAAAAATTTAGTTTTGCTTGATGTACTTTGCTTATGGACTTGGCCATAGAAGCACTCCTGTGCTTTTTCCCTTATGTCTATCAGTGTCACAGACCATAGAAGTCAGGGCCTCTGTTGTTGTCTGAATCCAATTCCTTTTTTCCCCCCCTGCTGTCTAAGTAGAGAGCATCTGTTAAGGGTAGTAACTGCTCCACCAGCAAGTTATCCTCCTGCACACTTTTCTCATTTTTGTTCTCCAGCCTTTAGAGATCCACAGTATTTATCTCATGTTCCTTTGACTGTTTTCTTCTTCACCATGTCCTCCAAAAAGGCATTCCAGACATCCACAACCCTTTCTGTGAAGAAATATTTCCTGAAGTTGGTTCTAAGTCGTCCCCCCTGGAGTTTCATTTCGGGACCCCTAGTTCTATTGTTTTCTTTCCCATGGAAATGGTTTGAGGTTTGTGCATCATTAAAACCTTTCAGGTATCTGAAAGTCTATATCATATCTCCCCTGCAACTCGTCTCTTCCAGAGTATACATATTCAGATCCTCTCATAGGTCTTCCATTACAGACCCCACACCATTTTTGATCGCCCTTCTCTAGACCGCCTCCATTCTGTTTATCCTTCTTGAGATACAGACTTCAGATCCGACACAGTACTCCAGGTGAGGCCTCACCAAAGACCTATACAAGAGCATTATCACCTTTTTTCGAATTTAAAGTTTATTACTTTTTTTGCAACATAACAAACAGGATACCAACAAGCCAGCCGGGATATTTCCCGTGAACATCATTGTACAATGCAAAGCATAAGTATCCCAAGCTTAACCCCTTTGTCTATTAATCTCTATTCCCCCTTCCACGCCCACTAGCATATAATGACAATAAAGGACTAACAAGATTGGGTCATTAGATCGTAAACAAGCAACAAGTATGCATAGGAGATATTTCTTTTCTGTTCCAGTAGATTATCTTCAATCTGTATCCATTAAACGTTCTTACGTGTAAGTTATTTCCATCTCGTATATGGGGACCAAGTTCAATTAAATTTTGGCACATACTTATGTTGGGTAGCAGAGATCCTATATAAGACATATACCTGCTCAACTCTACCTTGGGCAAATGAAAGAGATGGAACCTGCGGTGTTTTCCATTTAAGAGCAATATCACGTTTAGCCAACACATATAGCTCTCACCAATAGTTGTTCATGTTTCCCTATTTGAGCAATAGGGATGTGTAGTAGAGCATTTTCGGGGTTCATGATTAGTTTATTTTGAAACATCTGCTCAATCTAATTCTGAACCTCCCTCCAATATGCCTTTATATATGGGCAATCCCAAAGATGGATGTACGAGCCTAAACAATTACAATCTTTCCAACATGTTCTGTTGTAATTAATGTTAATTTTATTTAGACATTCTGGTGTTAAATACCATCTATATAGTACTTTATAGCTATTTTCTAGCAATTGAGCTGAGATTAACTCCTTAGAAATGTTAGCAAATATGCTCAGCTATTGACTTGTGGTATATTCTTTCCATAGGTCCTGTTCCCAGTTCTTGATAAAAGTTGGCTTGGTCAGTGGATCCTTATTCAAGAAGGTATAAATCTTAGAAATAATTCCCCTAAGAATGCTAGCATGACTACAAAGAGATTCAATTACCCTCCCCAGGATGCCTCCAGTGCCGGTCCCCAGAGACTCCTCAAGCCCAGTGAGTGCTTTATCGATCCCTATCGGGGAATTGGGTACAGCAGCAGGAACCACCGCGGGGAGTGGGAGAGAAAATGCAGGCCTGGAGGAGACAGGAGGAGGGATGGCAGGGCTGCAGGCGGCAAGCTTGAATTTGGACTCTGCTTCCACAATGAATGCCTTTAATGGTGAAGATTTTAGTTGTTCCGGCATGATTTTGGGGATATTTACTTTGGCAAAGAAAGAATCTTCCTCTTTTTTCCCCCCTGTTCTGTCCTCTGTATATGAATTATCATAAAAAGTCTGAAGCACATCACAGATCTCTGCCCCACGGACTACTCATTTCTCCTGTGAAGTCCTTAATTTTTCTATATACGTTTTGTTCTGGTGTAATCTTACCAAATTGGCCAAAAGCTTTCCAGATTTATTTCCTTATTTAAAGTAGATATGCTCTTTGAATTGTAACTTTTCAGGGGTTTTTGGTGTAAGATTGTAAAGAGCTCAAGACTGCATGATATTTAGCTGAGTTAGTGTTACGTCCGTTGGTCTTCGACAGCTTCGCCCCGCTTGTTGCACCCCTATCTCGGCTCCTCCTGCTTACCTGGGCAAGATGGCTAACGCAGTGTCGTCAAGCCGACTTCTCTGGCGTCCCCGGAACGGCTATGGTGCAGCCGTATGCCAATGCCATTGCTCCTCCCAGGTACCTGCTAGGGTGTGCACAACCCACATCTCAGTACACCCAGTGGCGCGAACCTCGAGGGCGTTCCCTCATCTGATATCACGCCAATCCGGATACATCTACTTCTCAAGATTGCTAGCTCATTGAGTTGGCAAAGGCTCGAATAGACTTGAACTGTTCCTGTCTGCGCTACTCTGCCGCTTCCCTGCTGCCTGCAGGAAGCTCTCCTTCTGCCCTTCGGGGTTAAAACATAAGAACATAAGAAAATGCCATACTGGGTCAGACCAAGGGTCCATCAAGCCCAGCATCATGTTTCCAACAGTGGCCAATCTAGGCCATAAGAACCTGGTAAGTACCCAAAAACTAAGTCTATTCCATGTTACCATTGATAATGGCAGTGGCTATTCTCTAAGTGAACGTAATAGCAGGTAATGGACTTCTCCTCCAAAAACTTATCCAATCCTTTTTTAAACACAGCTATACTAACTGCACTAACCACATCCTCTGGCAACAAATTCCAGAGTTTAATTGTGCGTTGAGTAAAAAAGAACTTTCTCCGATTAGTTTTAATGTGCCCCTTGCTAACTTCATGGAGTGCCCCCTAGTCTTTCTACTATCCGAAAGAGTAAATAACCGATTCACATCTACCCGTTCTAGACCTCTCATGATTTTAAACACCTCTATCATATCCCCCCTCAGCCGTCTCTTCTCCAAGCTGAAAGGTCCTAACCTCTTTAGTCTTTCCTCATAGGGGAGCTGTTCCATTCCCCTTATCATTTTGGTAGCCCTTCTCTGTACCATCTCATTCGCAATTATATCCTTTTTGAGATGTGGCGACCAGAATTGTACACAGTGTTCAAGGTGCAGTCTCACCATGGAGCAATACAGAAGCATTATGACATTTTCCGTTTTATTCACCATTCCCTTTCTAATAATTCCCAACAGTCTGTTTGCTATTTTGACTGCCGCAGCACACTGAACCAACGATTTTAATATGTTATCCACTGACGCCTAGATCTCTTTCTTGGGTTGTAGCACCTAATATGGAACCCAACATTGTGTAATTTTAGCATGGGTTATTTTTCCCTATATGCATCACCTTGCACTTATCCACATTAAATTTCATCTGCCATTTAGATGCCCAATTTTCCAGTCTCACAAGTTCTTCCTGCAATTTATCACAATCTGCTTGTGATTTAACTACTCTGAACAATTTTGTGTCATCTGCAAATTTGATTATCTCACTCGTCGTATTTCTTTCCAGATCATTTATAAATATATTGAAAAGTAAGGGTCCCAATACAGATCCCTGAGGCACTCTACTGTCCACTCCCTTCCACTGAGAAAATTGTCCATTTAATCCTACTCTCTGTTTCCTGTCTTTTAGCCAGTTTGCAATCCACGAAAGAACATCGCCACCTATCCCATGACTTTTTACTTTTCCTAGAAGCCTCTCATGAGGAACTTTGTCAAACGCCTTCTGAAAATCCAAGTATACTACATCTACCGGTTCACCTTTATCCACATGTTTATTAACTCCTTCAAAAACGTGAAGCAGATTTGTGAGGCAAGACATGCCTTGGGTAAAGCCACGCTGACTTTGTTCCATTAAACCATGTCTTTCTATATGTTCTGTGATTTTGATGTTTAGAACACTTTCCACTATTTTTCCTGGCACAGAAGTCAGGCTAACCGGTCTGTAGTTTCCCGGATCGCCCCTGGAGCCCTTTTTAAATATTGGGGTTACATTTGCTATCCTCCAGTCTTCAGGTACAATAGATGATTTTAATGATAGGTTACACATTTTTACTAATAGGTCTGAAATTTCATTTTTTTCCTTCAGAACTCTGGGGTGTATACCATCCAGTCCAGGAGATTTACTACTCTTCAGTTTGTCAATCAGGCCTACCACATCTTCTAGGTTCACCGTGATTTGATTCAGTCCATCTGAATCATTACCCATGAAAACCTTCTCCATTACGGGTACCTCCCCAACATCCTCTTCAGTAAACACCGAAGCAAAGAAATCATTTAAATCTTTCTGCGATGGCCTTATCTTCTCTAAGTGTCCCTTTAACCTCTCGATCATCTAATGGTCCAACTGACTCCCTCACAGGCTTTCTGCGTCAGATATATTTTAAAAAGTTTTTACTGTGAGGTTTTGCCTCTACAGCCAACTTTTCAAATTCTCTCTTAGCCTGTCTTATTAATGTCTTACATTTAACTTGCCAATGTTTATGCTTTATCCTATTTTCTTCTGTTGGATCCTTCTTCCAGTTTTTGAATGAAGATCTTTTGGCTAAAATAGCTTCTTACACCTCCCCTTTTAACCATGCTGGTAATCGTTTTGCCTTCTTTCCACCTTTCTTAATGTGTGGAATACATCTGGACTGTGCTTCTAGAATGGTATTTTTTAACAATGACCACGCCTCTTGGACATTTTTTTACTTTTGTAGCTGCTCCTTTCAGTTTTTTTTCTAACAATTTTTCTCATTTTATCAAAGTTTCCCTTTTGAAAGTTTAACACAAGAGCCTTGGATTTGCACACTGTTCCTCTTCCAGTCATTAAATCAAATTTGATCATATTATGATCACTATTGCCAAGCGGTCCCACCACCATTACCTCTCTCACCAAGTCCTGTGCTCCACTGAGAATTAGATCTAAAATTGCTCCCTCTCTCTTTAGCTTTATGGAGCAATTGGTTCAGGAACCATCATTTATTCCATCCAGGAACGTTATCTCTCTAGCATGTCCCGATGATACATTTACCCAGTCAATATTGGGGTAATTGAAGTCTCCCATTATTACTGCACTACCAATTTGGTTAGCTTCCCTAATTTCTCTTAGCATTTCACTGTCCGTCTCACCATCTTGACCAGGTGGACGGTAGTATACCCCTATCACTATAGTCTTCCCCGACACACAAGGGATTTCTACCCATAAAGATTCAATTTTGTATTTAGTCTCATGCAGGTTGTTTATCCTGTTGGACTCTATGCCATCCCGGACATAAAGCGCCACACCTCCTCCCGGGTGCTCCTCTCTGTAATTGCGATATAATTTGTACCCCGGTATAGCACTGTCCCATTGGTTATCCTCTTTCCACCATGTCTCTGAGATGCCAATTAAGTCTGTCATCATTCACTGCTATACATTCTAATTCTCCCATCTTACTTCTTAGACTTCTGGCATTAGCATACAAACATTTCAAAGTTTGTTTTTTGTTTGTATTTTCATTCTGCTTTTTAATTGATAGGGATAAGTTAGAATTTTTTAGCTCAGGTGAGTTTTTAGTTACAGGCACTTGGACTATTTTTCTAATTATTGGAACCTCACTGTCGGGATGCCCTAATTCTAATGCATCCTTTGAAGATACCTCTCTCCGAACTATGCACTGCTGAGCAACTGTCGGCTTTCCCCTTTGTTCTAGTTTAAAAGCTGCTCTATCTCCTTTTTAAAGGTTAGCGCCAGCAGTCTGGTTCCACCCTGGTTAAGGGGGAGCCCATCCCTTTGGAAGAGACTCCCCCAAAAGGTTCCCCAGTTCCTAACAAAACTGAATCCCTCTTCCTTGCACCATCGTCTCATCCACGCATTGAGACTCCGGAGCTCTGCCTGCCTCTGGTGACCTGCGCGTGGAACAGGGAGCATTTCAGAGAATGCTACCCTGGAGGTTCTGGATTTAAGCTTTCTACCTAAGAGCCTAAATTTGGCTTCCAGAACCTCTCTCCCACATTTTCCTATGTCGTTGGTGCCCACATGTACCACGACAGCCTGCTCCTCCCCAGCACTGTCTAAAATCCTATCTAGGTGACGCATGAGGTCCGCCACCTTCGCACCAGGTAGGCATGTTACCAGGCGATCCTCACACCCACCAACCACCCAGCCATCTACATTCCTAATAATCGAATCACCAACTTTGACAGCCGACCTAACCCTTCCCTCCTGGGCAGTAGGCCTTGGGGAAGATATCCTCAGTGCGAAAGGACAATGCATCACCTGGAGAGCAGGTCCTTCCTACAGGATCCTTTCCTGCTGCACCGGGTTGGTGCTCTCCCATCATGAGACCTTCTTCCTCCAAGGCAGCACCAGGGCTGCCATTCTGAAGTTGGGACTTGACTACTATGTCCCTGAAGGTCTCATCTATATACCTCTCTGTTTGCCTCAGCTCCTCCAGGTCTGCCACTCTAGCCTCCAGAGATCGGACTCGTTCTCTGAGAGCCAGGAGCTCTTTGCTTTGCATGCACATGTACAACTTCTCACTGGTGGGTAAAAAATCATACATGTGACACTCTATGCAAAAGACTGGGAAGCCTCCCTCTTGCTGCTGGACTGCTGCCTTCATCTCAATTTTGATCAGTTCCTAGTTAAGTTTAGGTTGCTATGGGAGTAGGAATGTGTCTAACGTCCTTTAAATGTATTAGTGAATTCACTATGTGTCTGGTAGTGGCCTACTGGGGTCTGATCGAATTCTCAAAGTTTTTGTTGATGGTTTTTTTTTTTTGTGAAAGTGGCACCTGCCTATAAATTAAGGGATGAGCTAGGGGTGGGTGGGCGGGTTGGGAAATCCAAACAGTCTAACTTCGATTAGTCAGCCAGAGTGACTCACTGCTCTCTTGATTAACAAATGTTGGTCCCTATTCAAACCCAATCACAGTACCTCAACACCTTGCCAAGGTGAGTAACTGAGCTGAGCTATTCAACTTTTTTACTTAGGTATACACTGCTCCTAGCTTATTTCTAGCTTCTGGCTACTTTTTGGGTTTGTTTTTTTTTGTGGGGGTTTTTTTTCCAATACAAAACACTCAGTTTGTATTAAATACAAACACTCAGTTCTTTAAAAGTCTGCAGAACGCTCAGTTCTGCAGACTTTTAAAAATAAACACACTACCTACTGCTTACTAGCTACCTTGACTATTTAAAAATACAGTCTAACTTGTTTATTTACTGCCTTTCTGACTATTAAAAGCACAAACACACTAAATAATATTCCCAAATAGTTAACTTTGCCCCAATACTTTTAAAAAAGACAATGTCCCAAGCAAAATCTTACTGATTCCTTTCAGCCACCAGCAAGGTGATCCTCTCCTCTCAGTGTTCCCACTGGAATGTGGGAACACTGAGAGGGTACCTGCTCCTCGGGGGCCCTCTGTTCTACTTTCAGGTGCCATTCAGGAACAGGTACTTGCTCCTTGAGGGCCTGCTCTCCCTACCTCAGTGCCTGTACCTACGACAACTATCTGGTGGAATCGCATCCAAAACAGCTAACACCGAGTGAGTACTCTAATATCTCATCTGTCTCATCCACAGTAACTCCTTGCTGCGGAACCTCCTGACGTCACCTAGGAGAGAAGGGCTCCCTCTGTCGAGGTCCCTGACACTACATCTCCCACTGCCACCTGATGGTCATCTTCAAGCTGTATAATAAAAGAGTTCAATTCCAGTGTTTTGTGTAGAGAGTCTAGCCCAGTGCTGTGGCTCCTTATGGGGCTCCTCCCCATGGGCGTGGTCATTTCCACAGCACCCAAGGATCCACTAAAACACACGTAATAACAACAGATAGTAGTTGTAGGGGAGAGTATCATGTTCCACTTGGCAAGGTTCAACTCGGTATCTAATTTGAGAATCTCTGCCTGTAAGAGCTTATTTCTGCTTCTCAGGTAGGAGATGATTCCCCCCCGCATTACGACCTTCCCAGTTTCCCAAAATAGCCTCGGATTATTTTAATGCTGCCCATTGAATTCTTGAAATTGATTCCATTTATCTTGTATGTATTCTTGGAATTTATCATCATCCTTTAAGTAGGTAGGAAATTTCCACCAAGAATGTGATGGTATTTTAACATCCAGATTGAGATCAGTCCATATGAGGGCATGATCAGAAACACCCACCGGCCCCATGTCAGCTGAGTTAATTAAATGGAAAATGGAATCGGAACCAAGAATATAATCAATCGTTGATAAGATGCCATGAGCTTTGGAAACATGGGTGTAGTCACGTTCATCGCTGTATAGAACTCTCCAAAGATCCAGGAGGTGTAAATCATGACAAATTAGACTTATACCTGTTCTCTGGGGTTGCTGCAGTGATTTCATAGGCAGGGCAGAGCGATCCAGCACGGAGTTATGTACACTGTTAAAATCTCCTGCTAAAAAAAAAAACCAGCCTTTCCCACGAGTTAACATCAGATTAGTTATGTTATTAAAAAAAAACCTGGGTTTGGAGTGTTAGGTCCATAAATATTTCCTATAGTGACATCTTTACCATTTAATTTTCCGATGATGATGATATATCTGCCTTTTGGGTCTTTAAGTTCAAAAGTCAATTGAAAGGAAACACTTATGTATAAGCATTGCTACCCCAGCCTTCTTGCCCACCGTGTTATGAAACCCTGCCCGTGGGTCCCCCCGCGAGCAGGCACTCACCCGTCTACTGCTTCTTCACCCGACGCGGCATGGACACAGACGTCGGGCCTGCCTATGTGGCTGGAAGCCGCAGATTTGATCTCCCTTGTGGCCTGGAGGCCGCCCTTCGAGGCTCCTCTTCACCGCAGCCATCGTCCATCGCGGCCGGAATCCACCACCATCATCATAGTCTTCCCCCGGGGCTGCAGGCCACATCCCCGGGCTCGATTGGTGGCTGGAGCCGCCCCGGGGCCTCCTGCAGCGGCTGGAGCCGCTGCCGTCATCGGGCCTGCTCCTCAGGCCCAGCCCTGCGTCTCTGCGCACAGACGTCAGTGCAGGCCGCTGTCCGCGGTCCTGCACAGCTCTTCCTGTTCTTCCTAGGCGCGCGGCCATGCCTCTCATCTGTATTTAAAGGGCCAGGCATAGGAAGTGTGCTGGCCCCACCTAGGGAGTGGACTTCCTCCTCCAGCCCTATAAAGGGCTGCTCTGTCTCTTCAGTCTTCGCCTTGCATCGGAGTTACTTCACTCTGGAGGCTCCTGCCTGCCAGAGCTCCATCAGGTTTTCTTCATGGAGCTCCTCTTCGTTTCGTCATGTCAAGTTATGTCTTCATGCTATGTCTTCGTGCCTGAGGTCCTCGTCCAGATGTCCTGGTGTTCTTCTCCTGGTGTTTTGCCTCCTGGTGTCTTGCCCTCTTTGGTGTTCATGTCTGCGCTCCTAAGCCTTCTGGTACCTGTCAGGCCGTCTTTCCCGAGCGTGGAGTAGCCTACAGGTGGACTGGTGTCCTGAGCTCCTGACCAGTCTTGTCCTGCCAGCCGTGTTGGTGCTTCGGATGACATCAGCTCCGTCGTCGGAGTCCCACCTAGACTGGATCCTTCCCTGCGCTTGTCCCGCTCCCAGCATGGTCCGTGACCAGTCTCTTCGGGCTGTGTAGGGCGCGCAGTGGGACAGGGTGGTCCGTGACTCAGTCCCACGGGTGGACTGAGTAGGGCACCCTGAGAGACAGTGCCAGTGTCCTCCTACCTTGCGTCTTGTCTTGTTTGGATTTCAAGTTCCTAGTCATGTTTGTGATGCTGTCGCATCAACCCAAGTCTTCGTCTGTGATGCCGTCGCATCAATCCTAAGTCTGCCATGTCTTCGTGTCAAGGTCCGTCTGCCCTCAACCTTAGGCCAGGCCTGCTGCTCCATGCCGATCCAAGCAGCAGGTCCGAAAGGGCTCGGAATGGTCGGAGGACCATTCACATTCCAACATCATCCTGTTGTTGGCCTTGGGAGCCTGCAGGCCTAGCAGAGGGTCAGACAGTCTACCATAGCGGAACACGCAGTCAACCCTCGGTTCGGTCCTGGATCTGTCTGGGGTCGGCCCGAGGCCCAAGGGCACACTAAAACCTCCCCGTTCTCGACACACCGCAGGTGAAAAGAAATTAGCCTCCACCCAATCTTTCTTGCGTTTGTTACTCTCGTCCACAGTAAGGTGTATTTCCTGCAGACATACTATATGCACTTTTGATCTTTTCATTTTATGGGACTACCTAGCTTGTTGACATTTAAACTGGCCAGTCTCATGTTACTTTAAGTAATACCTATAATTTTACTTTCCCGCTCAAAGGTTACCATGAATTTTGAACTGCGGGCTTCCCAGCCTAAACCCACAGTCGAGCTCCATTGTTTCCGACCCAAAACCCCGTGCAATGCACAGTTGGCAATTCTTAGAGAGATTTCTGCATTATTGGCACTTTTTACACTCCCGAAAGCCTAGAACAGTAGACAAAAATGAGAGAGAAATTTTCCATTTCCTTTACCCTCCCTCCCCACCCCAAAAACCATATCATCATCCTATCTCCGTATCCCGCTCTCCATCCTCAGCAACATTTACCAGCTATTATATTCTGACACATCCCGGAAGTATCACAATTTTACTAAATGCTTAATCTGAAAACACATCCTGTATTGAGGGCAAATAGTCCTAAAGTCTGGAGCTTGAAGTTTTCTGGAGGTAAAAGAATGGAAGACTTGTTGATAGTTAAGTTTGACACGTAACTTAAAGGACCATGAGAGGACACCCAAGAGCAGGAGGCCAACCAAAACCATAAATAGGGTGTATTGATTCTTCAATCTCCACCCCGACACTGTGGCTGAGGCCATTGCTGACACCATGTTTCAGAATTAGAGAGCAGCATCATCAGCCCCCTTTTCTAATCAGAAATGGATGTATGAAGTCTGAATACCAACTATGGTAGAAAGGAACACAAACTCAGTCTCCGTCTATGGTTTGAAACAGCCCTGGCCACTCCTGCGACTGCATTAGGTGGTTGTGAATAAGAGCGCTATACTGTGAGATGAAACAGTCCCACCGATGGAATGAATATTTATTGTGGCCATGCCACTGCATAGTGGCCTGCACCAAAACATGTGCTCCTTTAAACAAGATTATTGGAGAACCATCTTAGAAAATGGCTCAGTTTGGCCTTCGCTCATGGTGTTCCACGCAGCAAGGTCCAGAAGTAGGAGTTTTGCCACTCTAAACAGTTAACAGATAAGCTGTCCGCAATTACCAACAATGGTACATAGAAAATATGAGTTCAGTCATTTTTCAGCCCTGCGACAAATAGTTTCACAGGTTCAACTTCAGACAAAAGATGTTCCTTCTCCTCATGCCTTATTTTCAAAGTGGCTGGGTAAGCAAGTTGAAAATGGATATTTTTTTGGTACAGTTCAGTTCAGTGCAGGCTGAACAACTTAGGTTTCTGAACCAACTGCGCTGAGAAATCCTGATATATGCGTATTTCTGCATTTTGATAGAGAAGTTTCTGCTTTCCTTTGTAAAGTTGTATGATTTTCTGTTTGTGCACCCAGTTCATAATTTTTGCGATGATTAATTGTGGTCTGTGGTCCCAGTCTGTTTTCCTTCTGAGTCGGTGTGCCCGTTCAATGTGAAATGACCCTGTCATCAGGTCCTGCAGCTCAAGGGCTTCCAGAAGCCATTTTCCAAAAAGGCCTCCAGGTTTTTTTCTCCTGCGGTTTCTGGGAAACCCGCAAGCCGAATGTTGTTACAAAGAGCCCTATTTTCCAAGTCATCAATTTTATCTGTTTGTGTGCTGGTAAGTTTTTCGAGTTTTTATTTTTTTTAAGGAGAACCACATTATCATCTTCTAATGTAGAAACGCGACTTTCCACGTGGTCTAAGTGTGGTTTGAGCTCTGTTAGTGCATCTGTAACTTCTTTAAATTGTGAGGCCAATTCATTAAACCGATTGTCCAATGCTAAGACGACCTCATTAGTAACACTTACGGTCAGTTCTTCATGTGAGTTGGTTGCTAAGTCCTGGGCCGGCGAGGCAGGCAGTCCTGGGGGATCCGCCATTTTGGCTCCTGCCAGGGCCGGTGCAAGGGTATTAGGCACTCTAGGCAAACCTTCCAGTCTGGCGCCCCCTCCCCATTCACAAATTATGCATAACATATTTTACATGAAAAATGACATTCTGAGGTAAAATTAATATACAAGTTATTGTGATAATGTCATGCACTGTTGTGATGCCAACAAGAAAACTTTGCATTTTGGAATTCATATGGCATCATACCTATTGTGATATATTTCAGCATGGTCCTCCGTATCAACACAGTACTATTTGCCAACACTCAAAGAATAACAACCTCACCTATGAAAAAGAATACCACAAATATTACACCAGAATCTAAAATATCAATACATCTCCTATCAGGAAAACAGAACAGGCCAATCTACTACAGATCCCTACACAGAAACCACATGCTAAAAGAATGCTTCATCTCAGTCTTTGTATGCAGAACACAAACCCTCACCAAATACAGAATAAAGCCACAAAGTATAAATAGAAATGTGCAGACAAAAATTGAACTGTAAAACGCATCATGCCAGACTCTATACAGTGTAACAATGGAAAAACAAAAATGTCACCATTCCTCGTGAAACAAATCAATAAAATCAAGATATAAATCATTAATCATAATTATAAAATCATACAAATAAAATAATTTCAAAACAGCTGATGAATAGCATATCCAATAATTAAAGACTCATGCAAATTTTGAAAGCTTTACCAAACACCAATAAAATATTTCAAACAGCAGACACATCACATACTACCCAATAATTAAAATGGTAGTCAATCAAGAAAAATTAACTTTCGGGATATTTCTAAGTCAGTTTAATGGCTCCTTTCAGACAATTTTAGGTTTATTCTGAGATCAGGTGTGAAGCTCGTCTTGCTATAACTGGAAGCCTGAAATTGAGTTTAAATTGCGTTTAATGGGCACTAATGACATTCAGAGTCTCATCTGGGATGCGAGGACCCTAGCAGCCATCCAAATTGTCCTTCTACCCTGTTACACTTGCTACCTGTCGCAGCTGCTGATAGGTTGGAGAAACCACATGAAAATGACTTACCTCCAAGCTTTCCTAGGGGGCCCTAAAACCAGCATGTAAGATGGTAGTGAACTCCCCTGATATGAAGCCAGTAAAACCCCTAAAGTTGTTACAGTAAGCATGCCGTGGAACTCCTTTTGGAAAGAACAAGTTAAAAACCTGAGCATCCCAAAGTCATGCTGACGTTTTAGAGCCGAGTGTTAAGTGCTAATGCTTTGCTGGCAAATCAGTCTATTACCTTGGGCCAGATTTCTGACAGCTTCTTCTGGGGGAAGAGGGTAGTAAAGACAGACTGGACCTTCTAACCCAACAGGGATTCCACTTCATAAGCTCTTCTTTTAAGGGGGGGGGGGGGGACACATTTATATAAGAAAAAAAAAAGACAGTTTGCCGGCTTTTTCTGCCTCAATGGCTTAGAACAATCTATCAGAACACAAAAATGGCAAAATGGAGCTGAGGCGGGAAATCTCAAACAGAGAAAGACAGAGGCATTTTTTTTTTTTTTTTTTTTACAAATGTTCAGATTTTATTGATATTTAAATATATTAAATATTTCAATGAAATACATGGTGATTTTGTCTTTTTTTTAGTGGTTATATTACAAAAAAAGTTCAGATTTATATAAAGATTTTTTGCAAAACCAGACAACAGCAAAGAAGAAATTTTCACCCTGTTGGGGCTGACAAGAAAATGAGATCAGAAAGTTCTGAGAAAACACAAAAATCAAACCCAGAAATAATACTTTTTTTTCCCTCTTTTTGTTTTGTTAAATAAGGACTGTGCAAGAGCAAGGGGGTGTTCATAAAATACAGATGAGTAACAAGAGCTCGAGCTCCAAGCAGCCCAAGCCATGAAGCTCACATTAAAGAGTCCTCGTGTGGATTTTTTTTTTTTTTTTAATAGTTTATTTTGATCCAGGGTACAAAACACTTGAATGTTGGAAAAAGTTGGAGAACAGCCACCATGTCAGATGGGTAACTATAGTGAAACATGCAAAACATGCACAGCTGCCACAGAGCTCCTCCCCAGGGGAACATGACTTGTGTGAGGCCTGCAAAGGGGGGGGGGGGGGGGGGGAGGGAGAGAGCGGGTGTCTTGTTTTTCCACGCCCCCCCCCCCCAACCTCCTATGGTTCGAGCCATGCAGGGCATTTGCTCTGTTCTCAGCGTGAGGCAACTTCTGCCTCGTTCAGTGAAGGCCTAATATAGGCTCAGAATAAGTGGAAGTGCTCTCCCCACCTCCATGCACTCTCTCTTGGAAAAAAAATAACCGTCTCAGAGCACATTCCTCTCAGCCAGTGAAATAAGTCCCATCACACTCGCTGTCCCTCCCCCACACCTGGCTAATGTAAATTATGGGTGACCATTCTTCTTCGATACTTTCTGGGAACCACTTCTAAAAGGCCACTGTGTTCAAGGAGGAGCACTAATCATTGGTCAGCGCAATTGATAAGACAAATAGCATAAACACTGAAGTATGCTTTCCCCTTCACACTGAAAAGTTATGGCACTTAGAGCATCACCTATGTCCTTTGAGGTAATATAAAGCAATAAAGGGAGTAGCTTAGTAGTATCTTCAAAGGACAAGAAAGGGAGAAGTGCCTTTATTGATAAAAGTGAAATTGATTACTTATAATAAGTGTTCAGAGATGACAGCAGTGCAACAAGCCCCCCCCTCCCCCCCCACACACATATGGGCCTATGTGATTCCATCTTGTGCCAGCAGAGAGAACATTTCCAAAGCTTACTAGGCAGGCAGGCATGCATGCTACTTTCCTGTACACTGCTAAACCCACAGCCAATTCAAGTTTAATCGGTTAGCAAAGCTTAGAAAGAAAGAGAAACTCCCCCAAGGAGAGACAGGTAAGTTGTGCAGCCTGTAGTGCTACGGTCATCAGAGAACACTTAATACAGGTAAGCAAATACACTTTCTCTGACAAGAAGGTGCAACAGAGCCACACACATGGAAATCCCTAGACAAATGTAATCATGAAATAAAAAGTGAAAGTTGCCAACAGGCAGACATAGCAACAGTTTTCTGGAAAGAACTTCCAAGTTTGCCTTTTCCTTGCTATACAAGGAACACTAAGCCAGAAATAATCCAAAACCATCAACATAGGCCCTATAGGGAAAGGCGTTGGACTCTTCTCCAGAAACAGGCCTTGAAGAACAAAGTCCAAATACAGAGTCTCAATGGAAGCTGTATCAAAACAGTAATGGCTGATGAATGTGTCACGTGAATGCCACATCTCAGCCTTGCAGATCTCTTCTAAGGATGCAGACCATAGATTGGCAATTAACACTGTCATGGGGCTTGGCATGGTTTTCTAAGTTCATGCCTGCCAGGACGCAAGACATGCAACATACTTCCCAATCACAGAAAGAAGTCTTTATCACTGCAAGTCCTAGATTGGCAGGAATCAAAATGTAACAAATTATAATAGAATAAAGGAAGCCATACTTTCTAGATGTGTGGGTATATATAATCAGAATTATTCTAGTTAAGAAAATGTGATATGTATTTTGCTGTCAATCTTCAATTCATTTCTGGTCTGCTTAGCACACAGAGCTGTCAATCTTCATCCCTTTTGTTGTTCAACCTCAAACAATTTTCAGTATCGAAGCAAATAAGTACAAGATCCCAACACTACCCCTTCACTACTCTATAAACAAAAAGCTTGATGGCCTTTCTAAGGTAGACTTTAGTTTCCTGCAGATAGGTGGCAGTTCTCTTGCAAACCAACGAATGAAGAAGCGTAGCCTCCCTTACGTGTGCATGAAGCTGAAAGAAGATGGTTAGAAGGCCAAATGACGAAGGTGAAAGTTCAACACCAGCTTAGGCTGGACACTGGGATGCTCGTGAAGAACCCCCCTTGCTTTCATGGAACAGTGTGAGGTGAATAGCTCACTAAAGCCTGGAGCTCTGTAGACTGAACAGATCACCAGCAAAAAAAAAAAAAAAAAAGAAACTTTCTAGGTCAGGACTTAAGAGTCTATAGGCTCAAGAAGGGATTTTACCAGATAAATATTATATTCAAATCCCATGACACTGGAAAGGCTTCATTTGAAGCAAGCTTTGCATAAACCTGACAACTAAAGGCTGAACAGAAATCATGTTCCCTCATACACAGCAGTATAAGCACCACTTTGACAAAACCTGGAAGCATCTATTGGCTACATGCCCAATGTATGCAACATGGCATTATGTCTGAAATGCTAAACACCTGCAACATTTTCTTGTCTCTCTCTGCTCAAAATGTCTTTAGAGTCAAGACTGGGCTAGGGCTTGTAGGGGACTGCACATCCTTTAAGGTCAGGCAGAGGTACCACTTAAGAGCTTGGCCTATGGCCCTTAGGAAACCGAAGCAGTTCAGCCTTGAACTGGGAGGCCAGAAGGCTGGGTGGGGAAGAATCCAGGAACAGTCACTTTTGAAGTAGAGGTAATCTTAACCAAATCCAAACGCTCAGGGCTGTGTTGGATAAAGGGCATCATGCACCAGAACTTCTGCTCTAAGCCAAGTCTCTCAAGCCAGAGGAGGATGAGGAGAGATGTTTGTCCTGACTCCTGAGCCTAAGCTTGGCGTTAAATTGTCTGAGGACTGTGTTCATGAGAGGCAGCTTAGCAGTTAGAACAATTTAACCTGGGAAGCTAGAGATCAAATCCTATTTCTTCCACTGGAGCTTCTTGTGACCCTGGGCCAGGAACTTTGCCCTCCATGGCCCCGGGTAGCAAATTAGATTTATAAGCCTTCCCTGGGGCAGGGACATACCTATTATACTTCAACTGTAACTGGGAAAGATAAATAATTAAACCCAAAATCCAAATCCCGGAAGCTTGGCCATCAGCACAATCTTAGTTGGCTCCCTGGACCTTTTCCTTTGGCTTTGAGCTGCACTTACTCGTACCAGACAGCTAGGCATGAAACCTCTGTTGATGGGCCCAAACTGATCTCTGCAACTCCTTGGTACAGAAATTGCACATAGATGTTGCTACATGCCCCTGCAGTTGTAGCATTCTGCATAATCTGTGAGGGAGAAAGTCAATCAGATAGCTCTTAAAGCCACTGCCCTTCTTCTCAGACACCATGAGGAAAATCAGTGATGTGAAGTTAAAAGAAGAAATCTTCACACCAAGGAGAGGGAAATAAAAAAAAAAAAATCCCTTTCCTACCCGACTACTGACACCAAGTATGCATTTGCAGGGAAGAATCACTAATGTTTCAGTGGCAGCACTGAAAGAAAAATAAAAATCCTAACCCGGCTGTTACTGGGGAGCAGGAGAGCTAAACCAAAAAAATAGCATTCAGTTCAGAAAGAAAGCTTGAGGCAAGCAAGAAAGCATGTTGTGATTGTTCTTTGTCTGATTATGAATATATTCTTTATGCGAGATGCCCTCAGGTTATCCTACAATTCCTGACTCGTGGTCAGGGCACGGCATTCGTCAAGGTTTCTTCAACGTCATCTAAATCTGCCACAATGGAACCAGTCCCTCTTCAGTAGTCTCTGACAAAATAGGCCAAAGCCTGCCTTAATCACATTCTGTCACCTCCAAGAGAGACTTGGGGAACTATTACACTGGAGAAAAAAAGAGAAGCTAAGGTTAGAAGGCAGTGACTAAAATTCTCTCTCTGTTCCTTGCTCTGGAGGGAGCTGCAGTCTGAGGCCTCTATTTATTTATTTATTTATTTGATGTTTTTTATATACCGATAATCGTTTGCACATCATATCGGTGAAATAAGCAAAGGATAGTTGCGCTGATGTCTGGGCTAAATGAATTGGAATGGGGGATATAATATAACATATCCCCATATATTTGCAAGAATTTTACTGCTGTCAACACTACCACCATCTCAACCCTCCACATGCCCAGGCTAACCAGCTTAGAAAAGCCCTGGGGATCAAATCTATATCTGCAGAAACGTGAACAGTAGACTTTGAAGCAAAAGAAACGTTGGTAAAAGTAGGAGTAAGCCGGAGAAGAATCCAAATGGAAAGAAGAAAACTAAGAAAATGGGGAAGATGATGCAGCAGAGAAAAAAACATGGAAAAGAACAATAGAGTATTAATATCTTTAAAAAAATATATATTTTGGGGTACACAAGCTTTTGAAACCACACGGGTCCCTTCCTCAGATGTCTGTTTTCTCCAAGACCAACACAGGAATTAGAACTGCACTAATAGAACTTTAGGCAAGAAATTATTTGCATCTGAATCAGGACACAGGCATACAAAGGAAAGAAAACACAAGCCTCAACAGCTATTACAAGCTCAAGAAAGGAAGTTTATTCCCAAAATGAGGCCAGACAGAGAGAAAATGAAAAGTCGGCAGGGTTCACAAGAAATTAGAGAACAAGTCCTAAACTAATGCTGAGCATCCAAGCAAGACGTGTAGCTGCTATGGGGCCCAGTTCTCGCACACTAAAAGCAAGAAAGGCCTTTTGCCAAGAGGAACTAAATTGCTGCCTTGAGTGTGGTTCATTTTTGTAGCCAGGAGTAATAAGTGCACATATGGCCTGTGCAGAGAGAAGTCACCATAAGAGCAAATGTAGGCAAGTCATCCAGTAGGTCCTCAAACTAGGACATTCTTACTTGCCCGGTCTCCTGAGGCCCAGCGCAACCAGTGACGGCCTGGAAATGATCCTGAAGCAATCACAGCTCAGTAGAACACAGTTGCCATCTCACTGTGCAAGACCTCAGGTGTACGGGAGTGGCATGACATGTGGTCAACCCCACCCCTCTCCGAGAAGATGGCATTAAAAGAGAAGCCAATTCTGAGTGAGATTTGGAAAGCAGTCAGAAAGTGGCATGCGGAGAAATAGGAATGACGAGCGCCCACAGCAACTCATTCCAAACAAAATCCTGAACCTGAATCCAAGAGGAAAAAGCCGGAGAATCCCCTCGTGAAACTTGTTGGAAGTATTATGCTTTGGATGCTTCCCCAGTACCTAGAGCTCAGCACTACTTGCTGGTTTAAAAATTCATCTCAGCTCTGCACCTTTTGAGGAGGGGGGGGGGGGTTTTCCCCGTACCTGACAGCGATACACAATTTCCTACGGTTTATAGATTAATCCCAGTGTTATATTTTAGGAAAACTTCCTGTACCTGAAGAGTGATGCATATCTAAACTGTGGTTTAAGAGGACTTCCCGTTAATACTATGAGATATATATATATATATACACACACATTTATATTTACCAGCGGCGGATTCACGATGTCGGACCGGCCCGGGTATTTGCCGCCCAGGCCGGCCCAGGACACATCACGTGGTCTGCCAAGCGCGGCTCTGTCCACGTGACTGGAGCGATCGGCCCACTGGGGAATGCCTGATCCCCCGATAGGCCAATCCGCCCCTGATATTTACATACATACACACACTGCATTTTTGCTTTCCCCAGTGACCCTTTCTGAAAGAAAACTTACAACAAAAAACTATAATCAGAGAAAGACGTTACACCTCTCTTGCTGGGGCAAATAATTCAGCACAAAGATCCTCTTTCACTGCACGTTCAGGGTAAACTGACTTGCCGCTGAGATTTACAGTAGAAAAGCATACGTGCAAGGGTCAGCCAGAGAAATTGATGAAGGACCATGTACAGGGGAGGGTAACACCACCTCCCAAAGTCACTGTTCCTTCCCAAGCAGAAATATTTTGTCTCCTGCAAGATGGAAGCGGCAGTTTGGCTCTACTTGATGAAACTATTCTGCATTTCTATGTTCCTCACAGTTGCCTAGGTGAAAGCAGGTGTTCTCTGGAGACAGCAATAGACAGATTCTTTGAGAGCTTTCTGGAAAAGCCTAAAGGCATTTTGTTGCCTATGAGTAGCAATTTTCCACACGGCTGTGGCCCCACAGTTCCCCTCTGTTCTATACAATAAGTTTGGGGGGAGAAATACTTTCAAGGGGAAGGAGGGAGGGATTGTGTGACTGATAAACAGCTGTCTTCAGAGAACAAGTGTTACAGGTAAGCAAACATTGCTTTCTCTGAAGATAAGCAGGTCACCAAGTCACACACATTGAACTCCCTAGTTAAGAGTTGTCGTCAACAAAAGGAAACAGAACAAGAACTGCCAACGGATGGGAAATACGGTTTAGAAAAATCCTCTTTTTACGCAGGGAGGAAGACTGCTTTCTGTATAATTCTAAGTTGTGTCTTATTGTGGATTGATAACAGCTTAAAGATAGGAAATAGAGTGGGCATAAATGATCATTTTTTTCCCCAATGAAGATAGGTAACTAGTGGAGTATACTGTTTAACATACTAATTACCTGAAAACAGTGCCGGATTTAGGAACAAGCTAACTAAGCTACAGGTCATAAGAGGCCTCGAAATACAAAAAAAAAAAATTACATTTCAAGTTCAAACTTTTTGTTTTGTAATGCTATGGAGTATCAAATTTGACAGTTTAGGGCCTCAGCATGTCAATCGGGCCCTGTTGGCAAAACACAAGCAGACCGTAAGGAACTGCAGGAGGGCCTTGTGAGACTGAGGAACTGGGCATCGAAATGGCAGATGAAATTTAATGCAGACAAACACAAAAGTGATGCACATTGAGATAAATAATCTTAACTATATGTACATAATGCTGGGATCCATTTTAGGAGTTGCACTCGGGAAAAGGAAATCCTCATTGCAATCCTCAGCTCAGGGTGCAGCACTAGTCAAAAAAAGCAAATGAAATGTTAGGAATTATTCAGAAAGGGAATAGAGACTAAAACAGAATGTCATAATGCCGCTATAGAGATCTATAGTGCATCAACACCTTGATTATGTTCAATTCTGCTTGCCTCATCTAAAAAAAAATAATTATATATATAGCAGAAGCAGAAAAGGTACAGAGGAGGGCAACAAAAATGATAAAGGTGATTAAATGGCTGCCTTTTGAAGACAGAGTATACATAGTAATTTAGTAACCCCATAAATGACAGCAGACAAAGAACCAAGTAGTCCATCCAGTCTGCTCAGCAATATGATAAGGGCAGCGAACATAAGAAATTGCCATGCTGGGTCAAACCAAGGGTTCATCAAGCACAGCATCCTGTTTCCAGCAGAGGTCAAACCAGGCCACAAGAACCTGGCAATTATCCAAACACTAAGAAGATCCCATGCTACTGATGCAATTAATAGCAGTGGCTATTCCCTAAGTAAACTTGATTAATAGCAGTTAATGGACTTCTCCTCCAAGAACTTATCCAAACCTTTTTTGAACCCAGCTACACTAACCACATCCTCTGGCAACAAATTCCAGAGCTTAATTATGCGTTGAGTGTAAAAGAATTTTCTCCGATTAGTCTTAAATGTGCTACTTGCTAACTTCATGGAATGCCCCCTAGTCCTTCTATTATCCAAAAGTGTAAATAACCGATTTACATCTACTTGTTCAAGACCTCTCATGATCTTAAAGACCTCTATCACATCCCCCCTCAGCCGTCTCTTCTCCAAGCTGAACAGCCCTAACCTCTTCAGCCTTTCCTCATAGGGGAGCTGTTCCATTCCCTTTATCATTTTGGTTGCCCTTCTCTGCTTTGTGCAGGTTATCCCCATGCAGAAATGTTACACAAAATTACTTTAGGTTACCCAGTTTCTTCATTTCCATCTCCTAGCCATTAGAGATCCTCTGTACTTATCCAATGCCCTTTTGAATTCTGGGCTCATCATCTTGGAAGATTATGACAGAGAGGATAAGGTACAGTTTTATAAACTCATGAATGGTGTGGAACAAGTTAATGAAGAATGATTATTTAACCTTTCAAATAGTGCTAATTAAGTTGTGGAAATTGTTGCCAGAGGATGTGTCAAGAGTTAACATATAGCCAAGTTTATTTATTTATTTATTTAAATATTTATTTAAAAAAAGGTGTGGACAAGTAGCCATTATTAGCCAGGTAAGCTTGAGGATCGCTATCTCTTACTTCTGGGAGCAAGAGACAGGGAAGGCATCTCCCAAAGTACTTTCAAGTGATCCAGCTTGGCCACTGTTGGGGGTCAATGGATCATTGGTCTAACCTAGCATGGCACCTATGTTGTTATAAAAACAGGCTCTGCCCTTCAAAGGGGCCATGGAGAAATGGTACAAACCTACTTATCCTGCTGTGAGGATATGTCCATAAAAAAACAGGATCTGATAATGTGAATTAAACTCCATGCTGCATACTTGCAAAGTTCTTTGGTGGAGGTAAACTATAGACAGGTGACTGATATCACCATGGACCTAACATTTTTATTTATTAAAAATAATTTATAAACCAGCTACCCAACCAGTACAGGCCACCCAAAGCAGTGACAATAAGAATAAACTAGAATGCTACAAATAAAACAAAATACCAATGCCTTAACTCTGGGGCCGATGCAATAAAATTTGAGGAAAGCGGGTGCTGACTTTTCAGCGCCCGCTTTCTTAGCGCATGCACGGTGCCCGCAAGGTTGGCGCCATTCAATAAACAAATTAGGGGGTCGGTTACTGGCGGTCTGGTTACTGGTTATGAACACAGAGGCCGATAAACTCAGCCTCGGTTTTCATAACTGCAGTCAGCTGGTTATGAAAAGCGACGCCGAGCATATCGGAGTCGGTCTTCAAAGCGGCAGAGTTTTTTTTTTTCTTTTCAACTTAAAAAAAAAAGTACAGAAAAGCAGTTTTTTCTGCTTTTCTGTACTTTTTTTCAGTGCGCTCAGCCTGAAGCAGGCGTTAATGTCTGAGTCGCACATTTATTTTTTTTGCATTTGGAGTGAATGAGTATTAGCCTCATTCACATGCATTTGCATGTGATGAGCGCTAACTCATTCACTCCGCGTCAGATGCGCGTTAAATAGGCGCTAATCCCCCTATTGCATTAAGGGGTAGATTGGCGCCTATTTAACCCACGGGTTAAACAGTGCACTCGGCTGAGCCCACTGTATTGCATCAGCCCCTCTATAAGCCAACAGCACCTCAATCCCCACTAAACCTTATCCAGCAATACCTCAGCATCTACTCATATCTCTTTATGGGAACAGCCATGGTTTTTAACTGCTCCTAAAAGGAAATAATTAGTTTCCAATCTAATGTGGTTGGGTAAACTATTTCTATTGTGCCTTTTTGCTATTTCCTTAGATGTAATATCGAACATGCTGTCTCTACGTGGACAGTACCAGCAGACTCTTGCCCCCAAACAAAAGGGACTCACTATCCCGCCACAGCATACCCTTCCAAAGTCGGACCTACCTGTGTAGAACAGAAGGAAATGTAGTCTGCTATTTAATTTGAAACAATGCACTTTGTTGCCACACTCTCAGGCTTAGTAAGGTCAAGAGAGAGAAAAAGGTGAGTGGAATTTCTGAGAGCTGTAGTTTGCTCCAGGTAGAAGATATCATCTCTCTTGCAGTACATGGAATGAAGAGTCTTTCCATCTTTATGGAGATGTGGCCTAGGGAAAACTGTTGGAAGGGCAACTGATTGATTAAAGGGGAAATCTGACAATACCTTAGGCAAGGCCTTGAGATGTGTGCAGAGTACTACCCTATTATAATGAAACTGGGTAGAATGTGAATACGTTTTTAGGTCTTGGAGCTCACTGGCTCCCCAGGCTGAAGTGACTGCCAACAAAAATGCAACCATCTTGATCAGACACTTGATCTCACAAAGAGTCTAGAACAGGAGTAGGCAACTCTGGTCATAGAGTACCATAAACAGGTCTGCTTTTCACAGTATCCATAATGAATATGTATGAGGTATATTTGCAAGCACTGCCTCCATGGTATACAAATATATCTCATGTATGTTCATTGTGGATGCCCTGAAAACCAGACCGGTTTGTGGTACTCACGACTGAAGTGGTCTACCCCCTGATCTAGACTCTCAAAAGGCACTTCCGTCAACTGGATAAGAACCACACTGATTCCTATTACACTGTGGGATGTTTAAGCAAGCCCCAATGAACCTGCCAACTAGAGGCTGTCGAGAAATAGGATTTCCTTTTATATGATGGCGACGAGCAGCAACTGCACTTAGGTGATTCCCAACCAGAGTTGTTTAGGTCAGATTTTGAAAGACATAGCAAAATATTCAAGCAGATTTTGTGTGGAAGAAAAGAAGGGATGCTGGGCTTTGCCCTCACACCAGATGGCAAACCTCCTCTATTTAAAACTATCAGATCTCCTGGTGGATTCCCTTCTAGAAAACAGAAGGATTTCAGACATCTTTTTGGAAAAACCAAGAAATGACACTGCCTTAACATCCAGGCTGAAGGCTGGGGTGCAACAATATTCCCCAATTCTGTGTGATCAAAGTTGGCGCAATTCCAACTGATTGGCCCTTTAAGGGGCAAATCCTGAAGGAGTGGAAATTACATGTCTTGGCCCTAAGTTGTGAAGCCCGTGCAGGTGAGCTCCGTAAGTCCACACTGGAAGTATCTTAGTCAGGCCTGCATTTGTCAATAGACACACTAGGCCTGTGCCTAGGGTGGCAAAAAATCAGGGCGCAGCAGGCTAGTTGAAGATTTGCTACCTTCCAGCTATACTAAATCTCAATCAGCAGAGAATAGCCTTCTGCTTCCTGCTCCAACCCTTCCCCTCCCGGTCAACATACAGGGAACAGAATGGGAGGGGGTGAGCTTTCAGCAGACAGAGCAAAGGGGGGGGGGGGGGGGTAAAGAGGACCTGAGGAGGGTTCTTTGTGGTGTGAGGAGAGAAATAAGGACATGAGAGGGGATCGGCTAGGTGACATGTTTGTGTGTGTGAGAGAGACAGAGAAGGGATTGGTGCCAGGTGTGTGTATGCCAGATTGTGTGGGAGGTTAGAGAGGGAATACAATGGGGAGCAGGGACTGAAGCTCAATAGGGCACCTGCCTCTTCTCCCATCTTCACCAATGCAATTCAGATCCTCTCTCCCCTGACATTGGATTCTTTTCCCCAGATCCTGGTACCCAACCCCAAATTCAAGCTGAAGCCAACATCTCATTTGCAATATATAGGGAGTCTGTAAAACAGAGCCATGGCTCATCTTCACTAGCAGAGACCAGTGGGAAGACTCATTTAGAGCTGGGAGACAACCACTTGGTTCATATTGAGTCTTATAGCTTCTCCAGTTCATGTAACTCCCATAGCACATCTCCATATAAAGACAAGCATAATGGGTCCCTAAAATTATAAAATAGGTAGTGTCCTATTGTAGATTAGAAAATGGTTGAAGAATAGAACACAATCCCAGTGGGACTTGCACCTTATTTTGTACATCTGGGAAGAGAGGGCAGACAGATACTATCAACTCTTTAGGTGCATCCAGGTAGTTGAGAAAACCAAGAAGTGGTGCCCTGGGCTCATTCTCAATCTACACAGAGTCATTCCTAGGACAAAATCAGGGAAAGAAGAGTCTTCGTGTTGAGAACTGTTTAGCCTGTGCCACAGAGAGTTCTGATAGGAAGTCAAGTTAAAGGAGTTCTGTCTGAAGGGGGAGATACTCAACAGGCATCCAGGGCCCCAGGACTCCTCAGACTCAGAAAACACTAGCTAAAAGGATGTCTAGAAATGTATAAACTCAAAAGACTTCTATGGCCTAAAACTTGGCTCTTTGGGCACGGAGACTGACTGATGTTGAGCAGCTGGAGAGGCTTCCTACTCTGAATCTGTTCAACTATTGACTCAGCTCAGACCATGCCTAGGCAGGTTCAGTTGCTGAACCTGTGTCAGCAGCAATATGCTTGGCTTTGAGAGGATGACCACTTGATAAACCAAGAGGCGTCAAGGTGCTCAATGACAGGACCTCAACACTTGGCATGTCATGCAAACACATCAGTAATTCTCCTATCCAATTCTACCTGAGAGTCCAAAAGCATCAGATTTGCCTCATAAAGGAGCACTCGCCTGTGGTCAGTGTTAAAGGACTGGACCTGGGTCTGAGAGAGAAACTCATCTCTAGGTGCAGCTACTTTGAATAGTGCAGTACTTCTTGCAGCTTTGTTCTCAGAACTATGCATTGAAGAGAGATGTTGATGCCTCAGAACCTCCACTCAATGACAACTTTATCCAGTTCAATGCTCAAGCACCAACATTCCTGGCCACCAGTGCAGCTTCACTGTCCTCACATCTAGCCTCTTACATCAACTTTGATAAACTATTCACCATAAGGAAGGCAAAAAGTCTGACCTCCTCTGGATGGCACCCCATGCAGAATCCACAGCCCAAACTTCATCCTGATCAGTGTTGGATATCTTCTATTTGCACGTGAGACAATTTTTAAAGCCTATGGTCTTCTCATACATGGTGAGGAAAATTGAAAGGCAAAAATCAAATGAAAACATTTTTTCCTCCTCATAAAGATGAGTCAAAAAGATGCTAGCATGGTCATGTTGAAGAAAAAAAACAAAACCATGTGCAGGTTCAGTGAATAAACAAAGAAAAAAATTAAACAAAAAATTCTATAAGAAAAGAATCAGGTTAAAGGAGACAATATCTTCTGCGTACCTGTCAAGAGGTAAACAAAATCCCAGAAGTAGTCAAGGCCCATTCAGTAAAAGCACAAATCTTCCTCATGGGCAGAATTAGGTCCGTGAGCCCTGAAGAAATCTGCAGAGCGGCAACATGCTCGTCTATACACATCTTTACCATACATTATAGAGTGGATGTTAGACGAGCATGTTGCCGCTTTGCAGATTTCTTCAGGGCTCACGGCCCCTAATTCTGCCCAAGAGGAAGATTTGTGCTCTTACTGAATGGGCCTTTATTACTTCTGGAACATGTTTACCTCTTGACAAGTACACAGAAGATATTGTCTCCTTTAACCTGATAATTTTCTCTCTTATTTCTGCTACACCAGTCCAGAACTTCTGGGATTTATCCCCATTTCCAACTCATGGAGGCAGAGGTTTGCTTTTATTTTTTTTTTTTTTTAATATGACATCACCTCTACTATTTATTCTATGAACAGAACCTGAAAAGTCAGTATTCTTCTGCCAAAGTTAATAAAAGCCTTTCGTGCAGTCTATTTAAAAACTAATAAATGTGATAATTTTAATAGATTAAGAAGAAGCCCTCTCTTGAATTCCTCTTTTTTTTTTTTTTATTATTATTTTTTTTTTATTCAGATGGGTTTCTGGACTGGTGTAGCAGAAACAAAGGAAAGAAAATTATCAGGTAAGTGTTTTTTATTTCCTTGACTTTCTGCTACACCAGTCCAGAACAACTGGGATGTACCAAAGCCCAACTATCCTGGGTGGGAGGTTGACAGACCTGCCTTAAGGCATTTGCTCCATAGTCCACATGTTTCTCTGATGGATACATTCAACTTTATAGTATTTAATGAACATGCATAATGAAGATCAAGAACCTGTTGAATTTTCTGCAGCACTCAATTCCACCCATGAGGTCAGTTGTGCTCTTATGGAGCACGACCGAATCCACTTTCTTTTCAAGATTATATCTGAAACAGTCTCTTTAAAGCATCTTGCAATTGTCACCTTAGATGCTGTTTCTCCTTTGTGTTCACACCCAACAACTCGATTCATTTGTCTGTACTTTGAAAGGTTATTTGTAACCTCCAAGTATTAGAATTAGCTGAACTTCTAAGAATATTAATATTAATGATTATCACTCTCCTTTGACTTAAAACTCTTTTGAAAATGCCAGCAAGACAATGGAATTTTGAAAACAGTCTTAGATGAAAATATAGGTTTTAGATAAAAGAGCCCGAAGGAAAGAAATACCAAAAGCTCAGCTTCTGAAATTCTACAGGCCACAGAAGAAAGAATCCATCCAGTCTCGGCAAACAAAAATTGATCTGAGGGGGAGCCATGGGGCCATAACAGCATGGAACTATTGTGGATGGGAAGTGAAAGGCCTTCGGGCCTTTTCCAGAAAGCTCTGTAAGAATCTGTCTGGTACTGGTACATGGTAACATGATCCATGTGTGTGACTCTGAACTACTTTTCTTCAGAGAAAGGATATTTTGTAATTATCACCAACCCAAGTAACACCTACTGCGAGAGGCAGACCATCCTGACCGTCCACTTGAATAGTGCAATTTCATTCCCAGCCAAGTGACGAGGAATCAAACAGATTCCTTCTCACGTAAAACTTCTCTTTCGTGAGTTACAGCTTATTAAAACACAACGGATGTCCCAGTTTAGAATCCAAACAAGGAGAAAGGAAATTATATCTGCATAATTTGGTTACACACAGACACTCCCCCATCACTGGACGGCTCAGAAGGTAAGAACAGTCTGCTAAAGCACACACTGGTACCTACTCCAACCTTGCTCCCCCCTTGTGCAGTCCAGCTTGATTAAGGAGGGAGTTGTGTCCTTTCCTGCATATAAATCAAGCTTCATTATTTAATGTTGGAGAAAAATGTTCCCAGTCACAATTTTACATCAGCTGCCCAGATTTGGAAACAAAAATGTGGATTCCTCTCTGTTCTCGCGATGTACCATCTGAGCACTGTGGTCTTTCCTAGCCCTCCCCCCAACACACCACCTGGAGCATGAACCTCACCCAGTGACTGCACCGGTTGCACAGCTAGCGGCATGGATATAATGCTAGGAACACCAACCCCGAAACACGCACCCTGCGCCGAGATACCCATTGCCACTTTACTCTGGCTGGGAACACGGAGGGAACTGGCGGGAGATTTTAGTGCTGTTGCCATCTTAAGAGTACCCGGTGAAGTGGTGACACCTGAGCATGCATCTTTTCAGAATGCAACCCACACATGTGTGGCCACCACCTGCACCGAAAGGAGCTGCACCTTTGACTTGCCTGGTGATGCACTGTAAAAAGGAGGTAAGAAAATACAGATTAATGCCTGCGTTCTCGCACTGGAACGCTATTTTGCGGGAAGATTTAAGGAAGCAGGAGCATGCAGCTTATTCTATGGTTGTCACTGTGAAGTGTCACAGTACCAAAATGCACAGGCCACACACACACACACACACACTCTCTCATATGACAAACCAATCAATCAAAGTGATTACAGGCATCTTCTCTTTCATTACTAAAAACCAAATAACAGTAATTAAATATCTACACAGCCCTTGGGCTCATCATTTACCATAAGCCAGTCCAACCCACTGCCCTCAAAAGTAAGGAAAGCCCGACTAGAAACGAGTCACAAACCTGGCAAACAGACTGAACCAGTGCAATATACTGACAATGGCTCCAAATACACATCAAATTACAAAGTTTACATTTACAAAATAGACTCTCCTGTTTAAACTTTGGAATTCTTTCCTTTTAGAAAGGTACTGGGTTGAATTAAAAATCACAACAAATTCCTGTCTCACCCTTCCCTTTTTCTCCTGGAAACAATATTTCTTTTTCATTCCCTACTTCTTCCCAGGAATGCAGTTTCTCTCCCAGCTTCTCCAGACAACTATTTGAAGCCCTGTACTGGGCCTTACACACTTGGCCCCTCCCCCGCCCCGACTGCTGATGTAGAAATAGGGGCTTGGTACATTTGCTTCCCAAATCCATGCGAGAGTAAAACCTGTACAATCTGTGTTGGGTCACAGATGTTTGTGTACAGTAGACAAAACTGGAATTTCTGACTCAGAATAAGAAACACTGGTTCAGGGCACCCTGGAGAATTGCAGCTACTCTCCACAGGTCGGTAGCCTAAACCGAAGAACAGCTGTGGGACAGGGCGATGTGCAAGGGACACCAAAACGAGGAAAGGAAGCCGAGACACGGAACCTCCCTCAGTCACAGCACACAAACACACATTGCACCAACTGTACATATTACATTACTCTGCTGGGAATAGCAACCCTGGAACATGCATGGCACACTGCAAAGCATCATCTTATACGCACGGACCTTCAAAGACTGTCTTGGAAGATGAAAATGGGAGGCGGGAACCACAAAAGCCCTTAAGTATTATATATATATATTCATTCATTTCCAGATCAAAGCTCACAAACACTGCACTGAACAGTCAAGCAGTGGCTTTCTAAGTGGTCACACACCTTGCTCCTCAGCTACACCGAGTCTTACCCAAGCCAGAATTCACTCCCACTCACGTGACCAGCACTTACTGCCCGTTTGGAGCAGTGTGTAGCCATCATAGGAAAAACAAATGAGAGCCGCCACTTCATAAGAAAACATTAGCAAAGTTTGCAAAACTCAGCTCAGTTCTGTGCAGCTTTCTGTACTTATCTTGAGAGTCACACTACCAGTTTCGGCAACGAAGAAGCCTGAATGTGCCACAAGAAAACGTCACAGCAAAAATCTGAGAAAAAACGGCAAGTGACAGAAAGACAATGCAAATGTGCAGCGAGCTGGCGGCCAAGCACAGCAGGCAGCCTCAAATACTAAACATTTTTTTGTTTATTTTAATTTTTGTTTTCTGTTTTTTTGTTGTTTTTTTTTTACTTTTTTGTAACACATTTTTTTGTCTTTGGCACCACAAATGGAATTGCACACCTTTTGATAATTGTATATTTCTTCAATTCTCTGGAGGCTGTTGATGATATTTTTACAGTAAAACAGAACTCCAGAAATCCCCCTTAGCACTGTTACAATATTAAGAGCATGAAGAGGTAAAGGCAAATGCTCCCCCTAACTCTGCAATGGCATTCCAACATCAAGGGAACACCCCCCCCCCCCCCCTCGCCGAACTCTCACCCTCTGTGCTGCGGAAAGCTCAGACTACAACCTCAGTCCAAAAAAAAAAAAACCCAAAACAATCTGCCTCCAAAAAGTTGGTTTTAAACACAGTGACCTCCAACCTGGATGCAATTTTGGCAAATAAAACACAGGATGAGTTTCACAATGAAAGCAAACAGGCATTGTGAAGTTGGCATAGTACAGGATTTCCAGGAGCTGGTAAATAAAAATACCCCAACACACCACTGGAATTTTAAGTACCAGAGAAGCCCAAACCTTCCCCGTTCATCAAAACAGAACTATCTGGCTCCAGTAGCACAGGACCAAAGGACTCTGCTGGCCAAGGCGAAGCGGTATGAGGGATGGGTAATCTTTAGCTTCCGGGTGGGGCTTTGTCCAAATCCGTACCGTTTTCCATGCAATGGCTCATGTGAAAATATGCACCCCCCCACCTGCTCTAAAAAAAAAGTCTCTGCATTCAACTCTGCGGTGCGAAAGGAGGGTTTCTCAAAGATGCTCATTTCATCCACGTCCCCAGACCACTACAGAAATCTCTTCAAAAAAAAAAAAAAAAAAAAAAAGTCCCCTCCCATTCCCACTGCAGAAAAAGGCAGGGAAGGCACAGGGAAGCGAGAAGGATCCAATGCAAGAAGCGAGGGTGGAGCGGAGGTGGGCGATGCGCAGTGGTGAGAAGCGGTACTCCCCCATCAGTCCCACAGCACTGTTCTGAATCACAGGCGATGCTGCCGAGGAGCAGAGGGGGCAAGGGGAGGCAGAAGGAAAAAAAAAAATGGCTGCGGATAAAAGATACTGCAGAGAGAGCTCCTGAAGAGAAAAAAGTCGGGTCTGGTTCCAGAGCCAGGACTCGCTCATTTTCCTACAGTGCAATACAGGATTCATGGCAATCTCCAATCCAGTACATTGCCACCAGAAGCCACTTTCCTACTGCTTGTTCTTTGGTCAACTCTTACGAAGGATTTTCCTTTATTTTTTTTGTTTACTTTAACACCGAAATAATAATTAGAAAAAAAAACAAAACTGAAAAGAACTCTTCCGTAATAAATAACTGCCGAGTACCATCTGGGAGGGTCTCTGGGAAACCTTCTTGTAAGCAAGTGCTCCTTCTCCTATCTGTGCAGTCCTCAGGAAGAGCGTGCGGTCTGAACACGTGACGCCAAGTCACTAAACGACAGTCTGCTGGAAAAAGGCAAACACCAGAGGTGGCGGTGAAAAGCAAATGCCAAAATGTTGACAAGATGTGTGCGTGGGATCTCTTGCTCTCTCAGCCAGCCTCCGCTGGTCCCACTCACTCTCTCTCTCTCACCAAGCTGTGTAGATGTCGGGGACACCAGTCACTCGGTCAACTCCTTGAAAGGTCAGGTCCTCCAATAGGGGTTCCTTCGCCCCCTCGAGGCTGAAGCTTCTGCTAACTGCTCATTGGTCCATCGTTCAGGAAGTACGTGGTCATTTCCCCTTTCCCTTTCACCTTGACCATCCCTCTGCACTCCAGCTTGTAACCTTTGGCTGCCAACACCTGGTACAGGTCTGTAGTTACCTAAAAATAAAACAAATATTAAAAAAAAAAAAAAAAGCGCCCAGAAAGCTTGAGGTTTTTCCTGTACAGTTTGATCAGTTTCTTCTCTCTTCTTAAACCCTCATCCCTCCTGTGAAGTGGCACATCTGCTCTAACCTACAACCTCTGTTCTATGCCTGCCATATGGAATTTACTACATTTATTATTTTATTTATTTATTTAGCATTTTTCTATACCGACCTTCATGGTTAGATACCATATCAGATCGGTTTACATCGAAACAGGGAAACTAACAGAAAACAACTATTTTTTTTAAATATAAACAGAAGAATCAAAGTTACATTCAACAGGGATAGTGAACTTGGAAGCATGCCCTAGAACGGGAGATGAACTCAAGACGTGGCTCTTTCACCAAGCCTTTTCTGATACACCAGACAATCACTAGTTGCCCTGTACTCTTACCCGGACTTTGGCTATTAGCTTCACGAAAAATGGACTCGGGCACTTCCAGGTTAAAGCACCTTTAAGCTTTTAACCAGCATTCACTATTGTATCACTTTATAATTATTACAGCCTTTACCTTCTTTCCAGCTTTTGTTTTAAGCTTCCAAGTTCTCTATTCCTTGTTGATTGTAACTTTGACTTATTCTTATCTTTTGTTATGTATAGTTTACCTAAATTGTTACTTCAGTTATACCCTTGTTAAATGTAAACCGATCCGATATGGTTATTTACTATGAAGGTCGGTATAAAAAACTTAAATAAAATAAATAAATAAATGGCTGTGTCACAGACCCACTATACTTAGCGAGAAGTCTTTCTAAACAACTGGGAGTTTCCCATGGCTTCCCTTTACTCCTCCCTATACGTACCTCTCTAATGCACTTCCATTTTCCCAGTGGCTGTTTGGTTTCTACTAGCAGAGAGCTCAGCAACCTAAACCAAGCATCCAGGGTCCAAATCAACCAATTAATTCTCTGAGGTATTCAACTACTGAGGTGTACAGAAAAAAAAAAAAAAAAAGCCACACCCCATTTATCCCAAATGCATAGTGAGGAGACCTCTGCCCCCCCCCCCCCCCACTGTGATAAGGCTGTTACCTGTATGCGGTCAGAGACCCCTGTACTGTCCATGCGACTGGCCACATTCACAGTGTTACCCCAAATATCGTACTGGGGTTTTCGTGCACCAATGACCCCTGCAACTACAGGGCCAATGTTCAGTCCTAGGGAAAATAAAAATCACAATGCAACACCATAACCTGTATTTCTCTTGTGCTGCTCATGCTCTGCAGGGCCTTACTGCTTAAACCTCAGCAGTTAAACCTTCCAGTGCTGCTCTTCGGACAGGGCCCAAATGTCACTCTACAGAGCAGCACTTGGCACTCTGTAGACACAGAGCATAAGAGTATTGTATCAGCACCCCAGGCCCCCTGCATCCACATCTCTTCAAGGCCCATGACTTACGAGCACTCCCAGGCACCTCACTCCACTCCCGGAATTTCCAATATTCCCAAATTCCACCTCAAGCTTCCCAGCACTCCCTGCACCACCCACCCCAAACCTAGGACTCTCAGCACCTCCATCACCCACTCCCCTAAATCCAAGAACCCTTGTCACAAAACTCCATAGTCCGAGCACCTCCACCTCAAAGTCAGAGTTCCCAGCACATCCGGCACCTCTACCCCAATCCCCAGAATGGAATTCTTACCAATTTTCATCTGAAAATTGTTGAAGGAATGCTCATTAATGTACTTCATCTGTTCCATGAGCCTCATGGCATAGTCGGCCAGCGCAGTGATGTGGGACTTGCCCTCCTTGTCGTACGTGGTGTCATTCAGGCCAGATGCTGCCATGTAAGTGCTCCCAATGGTTTTGATTTTCTCCAGCTGCCTGTACTTCTCCTCACTGATAATCTGCAGGGGGAGACAGGGTGGGAGGGGCAATTACAGGCCTTCGCTTTGGAAAGTGATCCAACAGGGAGCCGACCTCAGAAGGCAAAAAGAGGAGGAGGCGGCGGCCCACCCTTAATGTGGGGTCTGAAATATTAATCTCAAGAGCCATAGCTTGAGCAGCATGGCATCCAACCCCCAGACCTACAGGCCAACCACTGGCTTTACTATCACTACAGCTGTGATGTCACAGTTACACAGGACCATCAACCAGTGAAGGGCTTGGAGTGGGGGTGGGGAAGAAAACAAAACCATTTTCCGGGACCTGACAAATATCCCCCCGCTATCAATGATTTGAAATTGGTCCGAGAGGATGAATCGGAGGGTGTAAGGCACGGTAGTGAACAGTGCACCCTACCCTACCCGCCGAATGCCCCCTCTCTTAGCCAATGAGAATTTGCCCCCCCCAGGACAAGAGATGAGGGACTGTGCTGCAAGCACTTGAGAAGGCTTTAAACTCACCTCATCAAAGTCAGCGATGATCTCATTGAGCAGCCGCAGGCACTCCACCCCCTCGTTGTTGGCCTCTAGCTCCACATAGAACTCCGAGAAGTTACTAATGGAGGCGAACATGACAGCCACACATTCGCAAGACTGGTAATAGAGTTCATCATTGCGCCGTTCCCGTGCCAGAAAGTGAGCTGCCACATCCTTGGGGAGGATATTATGCAGGAGCCGTCGATTATAAGCCTGAAGTTCCTCCATGTCCTCTTTCTCTCCAGTAGCCTGAAGACAAAATTAAAAAAAAAAAGTTAGAAGCTGGTGGCCTTTCCACATCATCAGGATGCTTTTTTTTTTTTTTTACTATCAAACTGTCTTTCTACTAATCCTTTCAACTAAAGTTGTCACCTCATAGAGGTCAACATGGACAGCCTGATCCAGTCTTGTTTTTGCCTCATTTCATGCATGGGAGATTATAGTTCTGATGTTCAGGACTACAATTCTATGTGTGCACTGAAGCAAAAGTTGATCTGGATCAGGCTCTCTCTCCAGATTGACCTGCATGAGGTGGCAAGCTTGCCTATGACAGACAGGACCAGCAGCCAAAAGGAAGTAGTTTTACATCACTTCCTATTTCTAGGGCTCCTCCCCTTGCATCCTGCAGTCTTTCCAGTTTGCAACACTTCTCCAGCAATTCCAAGATTAGAAACCTAAATTTTTTTCCCCAGAATTCCATTGCTGAAAACACTATCAGCATCCAAACAGTCATAACCAACAGAACTTACTGCAGCAGCATCGCATAGGACGGGGAAAACAAAGCAGAGAGAGCCGATCTCTCAAAAGATTTATCTGCGGATGCCTAATTGTTCACCTATAAAACTTTATGTGCTTTACAGATTTCCTCTACAGAGGCAAATGCCTTCTCTCCGTAAAAAGTAGGCACCATTCTGATGGTGTGTGCTCCGAGGAAACTCAGAGGAGTCCTACGTGCTCTCTTGAACTCCATCCAGAGTTGGACATGGTAGAAGTTGGTAATGCCTTCTTACGAGCCTCAAAACACTACAGTTGCTACAATTTTCTAAAAATCACTCTACATAAAACTTCAGAGTCTTGCAGGTCGTAAAAAAAAAAAAAAAAAAAAAAAAAGACAAAAAGGTAATCTTGCTTCTTCAGAATTCAAGTTTGGTACAATGTAGGCAAAACAGTCTTTTGATTAATGTGAAAGACAGAATTATCCTTAGAAACCAGATTTGGAATGGTTCCCAAAACAACCACATCTGGGGAAAAAAAAATCCTGCAAAAAAAAAAAAAAAATAATAATAACTGAGTCACTGAAAATAAGATATTCAGTTTGCTCGTATTTTTTGCTGAGTGAACTACAACCAAAAATGCTATCTTGATGGTCAGAAAACAAACAGTGGATCAAATGGTGGCTTCAAAAAAAACATCTGATGTCTCCCCCTTTGATAAAACATTGGAATAAGCAGCTTCATAAGATCACACTGATCAAAGAGCTGACATGTTAAAAAAAAAATGTCTCCAATGAAAAGATATGGGGCAAGAACTGGACACACTTTAGACTGCACTATACTTGATGGGCTGTACTCCTGACAAGATGTTGGTTAGCTGGCAATGGGAGTGCGCAGTTATGACACTTGCCATAATGAAATCTGTATGTGCAATGCTGCCTGTTTTGTGTAACTACTAAAAGATATAATAATTTCCATTACCTTCCTCAAAATGCTTCTAGGGAACATGAAGAGAGAGAACAACCTGTTCATTTGGACATTTCTGAAATTTTGGAACTTTCTAATGAGATGGAAATAGTACAGAGAAGATCTGCTTTAGTCACATTTGCATTTATTTCGGAACACAAGAATATTCTGAAAATGTTTCTCCATAATAGGCAAATGCTTTTTTTTTTTTTACGGTCAAAAGGTCTGGGTTTACCCAGATCAAGCGAAAAAACTTTCTTGAGTTGAGAACCGAAGTATTGAAAATTGGAGTGAAATTTGTTTTATGCTATCCATGCAAATGTGCTAATCATTATAATAATGCTAACTATTCCTTCTTTGAAATAGATCAGTTAAGAGCCTTTTTGGAAGCTCATACCTGGGAAAGCACACAAGTGAATCCGTTAAATGAGTAGGTTATGTCTAATACCTGGCGACCTGAACTAAGTTTAATATGTATATTGCTTTCAATTTAGTGCTTCTATTTTCTTGTCCTCCCACAATTTCTTTTATTTAAGTACAAAGAGTGAAATGTAACTTTAATTTTTCTATAAGTTTATTACTAATTTTGAATTGTACTGTATTTCCATAGCAGGATTTATGCTTGTTATATTGTTAAAACCTTGAAAAAAAAAAAAAAAAAAAAAAAGAGAATTAAAAAAAAAAAAGAGAATATTTGACACAACATTAAGCCTCCAAAAAGGTAATGGCTTTCTTATCTTAGGCTGTTGGAAGTTCTGCGGTCTTAAAAAAGTTCCAGCCGTGTAAGGGAAGGACGAGTGGGCTTCCATTGTGTGTCATGATTAATCCCTTGGCTATTGAATATAGCGGTCATGTGCACCCTTCAGGTGCGCTCTTACCAGGGGTGGAAAACCTCCGGTAGCCTTGTGGCCCAGCTGACTAAACTTTAAATCCTGGTGCCTGCTGGCAGTTGCTCAGCTTATGTCCTGGTGAACAGTCAGCCGCCCCCAGGCCATGCGGAGAGCTGGAGGAGCAGCTGGGGCTGGGGGAGCATCAGGTTAGGTGGAAAGGAAAGCAGGGGTCTGAAGGAGGAAAAGATGTGAGGAAAACAAAATGAAGGGAAAAAGCTATGGGGAGGGTCAGGAAAAAGAAGTATTTAATGGAAGGCGGGCAGAGTATCTTAAAAAAAAAAAAAAAGGAAAGACAGAAGCAATACAGGCAAAAGTAAAAACAAAAGCTAATTATAACATCTGAGCCAGTAAGGAGCTATTAGGGTCACCTCTGCTCATTTGCTCTTATCTTTGCTAGAACCCATGCCAGCATCACTCAGAGGACAAATATACAGCCTGTTAGTGATTCATTTTAGTGGTCCTGCAATATGAATCACTGACAGGCTAAGTAGGCTTATGTCCACCTCAGCACCTTATATATCGCCTGTATTGTTCCAGAATTGGGTGCCTCCCTTCTTGTTCAGAGAACAGTCACAACATTGTTCAATCTGATTCATACACGCCTGTTCCAAATCAGACTGCAAAATGCTGCCAGACCTTCAGAAACAGCTCTCATTTCTAAGGCATTCAGGTGCCTTTCCAGATACCTTTTCTAATTCTGCTATATCATGTGCAGGATTTCTCCTGTGAGGACCATCTCCCTTAAGGAGACCAAGTCCTGCATCCATAAGAATCTGAACACGATGGGATATAGTCAAACTACTCCCTTTGTATGCAGTCATTCTAAACCACCACCATGCCCACTGACACTGCAAGTCTTATCTGGGCATAAGCCAACTGCGTGTTAGCCAACATCAGAGGATTCTCCAGAACTGGCTCTCTACTAACAAGCAGTCCAAGCCATTGCCCAGAGCGTGGCAGTTTTTGGGGGGGGCAGAACCAGAGGCTTCTGTGCCTGAGCACACGGAGCTCTGCCTAATGGCTCTTTTTGGCCAGTGCCAAGAATCTCGCTGCTTTCTGCTTCAACCTCTCCCCAATCAGGCGTGGAACAGGAGGGGGGGGGGGGTGGGGAGAGGCTAGGAGACAGAGCAGAACAAAGCAAAACAAAGAGCCACCACTCTGCTCCCTGCAGGAGGACTGTGAGAGACTGGAAAACTGGACAACTAAATGGCTGACGAAATTGAAAGTGGACAAGTGCAAATGGATGCCCATGGGGTTATTTTTCCCCTAACTCTGGAGGGAAAATGCTGGGTTCCGCATTGCTAGTAACCACCCAGGAAAAGGATCCTGGAGTCTTCCACGGTTCGTTGAAATCCTCAGCTCAATGTGCAGCAGTGGCCAAAGAAGGAAACAGAATGCCAGGAATTATTCAGAAAGGAACGAACAATGAGGAGGAGGAGGAGAGCATAAAAATGCCTCCATACAGATGTACGGTGCGACTGCACCTTGAGTACTGGGTGCGTGCTCTGCTCGCTCCATCTCAAAAAAAAAAAAAAGATATAGCAGAATTAGGAAAGGTATTGGGAAAGGCAACAAACATGGTAACAGGAGTGGAATGGTCCCCTTATGAAGAGAGGCTAAGCAGGTTAGGGCTCTTCAGCCTGGAGGCCATATGATAGAGGCTTATAAAATCATGAGTGGGGTGGAACAGGTAAATAGAGAACAGTTATTTACCCATTCAAATAATGCTAGAACTAGGGACTAACCGGCAGCAGATTTAAAACAAACTGGGAAGTACTTTTTCACTCTAGGCACAGTCATGCTGTGGAATTCATTGGCAGAGGATGTGGGAAAAGCATTTAGCATAGCTAGATTTTAAAAGGGTTTGGACAGGCTCCTAGAGGAAAAAGGCCATAAACAGCTATTAACCAGATGACTCCAGGGAACTCTCCACTTAACCCTGGGAGTAAGCAACAAGAAATCAGTTCTACTTTTTGAGATTGTTGGCCATTGTGGAACACAGGATTCTGGGCTTGATGGACCTTGGGTCTGAACCAGCATGGCACTTTTGTTCTAAAAAGGAGGGGAAAAGTAAACCTGGAGTTCAGTTTTTTTTTTTTTTTGTCTACATATTTCTATTATAAATTTGTGATCACTCATTCTGTATTTGGTAAGGGATTTTTAGAACACCTTTTCAAATAATGCTTATGTTTTTATAATTCAGATATTTTAAGTCCCTTTCCCAAAGAGCTTACAATCTATTTGGTTACCCAAAACAATGGGAAATAAAGTCACTTGGGCAAGGTCAGAAGAAGTGTCAGTGGTATTTGAATCCTGGTTCTCAGCCCACTGTTCCAGTGGAATATTTGCACTGCTGCCTTGTCATAGATAGGGGCGCTGCTGTTTGAGTTCTGAGAGTTAGTGCTGCTTAGCTATGACATGCAGGGCTGGTTTTTCCATTATATCAATCCTGAAAACATAACTGGACATATGAGTATACTTTGCCTTTGAACCATGCATACTTTAAAGTTAGTTTTTAGAATGAAATACTAAGCGAAATCAGGGAAGCTAACCAATTTGGCAGTGCAGTAATATTGGGAGATTTCAATTACCCCAATATTGCCTGGGCAATTGTAACATCAGGACATGCTAGAAACAAAGTTCCTGGGGAGGAAGCGACATTACCCGATGCAGTAGGACGCTTGACTCTGCTTCTCTCCCTGGACTCCCAGCCAACAGCGATATAATTGCTCCGAGACCCCGTTTTTGAACAGTATCAGCACGCAGAACAATTGTGGAATGACAAGCAAGAAGAAATCAGTGGATTTAAAGATCTTTTCTTACGAAGCAGGTGGCTCTAGGTTTGCAGCCTTAGGTAAAGCACCCGACTTAGGAGACCACAAAATGGCCGACGCCTCGAGCACGGGTGCTGAGCGTAGTGACTTTGCTATGCAGGATAGTGAACTGACAAAAGAGGCCTTTCGACACTGGTTTCATGAAATTCAAGGGAATATTAAAGCCCTGAAAGCAGATGTTCATGGAGCTCTTAATGACCGATTTCGGTCGCAGAACTGATGAATTAGAAACTGGAATGATCAGGGCACTGAACTCTCCTCACTTCGTATGGAAATATCTAACCTCCGACACGCGAATTCGGAGATGGCCTTGAAATTAGAAGACCTAGGGAATCGGTCACAAAGATCTAACATACGCAAGGTGCCAGAAATGGAGGATTTCAAGGACGCAGGCTTGGTTGTCTGGAAAATCTGCCGTGCCATTCTCAATACTAGAGGGACTGACGCACTACGCGATGTGGACATAATTCTGGATAGGGCACATCGATCTTTAAGCAGGCCATCGAAGCATGTTCCACGCGATATCATTGCCTGTGTCCATACTTTTAGCTTGAAAAACCAAATTATGCAACAGGCACGATTCATGGGTAATATCTCTTGAGAGGGCCATGATATTGCTTTATTTAGTGATCTATCACCTATCACCCTCAAAAAACGCAGAGATCTGCGTGCTGTGACAACATTCCTTCGACGTGAAAATGTGAGGTACCGCTGGCTCTTCCCAAGTGGCTTATCTTTTACCATCAGTGGGGTCACCTCGCGGATTACCTCAGAGGCAGATGCTGTTCCGATATTTGCGCCTCTGGGCTTTACGGTAGCAGCGCAGGCTGAGGGACCCCGATCTAAGGTGCCTGGTGGAAATCCAAAAAGACAGAGGGTCGGGAAAAATGGATCCAGACTCCAGCGGCGTTCTCAAGAGTCCAGTCAGGATGGAGCGCCGGCACCATGAAGACCGGATCTGATTTCGACAGGATTGTTTGCTGCACAGGTTTTAATTATTGATAGCTGATAAGCGGACGGGCCAGTACATTTTATTTTATGTTCTAATAATGTGCCAGAATTGAGACCCTACTTCGGACAGCCTATTTCCCTATTTGTTTTATTTCTGGGAGACTGCTAAGCTAACAGTACCAATTGCCAGTTGTTTTTATTTTATTAATAAAAATGCTGCTTGGGATCATACATGCTCTCTTTTTGGCGTATTCAGATGGAGCTTGGTGGACAGATTATTTCTTGCCTAGTTGTTATTTTTTCAGTCCTCACCGATTTAGATTTTGTTTATGGATTTCAGCGACTTCTATGTTACTGTTGTTTCTATGTTCTTTTTTTGGGGTCCGTATTTGGGTAATGTATCATCTGCTTATTGTTGTTTGGCTAGGAGTGGGAGAGGGAGACGTGCTTCCTCTACTATACGTCACCTAAGAGTGGCGTTTGTATTTCAAAGGGGGGGGGGGGTAGGGGAGTGGGGAATTCCAGGAACTCACAACAGAGCCCAGCCTTTCAACATTATTCGGCTATGTATCTGTGTCTGCCGTGGTCATTCTGGTGGGCCACATTTCATATAAGGGATTTTCTAATTTTTGAATATGGCTGATATTAAATTTGTCTCCTTAAATGTTAAGGATTCGAATACCCCATACAAGAGATCGGTGATGTTTAAGGATCTCATTCATATGCAGGCCTCTATTGTCTTTGTCCAAGAGACCTATTTGCGCAGGCGAGATGAACGATTATTGAGGTCCCAACGATATGATCCTATAATTTTGGCTGCCAATACACCACAGCATAAATATTATGGGGTGGGGATTTTTATTTCCAAAGATCTACGGATCCACGTCCTTTCCATATTTCGAGATGAACTTGGTCATTTTTTGATCGTTCATGTGCGCCTGCATGGGTAACTCTTGATTTTGATAAATGTTTACTGCCCAACTGGCCTTCAAGGAGAGATCTTAAATGATATAGATAAAATTTTGCTTGCCTCTGATAGTGGGCAGATTATCCTTGGGGGAGACTTCCTTTGGTAGACTGCTCTAAAGGTAAGGGACATTATTCATTGCTGGCTCGGCAGGCTTTACACCAATTTATGGCTAGGTGAAGTTTAATTGATGTTTGGTGGAAAAAGCATATAGCAGATCGAGATTATACCTTTTACTCCGCACCTCACAGACACCTACACTAGAATTGATCTTTTTCTTATTGACCGATCTCTCTTCCTGGAAACTACCTCCTTGAGATTGGAAATATCTCCTGGTCGGACCATGCTCCCATTTGGTGGCCCATGAGATCGGTTAAAATTACTGGTGGGCGGAGGTTCTGGAGGCTAAATGATACCCTAATTAAGGACGTTACTATAATGGGAAGTATACAGGACTCCATTACAGAATATTTACAACTCAACGACTCCTCAGATATGAACCCAGTGGTTGTCTGGGATTGTCTTAATGCAATCTTGAGGGGGAAATTTATTTCAACTGCCACTCATCAGAAAAAGCTAAAGTTGCAATTGTGAAATGAGCTGGACTCCCATTTAGCCTATCTAGAACGGGAACACAAACGGAATCCCTCCTCCCAATTATTATGCCAGCTTAAAGAGACCCGCTATATGATACAATCCTTGGAACTGGAAAATTTAGCTTCCCAATTAGATATTGCTAAACAAACTTATTACGAATTTGGTAATAAAGTGAGCAAGTTGCTGGCCCATGCCTTGAAGACAAATTCTCCAATCTCAAATTGTGCAGATTCAAGATACTACTGGTCACCTATTACAGGAGGAAGAGCTTATTCGAGATCGCTTTATTCAATTTTATGCTGATTTATATTCTAAAGATGGTTCTATTGCGGATCAGGACATTGATCGTTACCTTGATACTGTGCATCTTCCCCAGCTTGATCATAATGTAGCGATGTGTTTGGGGGATCCTATCAGCTCTGCTGAAGTTCTTGAGGCTATTACTGAATTAAAGCCTGGAAAAGCATCTGGTTTAGCTGGGTTTACCCCTCTTTTTTTAATAAAAAGTTTAAAGATCTATTGGTAACCCCGTTGACCGCACTTTTTAATCACCTCAGAAATGCGGGTCAACTGCTTCCTTTCTCTAAAAGTGGGAATCACTATCATTCCTAAGCCGGGGAAAGATGCTTCTTTATGTGGTTCATATAGGCCAATTTCTCTCATTAATGTGGACCTTAAATTGTTGGCCAGAGTCCTGGTGAAACATTTAAATTTATTTATTCATTTACTTATTCACGCCGACTAGGACGAACGACAGGAGACAATGTTAGGAAACTTATTAGTCTAATTCATATCACTAAGAGGATGAAACGCCTGTCTGTTCTGTTTGGAGTGGACACTGAAAAAGCGTTTGATCGCATGCAGTAGCCATTCCTTTTTAAAGTAATGTCTAAAATGGGTATAGATAACCGTTTTCTCAACTGGGTACAAGCTTTGTATGCAGACCCATTAGCCTGTATAAAATAAATGGTGGCTACTCCCCAGATTCTTTGGTACAAAGGGGCATGCGACAAGGCTGCCCCTTGTCCCCACTTTTATTTGCGATCTCGGTGGAACCCTTAGCAGAACAGATTTGACAGAACAGGGCAATACGTGGATTCCACGTTGGTGGAGTGCAGCATAAAATCTCGCTATATGCTGATGATGTACTATTTATGCTCACCAAACCTGAGCTTTCTCTCAAGGCGGTGATTGATAACATTGCGGCCTATGGATCAGTATCGGGTTTTAAAATTAATATTGAAAAATCGGAATTATTACTGATTTTTCTCCCAGGTGATCTTCAGCACAGACTTAAAGGCTTATTTCCATTTCATTGGGCTAAAAAGGAGGTTAAGTATTTGGGAATAATGATTAGTGCAGAGTACGGTGATTTATTTCACTTGAATTACCCTTCTCTTATCAGAAAATTGGAAGAAGATCTTGCTAAATGGGAGCGTCTCACCATTTCATGGCTGGGACGAATTGCGGCTATCAAAATGTCTCTGTTGCCAAAAATTGGGTATCTTTTTCAATCTTTGCTCTGTCAAGTTCCTTTACATTTTCTTAAAGTATTGCAGCGTAAAGTGTTTTCCTTTATATGGAAGCGGCGGCTGCTACGCATAGCTAGATCTATTTTGTATCAAGCTAAGCTTAATGGTGGCCTAGGGGTACCACATTTTCTTAACTATTATGTGGCTGCACAACTGAAGGCAGTGGTTGACTTTCATGACAAATTTAAGAATAAGCAATGGGTGTCTATTGAAGAGGGAATGGTAGATGATAAGAACTTGTATGAGAGATTCTGGGATACTGATAAATCTACTAATTGGATTGCAGTGATATCTCCCTGTACAGCGTGCACTTTAATCACTGTGATGGAAATGGAAAGCGAGGGTGCTTGGGAAACGACCTTTTCTACCGCTATTAGGCGCTGGGGGGGGTTTCCCTGCTGGGGGGGGGGGGGCAAAATATTTGTAGAATGGGCGAAAAGAGTGTTAACTACTTTGGGCCAGGTTTGGAATGGGCATGTTATGTTCTCCTTTGCGGAGCTTCAATAAGCCTACTCCTTGACCACAAAAGATTACTTCCCTTACCTTCAACTTCACCATTTTTTGTCTAATGGTAAGGTAAAGGCTGATCTTGATAAAGGGAAATCCTTGTTTGAGGGGTTTTGTGACTCCGCCCATATGGTTAAAAAGGTTGTCTCTAAACTGTATACTATTCTAGCGGAGGATAGAGACCCGGAGACTAAGTTTATGAAAGCCTGGGAAAATGATCTATTTTTGCAGTTCACCCCTGCAGAGTGGGATACTTGTTTTCATGCTATAGGCCGTAGTTCTATTTCAGCCCTGGTAGAGGAACACAATTACAAGGTACTATTTCGGTGGTATTTCACACCTGTAAAGTTGCATAAAATGTTCCCTAACGTTAGTGATTTCTGTTGGCGTAACTGTGGTCTGAGGGGGGATTATATGCATATGTGGTGGTCCTGCCCTGTACTTCACCCATTATGGCGTACGGTTGAAGACTGGCTCCGACTTGTATTAGATACGACCATTACTTTGACGCCCAAATCTGCGCTTCTAACCTTTCCTGTGGCTGAGATCTCCAGCACCCAGAATTTATTTTTGAAAGCTGCATTGCAAGCTGTTAGGGTAACTATTGCACAGGAATGGAGATCTGCTGCGCCTCCCTCCTTTGACAGCGTCCTAAGGCGCCTTCACCGGATATACTATATGGAAAGACTGACTGCTGTTAAAAAGGACACCCTGGGCCGCTTTGAAGATACTTGGCGTAATTATTGGCATTGGCACACCCTGCATAACTCTGAATCTTCATAGGAATTACGGACTGCCTATGGTTGGCGTTAATGACTGTTTCTATATTTCAAGCTGGACTCTAAATTTTTCAATTATGGTTGATAAAGCTGGATTCCTGTGAATTCCCTGCGGGGTTGGGGGGGTGGGAAGGGGGGGCTAGGGTGGGGTGCAGGAGAAACCACAAACTCTTCTTTTTCATGTGGTTTTGTGTTAACATGGGCTCTATAACCTATATTCATGGTCTACTAGCCATTACTACCTCATTTACCATGTTGTATATTATGTTACTTGTGCAATACATGAATAAAAGCTGTTACTATAAAAAAAAAGAAACAAAGTTCCTGGATGTAATAAATGGCTGCTTCATGGAGCAATTGGATCAGGAACCCACAAGAGAGGGAGCTATTTTAGATTTAATTCTTAGTGGAACGCAGGATTTGGTGAGAGAGGTAACAGTGGTGGGGCCACTTGGCAACAGTGATCATAACATGATCAAATTTAAACTAATAACAGGAAGGGGGACAATAAGTAAATCTGCAGCTCTAACACTAAATTTTAAAAAGGGAAACTTTGATAAAATGAGGAAAATAGAAAAAATCTGAAAGGTGCAGCTGCAAAGGTTAAAAGTATTCAACAGGCATGGACATTGTTTAAAAATACAATCCTAGAGGCGCAGTCCAGATGTATTCCACGCATTAAGAAAGGTGGAAGGAAGGCAAAATGATTACCAGCAGTGGGAGCACAGAGGAGAGGATCACCTTGCTGGTGGCTGAAAGGAATCAGTAAGTTTTTGCTTGGGAAATTTTCTTTTTTAAAAGTATTGGGGCAAAGTTAACTATTTGGGAATATTATTTAGTGTGTTTGTGCTTTTAATAGTCAGTAAGGCAGCAAATAAACAGAAGTTAGACTGTTTGTATTTCTATACTGGTAGGCTGAGGTCACTGCAGGAGTAAATATACAAATGTCGTCAGTTTGTTCAGTCTCCATCTGCTGGTAGAGATGCATAACCCACTGGTTCTGGATTCATCTGTCTGGACGCTAGGAAATTTGCAATATCAGTTTCAGTCTCCTGTAATAATCTTTGCTGATCTTCTCTCTCAGTAATTTGTGCTGGATTGTTGCACCTTCCTCTACTCCTAGATATTTACACACACCTTCTTACTAAAGTTATTTTATGTTACAGACTTCAATCAAAGAGATGTAAGCTGTTTTACTGACTTTTCCTTCAAGGAAAAGGTTACCTAAGCACATTTGTCCATGCCAAATGTCATCTGAGCAGCTCTTCGCTACACAGAGTTGTTCTGCTACATGAAGATCACAGGCACTGTAGAGCTTTGTCTTCCACAAAGAGTGGAATGATGTGTTGATCATTAGCATTTCTAGGATTGAGGTTAAATCCATAGCCCAAGGAATTAATAAGTGTACTCTGTGGATTCAGTAGCAGACAAAATACGAGCGGAGAAGCTATCTTTCTCCTTTTCTTCTGTCCTTTAATCCTTGTTGGTATGACTCTTTCAGTAATGATTTTCACTATACCATACTGTATCTGATTTATTCTTGTGATAGCAATAGATGGTCCCTTTATGCAGTTTATGGCCCTGTTAATCTTATATTTATCATGCTTTTTTACTCTGGGTGTCAGGTTTAACCAAGGTAGCCTCTCTCTCTCTCTCATGGACCCCAGGACACCTATCCATCTCCATATAGGCCAGGAACTTAATCACCAGTTCCTCCATCTTCCGGTCTCTCTCTTGCCTGGCTTGTCCTACATTACCCTGTGTCGTACCACTATCGTTCACTGGTATGTCAGAGATAATGAGCTTTCTACAGAACACAGTAACTTTCCTCAGATACGCAATGGAAGAGATTACAACGTGCAAGAAGAAAAAAAAAAAAAAGCGCATGACAAGGGGACCTGCTTCCTCTCAAAAGCTCATTACCTCGGAATAATTCTTGCACTGCACCGATAAAAGCATTCACAGCCCACATATAATCTAACATTTTTACGCAGCTCTTCTTTTAAAAGGATCCCACTGAACAGAGAGGGGGGGGGGGGAGCAAAAAAAAAAAAGTGAGAAGCTGGAAGGCGGGGAGGGCAGGAGACAGGGAGCTTCATAAAGGAGGGAAAGGTGCTGGCAATGTACGGGGATGGGGGGGGGGGGGGCCGGATTCCAGGAAACGAGAGAACAGTTCACCGACAGAGGCAAGTTACCCCCTCCCCAAGACTGTGTCAGCCCCGTCCTGCTACCTCCAGTCTCCAGCCTTGCGGTCCGACAGGAAGAGACACGTCACTGGCTCTACCAGTCAGGGCGTGGTCGGCGAGTAAGTCTGGGTGCGCTCGCTTACACACCTGCAGCTTCCACAGAAAGTCCAGCCGTGCTGTGGACTCCACCTGCTGAGCGTGAAGGTACAGCGCAAGCACGAAAACCATTAAGATCACGGGCGTCATGTACTTCAGAGCGACCTTCCCGTCTGCCAGGCTGGGGAGAGAAGGCAAGCTTTAGTGCCAGTGTATCTCTGGAAAACAGGAGCCCCCCCTGCCCCCTCCCTCCCTAAGAACAGAGCCAGGCACCCCCGAAAAGGATCAGCTTCCTACCATTCCTCACGGCTCTCAGTCTGGTTCAACGACGACCTGCAAAGAGGAAAAAAACCTGCATCAGATTACATGGAGAAACCTTCCCGTGCCTCGGGACGCACACTGCGCTCGTGCCATCGCCACACTGCTTGCGACAGGTGGCAAGTTAGAAAGGAATATTAAAAAAAAAAAAAGAAAGAAGACGCAGGGAAACAGGAAAAGAAAAGAAAGAGAAAAGGTATAGAAGAGAAGATACGTTTACTCTACTTTTTTTTTTTTCTTCTTTGGCCTGGCAGCTTCCTCCTACTCTTTAGGGCTTCCTGCTCAATCCAAACCAGCCTCTGCTGGGCTACGGCATCCTGACCTTTCATTTGCAATTAACTGGGTTTTTACCGCTGTTTTTATATCCTCGCCCAACCCAGCTCAACCATCACCTTAACAGCCCTTGGCTCCCTCCGGAGTCTGGCTAATGTGGATCCTAAATTTGGCCACTAGGTGTCATTGTGGTGCAACAGCCAAGTCTCCCTCCCCCACCAGGCACTGAGCGCTCCCTCCAAAGCTTCCCTAGCAGAAGCTCTGCCTGGGAATCAAATCTGTCCTGCACATGACAGCACGCGGCCCCTGCCACCAAGCCAGCCCACCCCCTCTGCTCTACTGCACATGCACTTGTTAACTCACAGGGCGTTGGCAGTGACCAGCAGGTCGTAGTTGTCAAAGAGAACAACCTCAGGCCCCTCCACGATAATGATGTACAGGACCTCAATAGAAAGCATGAGGAGCAGCTTTCCAATGCTGCTGATCTGCAGGAAGACGGAGCAGGCGAGGAGACTCAGCAGGATACTGTAGTTAAAGTACTGCGAAGGAAAGGGGGAGGAGAGTCCATGAGGGAGGAACTGCCCACACCTGCAGGATCCTACTCCCCTGCCGTCTCTCTCTCCTGCGCTTTGCTCCCCTTTCGTTCGGACAGAATGCACATTGTGACCCTCGCGCACAGATGCTGCGCCTCATACCTCAGGGAAGTTGCATGGTGGCTTGCTCTCGTCACAGGGGGCCACGTCCATGTCTAGAGAGTAGTTGAGGTTCTTGATGTCACACACCACCACATCCCCTCGGCTGATATTCAGATTCCAGGCTGCACAGTCCTGCAGTGCTACATGGTTACAAGCAAACTACCGGGGGGGGGGGGGGGTAGGAAAGAGGAAAAGAAACAAAAAACCAGTGTCACCAAGGAGTATGACACTCCTGAGAGGAGCAGCAGCAGGTTGGGTAACACCAGCACACACAAGAGAACTAGGCGGGGCAGCAAACCAACGACACCCACCAAAGGAGAGGATAGGGCAGGGTACAGATTACACTTAGGAGAAAGCAGGGTGGAGAGGCACAAGCAGAGACACAGAGGGGCCGATGCAATAAATATGTGCAGAAAGCGGGCGCTGAACAGTCAAGAGCCCGCTTTCTTAACAGGCGCCATGCAATATTTAAATTAGGAGGTCGCGTTAGTAAGGAAGAGCTAGGGTTGCTTGCGCACACCCCTAGCGCCTCCTTGCCAACGAGAACCTGATTGGTGTCGGCGGTCTGCCGGTTAGGAAAACCGATGCCGAGTTTATCGGCATCGGTTTTCCTAAACACCGCACAGCCAGGGGAGGGTTTTCAGGAAATGGTCGCTTGTCAGTTGAGCGGCCGTTTCCTGCACCCGACTGCCGGTGGTTTTTTTTTTTTTTTTTTTTTTAAACTTTATTTAATTTTGTTTTTCCTCCTACTTAATATCTGCTTTCCTGTACTGGTTTTACGAGCACTCAGCTATTAATGCCTGCTCTGGGCAGGCATTAATAGCTGAGTCCTGGACGCACATTTTTCTTTTTGCATCGGGAGTGAATGCCTAATAGCCTCATTCACGTGCATTTGCATGTGATGAGTGCTATTAGATTCGCTCCGCGTTGGACGCGCATTGTAGAGGCGCTAATCCCCTTATTGAGCGCACTGTATTGCATCGGCCCCAGAGAGACAGAATTGGATAGAGCACCATAGAATTCCTGATCATTAATTTGAATCCTCAGGCCTCTTTTTCCTTGCTAATGTGAAGAAATCAAGAAATACAAACCAATTTATAGTTCCACTTGCTCAATATTAAAACAGTCGCTTATTACTAAATATACAGTTTTTGACTGGAGCTTAGCACTTCTGGGTAGTGATAAATTTTATCTTACAACCTGGTCTCAGCTTCTGACTAAAAGCATCTCCCAGAGCCGAGCGCGGAAAACTGCGGCACCTCTCTAGGGCAGAGTTTATTCATACCATGTTGACGAAAGCAGATATAAAGACCAGAAGAATGGTGAAGATGCCCATGAGGGTGCTGTTTGTCCTGGACTGAACGATCTTGCGGGATACTCTCTGCAGAGCCAAAGGGAAAAGCTGGAAGGGAAAAAGAGAGACAAGAGAGGATTGGATGGGGCTCAACCCCAGTACTGGAATATTTACCTGCAAACTCTCAAAACTGCCTCTCTAGCCCTCAAACCTTCAACTACCAAATATCTAAAAACTGAAACAGACATACAGCAGCACCTTATTTATTTAAAAGCTTTTTTATACAGTCATTCATAGTTACATGACAACGGTGTACAATATGTTTATATCTGTAGGATATTCATATACTCAAATATACAATAAAATTAAATAACCTTAAAACAATCTAAAAATACAAATCGCATAATATAAAACTTAAATCTTATTAAAATAATTCTAAGAGTTGGCAGCAAAACATTTGCTGAAACATCTAAAAATACAATCACATTAAAAAAAACTTAAATCCTATTAATTATTACTCTATGGGTTGGCTGCAAAAGCTCGCTGGAAGAGCCAAGTCTTCAGTCCCTTTTTAAAATTCCTTTATATACAGGAGCAGGCAGCAGTGTTGGGGGGGGGGGGGGGGAGGGAGCAAACACGCATTCACTTTTACACAGGAGCAGAGAGAAGAGAGAGAGAGAGCTTCATCTTTATAGAGGAGCAGACAACAGCATTAAGTAGGAGAGAGTGTGGAAAAATTCCTCACCTTTATACACATGCAGGCAGCAGTGTCGGAGGGGGGGGGGGGGGGGGAAGACAGAGAGAGAGAGCACACACACCTTTATACAGGCGCAGACAGCAATGTACTCACCTTTATACAGGAGTAAACAGCACACACAAACAGAATGTTGGCCAGAATGATGAAGATGCTGCTGTAAACTCCAAGCATCAGGGCAGAGCTGTGGGAAGAGACCCATAGTCAGGAAGAATCCGCGTCCAGTTCTTACAGGTCTACACTTTGCACCCCATGTGCAGCTATACCAACAGTACACATGCAACTAACCAATGCATGCACACACACACACACACACACTTCACTCTTCTCCTTCCCCAGTACAAAGCTTAGAAAGTTGAAATACACATCAGCCTCTGAAGTTTCTCTGCAAGAATAGAGCCAGCAACAAACTGCTGTGCTTCCACCCTAAAAGGCTCTTGAGGGGGTGAAGAGGCATGGGTGGGGGGTGTGTGTGTGTGTGTGTGATAGATCAGAGGTCATACTCACTGTGGGAATATCACAATCTGGATGAAACAAATGAAGCAGAAAACCAGTAAAGTACAGGCCACGTAACCCCCAAAACGGTCATCTATCTTCTTGGAATACTGTGAGCAAAAGGAGGACGCCGATTAGAGAAGCAAAGGAACGCAGCAGCTTGATTATAAAGACAAAAAAGAGACATACCAAGTCTAGGACAGAGGGGGGGACAGGACAAACTGATTTTAAGAGAAGGGTAGAGGGAGAAAAAGAAAGACACATACACTGTTTATAGGAAATGGAATTAAGACAGAACAAGAGACATCAATTACAGAAGACAGATACAAAAAAAAAAATGGTGGGGGGGGGGGGGAGGGGCGCATGGATAAGGAGACATCACTTATAAAATAGATGTTATTTCAATCCTAACCACTTCTCTACAATAAATACACTTCTCCTAGACTCATTTGTCACGTATGTTTGTCTTGACTAGATTATAAGCTCCATGGAGCAGGGACCGTCTCTTCTGTGTATCTATTCAGCACTGCCTATGTCCAGCAGCGCTTTAGAAATGATACATAGTTGCAGTAGTATTACAGGGATTCCCTGAAATTTGAAGGAGCCGCAGTGTTCTAATGGCTTTATTAGTGCTAGGAAGAGTCCTATCATCCAATTGCCTTTCTGTTAACTCCTACCAGTCCAGACTGATGGGACTTAACCTCACCCTATGAAGTACTGCTTAATCCATTCTCACAAAAGGTGCCAACTCCTGATGCCCATTAAGTCCCCCTGTGATGTTTTGGGAAGGCACAGACAGATCCTCACGTAAGCTGCTTTACAGATTTTCTCTACAGAGGCGCATGCCTTCCCTGCACCAGAAGCAGGCACTGCTCCGAGGAAGCCTGGGCGTCCTGTGTGTTCTCGTGTATGCCTCACCAAGGCAACTCCCTCCTCCATCCAGCGCTGGATGTGGTAGAAGCACCAAACAGTTCGATGAGCGTTGCCTGGCTTTCCTGAAATGAATAAAGGAAGCTATCTGGTTCTTTCTATAAGAAGAGTTCAGGCACTGTGTGTGAACCAGGACGTTTGTCGATATCATATCAATGGGACAGAAATCTAGAGCTTCTTAACAATGCAATGGTTTTACAAGATAATTTTATTGATGTTACTAATTTTTTCATTTTGATATGTTTTATACATTGATTGTTTTTATTGAGTATTTGCATTTTAAGTATTTTCAATCTTATACCTATATGTTCGAATATTGAAATTGTGTATGTTTTTATTGTTACCTGCCTAGAATCGTGGATAGGCAAATTATAAATATTTTAAAATAGAACATTAGACCTTTTTTTTTTTAAGGCTTAAAGATTGCAATCTTGCTTTGAGCACAATGAAGGCAGAACAAACTCTTGGTTCATACGGAAAGCAGAATTAACATTAGGAGCAAAACTCTGAACACCTTTCAACACAACCTCATCTGGGAAAAACAGAACCACAGCGGACAAGACTTTCAATTTGCTCACCTTCCTTGCCAAGTATACTGCATGCAAAAATGGTAGGTACTTCAATGGTCAAATAAGGAGAAGCTGGGTTTAATAGTTCAGATAGCAACACCACAAGAACATTCAGCTAAACATTCAAACTTCAAGGTGATGGCAGCCTTTATTATTCATGATTTACAGACAGATAAAAAAAAAAAGCCAGAGATAGTCTGTATCACAGAAATGTGGTTAACAGAGAATGAAGGGTCCATTCCATCTCAATTACTCCCTTAGGATTAGGGTATCTTGATGATGTCAGATAAAGACTCAAATGGTCCATCCAATCTGCCCAGCAAGTTGTTCAGGGTTGTGCAGGATATGTCCATGCAGAAATGTTACACCTGAAGTCACCTCAGGTAACCCAGTTACTTCATTTCCATCTTCTAGCCCAGTGGTTATCAACCTTTATTCTATCAGGATACACCTGAGAGATGATGCTCACATGCGTGACACGTTGAACACATGACCATCATGGGACTAAATATAAGCATATGCTCTGCATCCACAGGAGTCCCCTGCTTCCTAATAATGGATGCAGAGCAGAACTAAGGCATTTCCCTGTACAACTCACCATACAAAAAAGATATTCCGATTCTGTTGTCATCTTAATAACAGCACTACAATTGGCCACACCAATATTAATTAAATGTAATACATTTTGTAGGACCAATACGCAAAGAGTCTGTATGTCAATCAGACCCACCATGGAATGGTCACATTACTTTATTTTATATTTAAACTATTTTTAGAATTTTTTGTATATTATGTCTTAAAATGTTCCATACTGCCACAGGAGACTCAGTGCAAAACAGACTAATAAGCCATTTTGGTCAAATAATCCAGACGTCAAAACAACCCTAATAAAACATCCATTCAAAAGAACACAGTCACAGTACTTAACTCAAGGTAAGAAGACGACGCGATCGCGTTTTGAACCAATGGTTCTGCTTCAGGGGAAACACCAAATGTACGTCTTCTTCAAAGAAATCATCACATCTTGCAGAAACAATCTTCTCTTAGTGGCATAGACAGTGGCTGTGGCTGCTTAAGTCCTTCCTCAGTAGTCTGCTTTCAGACCTGCAAACTTAGAAAACATGGCGAACTAAAAGGGCTTTTATACCTCCTCCGGATGTGACATCAAGCTGACCGTCCAATTAGTTCGTCTCACCTCCCAACTCTTAGTAAGTTTTCAATCAGGTAGTCTAGAGTCTTATGCATGTGATGAGTTCTCAATAAGGTCATCTATGCACCCAGTGGATAATATGAGAGAAAGAGACCTACTAACACTTGTAGTCTTCAACCAGGTCCGTATAGAGGGCCCATTAGGTAGTCTCATCTCCCAGCTCTTAGTAAGTCTTCAATCAGGTAGTCTAAAGTCCTATGCATATGGTAAGTGCTCAATCAGATTGTCTGAATGCCCATAAGATGATATATAGAAAGAGAACCTTCTAACACTTATAGTCTTCAACCAGGTCCATATTGAGGGCTTCTGATAGTAAATAGAAATTCAAAGAAAATAAACAGAAAACAAAATGAACTCTATTGTGAAAATAGTCCAAAAAACAAAAATCAAATGAAAAGAAAATCTCATGAAAAAATTAAACTAAAGGTTATCTGAATAACTGAAGAACAAAAATATTTTGAAACACACATCAAAAAAATCAATCCATCTCAATTTGCAAACCAAAAATGAAAAATCAAATGAGTGTGTACCAATTGATTTTCTCATTGAGACCTTGAAGACAAACTGACTGCAATGTGAAAATCCAATAATGTTCTCGCTGATTCAAGCGTGTTTGAATGTCTCCAGCCTGTGTCCCTTGATGTAACTGTTCTATAACTAACCATCTTAAATCTGTGAAGGTATGTTGTGCTGCCAAACAATGTTGGACAAGGGGTGCTGTTAATCTTGCAGTTTTTATACAGCTCCGGTGTTCAATAAGTCTGGTGCGAATCTTCCTTTTAGTGCACCCCACGTATACCAAATCACAAGGGCACTGTATAATATACACAACACATTCAGAATCACATGTCGTGGATGACGTCAAATTTATTATGATATCCTGCGTAGGGGATTTCCACTGATGACCTGTTATGGCCTGTGTGCACATATCACACCTGCCGCAACCTTGATGGCCCCCCCGCCCCTCCTTTGAGACTGGGAGCTGTAGAGTCAAAACGCAGATTTAACTACCAAATCTCTAATGTTTTGAGCACGCGAACAAGCAAATCTTGGTGCATTTGCAAAAACTTGATGGAGAGCTAATATGTGCCAATGAGATTTGATAATTTGTACAACTTCATTACTATGTGCAGAAAATTTCATGACATGTCAAATTCTGACAAAACGGTTTCTGCTTGTACTGAATAGATCTCTACTGGCAAACAGAGCACACTTAAAAGCTTTGTTGATCACTGATTTATGATATCCTTTTTGAGAAGATCTATATTTTAAATCAAGTGCCTGTAAGTGGCATTCTTCAACACTAGAACAAATCCTGCGTAATCATAGAAATTGTGACACTGGAAGACCATCTTTCAATTTTCTAGGATGGTAGCTAGAGTAACGGAGAAAATGATTCCTATCCGTCTCTTTTCTATAAAGGGTAGTGGCAATCCTGCGACCTGTACGTACCAAACAAATGTCCAAAAAGGCAATGGAAAATTGATATTGGGCTGTGAACTGTAAATTGGAGTTCTGAGTATTGAGACATTGTAAAAAATCCTTTAGTTCTTCTTCTGAAGCAGTCCAAATACACAGAACATCATCAATATATCGTTTCCACAAAACAATGTGGCTGAACCACTGCGATGAATAAATACAGTTTCTCAAATTGAGCCACATAGATACTGGCAATATCAGGAGCAACAGTGGCCCCCCATTGCAACACACTGTGTCTGGAGGAAGAACTTGTCATCAAATTTAAAGAAATTTTTAAAGAGCACCAATCTCAAAAGCTGTAAAAGAAAATTGGTGGGCACTCTATGGGGACGGGGACGAGAGTGGAAAATCTCTCTCAAAAGCTCAAAAGCCTCCTCTTGAGGAATATTCGTATTTAATGAAGAGATGTCCAACGTCACAAGCCAGCAATCTTCAGGTAAATCCGGTAAGTCTTGTAAAAGACGTAACACATGAGAAGTGTCCTGGAGGAATGAAGGAGCCTCATTAACATAGGGTTTGAGAAAGAAGTCTAAAAAAAAAAATCTGACAGTGGTTCTAAAACAGAACCTCGCCCAGCCACAATAGGGCGTCCTGGAGGGGAGGATAAGTCCTTATGTATCTTGGGTAGCGTGTATAGCACAGGATGTATCGGATGGATTCTCTTCAAAGCCTGCGTTTCTCGTGAGGTGAGAAACCCTTTTGAGGAACCTTCCATAACTATATCTTGAATGATATCAACCAGTTCCTCAGTTGGATCAATGGACAACTTGCGATAGTATTTAGGGTCCTCCAATTGTCTATATATCTCTGTCACATAATCCGTGGTGTTCTGTATGACAATCACTCCACCTTTATCCGCAGGTTTGACCACCACCTCTCGATTTTCACTCAATGTTTTAAAGCTTGATACTGGCTATAAGTCCATTCTGGGGAGAAGTGCTTTCTATCTTCCAAATCAGAACGTTCAAGGGCCAAGATGTCTTTTAAAACCAACTGCATAAAAGTGGCTATAGTAGGATCAACAGGTCCAGGTGGAATCCAAGTAGACCTAGGGGTAATTATAGATCCTTCCAAAGAATGGGAATCTGCAAAAAAACAGCCACAGTTGAAGACGTCTAAAGAAGCGATACAACTCTATCCTTGTTTGAAAAGGATTATATTTACTAAAGGGCACAAACGATAACCCTTTGTCTAATGCTATGTATATATCTTGTAATAGACTAAATTTAGATAAATTAATTACAGATATAGAATCCCCAAATCGATCCTTGTGAGACGGGTTCAATATAGTTGTTGGTTTCGTTGTTGCGATCTCGTGAGCGGTCCTGCCCACTCCGTTGGTCGCGAGCGCATCCATCCTCTGTATGGCCGAGAGCAATATGATTCTTGAGCCTGGCCTAAAAAAGGCTGTGTTTGTTTAGTTTTCTCCTCATCACTGCCACTACTGGAGTCAGAGGACTCTTGAAAGATGACCTGAGTTCGCTTAGTGGATTCTGTTTTATTTTTCCAAAAATACACATTATCGATCTTATAATCGTTCTCATCTCTGTGGAACTTCTGTATTTTAAACTGTTTAAGTTGAGTTTTGAATTGTGCAATCGTTTGAATTGTGCAATCAGCAGAACCAGGGGTCACGATTTGAAGCTCCAGGGAGGAAGATTCAGAACCAATGTCAGGAAGTATTTCTTCACGGAGAGGGTGGTGGATGCCTGGATGCCCTTCCGGAGGAAGTGGTGAAGACCAGAACTGTGAAGGACTTCAAAGGGGCGTGGGATAAACACTGTGGATCCATAAAGTCAAGAGGCCGCCAATGAAGAGTGGGTGACTCGCCAGAATGATGGCTACTGCCTGGACACAATACCCTTATTCAATAAACATACACATGGTTACTGTGACTCCAACATCACTCTAAGCTTCAACAGCAAGAGGAAATGTGGAAAAAAGGATTTGCACTCACAAAGCCGGGAGTAGCTGGCTTGTTACGGCGGTTACTACCCCAAACCAAATGTGCCTGATACTTCACTTTCGATGCACATCCAGCATAGCTCTCTGCTCCAACGGCAGGGGAGAAGAAAAACTGATACTTCACGCATACCCAGCATAGCTTCGCTTCAACGGCAGGGGAGAAGAAAAAAGGATTCACACTCACAAAGCGGGGAGTAGCTGGCTTGTTATGGCGGTTACTACCCCAAACCAAATGTGCCTGATACTTCACTTTAGATGCATATCCAGCATAGCTCTCTGCAGGGGAGAAGAAAAACAACCAATAAGGGCTGTATAACATAGTCTGGGTTAAAACAAATAAGCATGGGTGTAGCTTGCTTATTGCGGCGGTTACTACCCCTACTACCCCCTAACTAATCAAGCTAGATATTTCACTTGGATGCAGCTCCATCACTGCTCTCTACATTAATGGTGGGGGAGGAAGGGAAATAGAACCAAGAGCTAAAAGAAACAGATAAGTATGAGAGAAAAAATGTGTGAAGCTTGCTGGGCAGACTGGATGGGCCATTTGGTCTTCTTCTGCCGTCATTTCTATGTTTCTATGTTTGTTCTAGTTGTTTCTGTGAGGCTTGCATCACCTCCAGACTATTGGTCAATTGCACCTGTGCTCGCATGTCTTCTATGTCCTTAGTGCTCTCCTTTATTGAGATGGATGTACGCTCCACTATTAGCAACATTAGATCTAGTGAGCATTTATTACGAATGGATACCCACCTCGACACAAACTCTGGGTCCTCCTGAAAAGCCAGAGGCCCTTATTGCATACGAAGGCCCCGGGGAATCATTTGTTGCTTAATGTATTCCACCATGGTAGCCTGATGCAATTCAGCTCTAACCAGCTTCTTAGATAATACGGTCAAATCTGCCCAAGTATTTGAGGTCTCATTGATCTCACCCGAATCAAAGAGGGATGTTTGTTTTACTACCGCTGCCACTTGTTCATCAGAACAACTGAGAACGTTTTTCCATTCACTCCGTATAGTCGCCATGAGGGCAATTGGTGTGGCCAATTGTATTGATATAAAGAGTTACCAGCAAACCATTTTTGATATTTTGTACTTGTACTTAAGGTTTCTGAATTACACTGTGTGTTTCGGCCAATTTGTTGTGATCTTAATAGCAGCATCACAAACACCCTCCTTGTAAAATAATACAAACAAACCCCACTCTGTACATGTCTATCAAACCTGCCATACCTCAGCAGCACTAACTCCAAGAAAGGAAACAGCAATAGCCCTACCCATGAAAAGACAGCAGTTCTCCACCAGTGCGATATAATATTGAGAAAATACAACAAATAAGGCTGATACAAACCTCTAGTAAAGTACCTCATCTCACTCACATACACAGAGACGGACCTGCCTTCACCAAATATAGAATAAAAGACCACAAATTACAAATGTGGAAACAAAACCTGAACTGGAAACCCCAAGACCACCTTCTGCATGCAGTGCAAAACTGGAGACTAGAAACAGAAATATATTTCCTCCTACACTAAGCAAAGCTCAAAGAGAGAAGACATGCATATTCTCAAACTGACATAGTATGGCCCCATCACCCCTCACTTCTCCCAACTACTCAATCATTCATTCACATGCTCATATCCCTGTCCAACAATTCCAACACCCCCACCCCTGCATCCTTTTCCCTGTGCTCTCTCTCACCCCTGCTCAACTCTTTCTGTCCTTTTCTCCCCCTTCCCTACCCAGAATACCTCTGACCACCTCTTTCCTACCCTTCCTGTTCAGCATCCCCCACTCCCTTCTTCCCCAACCCAGCAGCCCCACACCTCCATCTCTCTCTCCGTTTCCATTTCTCTTCCCTACCCAGCAACCCCAACCTCTTTCTCCCACCCTTTCCTATTCAGCAGACTCTTGAACTCCTATCTTCCCCCTCCTTCTGGCTCCCAGCCAGCAGAAAAGACTTCAGTCCAATCCAGAGTCTCCCTCCCTCTTTATAAGCAGCAGATGAGGGCAAGAAGCATTGAGGAGAGGAAGACGAGGAGGCAGCAGCAGATCTACAGAGCTCGCACATTTCCCCCTTATGCTCCTGCTTTCACATCCAGGCCCCATGGGGTGAAGAGAGCATCAGCTGCCTCACTGCCAGGCCAGGCAGAGGAAGATAAAGTTTGTGTCCTACCAGGCCCATAAGAATAGGAATTGGTGACATTGCACTCTGATCTGAGTGAAGGAGGAAAGAGCAACCTCCCACTGGCCAGGAAGAGAAGGAAGCAAGAGCAGCTTCCTGTCATAAACAATACAAGAGAAGTCAGTCAATTCTTGTCCAGATTGATGAGGAAAGATCAGTCCTCTGCTGGCTCTGCGACAGACTAGTGTACCCCGACACACCTGTTGAGAACCACTGCTCTAGCCCCTAGGGATCTTGTGTGTGTATATCCCATGCTCTTTTGGATTCCATTACCATGCTTGTCCTCAGCACCTCTTCCAGGCAGGCAATTCCATGCACACACCGCCCTTTCTGGGAAGAAAGATTTCCTGATGTTGGTCCTGAGTCTCCCCGCCTTGGGGTTTCATATCAGGACCCCCTAGTTTTAGAGTCTTCTTTCCATCGGAAAAGGTTTGATTCATGTGCATCATCAATTTCAGGTATCATATCTCCCCTGTCTCGCCTGTCTTTCAGGGGACATATTTAGATCCTCCATTCTCACCTCCTAAGTCTTTCACAGTGCAGACCCCACACCATTTTGATTGTCTCTCTCTGGACGGACCATTTCCATTCCCTCTCTATCCTTTTTGAGATGCAGCCTCCAAAACTGAACATAGAGTAAGGTCTCACGAACAGTCTTTATAAGGGCATCACCACCTCCTTTTTCCTCCTGGTTATGCCTCTTTATGCAGCCCAGAAACTCTCTGGCCTCAGTCGCCATCTTGCCACATTGCTTTGCTACCTTCAGATCACCAGACACTATCACCCCAAGGTCTCTCTGCACATCAGTCTTCTACCACACCCCTCCATGTATAGCTCTTTTGGATTACTGTACTCTAAAAATGCGAGAGACTCTGCACTCCTTCGCATTTAATCCCAGCTGCCAAACCTGCAACCACTCCTCATTCTCTCTACTCCTTCAGGGGTGTCCAACTCTGTTGCAGATCTTAATGTCATCCACAAAAAGACAAACTTTACCTCCTAACTCCCCTGCAATATCACTCATAAAGAAACAGAGCAGAACCAGTCCTTGAGGCACTCCACTTGTCACTTTTCTGTCCTCAGAGTGAGCTCCATTTACCACCACTCACTGTCACCTGTCAGTCAACCAATTTGAAATCCATTCCATCACCTTGAGATCCGCTCGCAGCCTTCTCATTTATTCATGAGCCTGCTTCATCTCTCAATGGCATTTGACAAAGTTAATTATTAGCACTTACTGGAATGTCTTACAGAATTGTGTATGGAGGGATCTTTTTTACAATTTATGTATTTATTTATTTATTTATTTAAATAAATATAGCCTGCCTATCTACAATACTAGGCAGGTTACAATAAAACATGTTATTTTATTGTCCTTAAAAATTATAATACAATAAAAATTAAAAAAAACCAAAATAAAAAATACCAAACAATACTCAGAATATTTATATAAAGTAAGGCCTCTGATTTTGATGATTGGTCCTTGCTATTGAAATACGGCAAACTTTCAAAGTCCTGTAGGTTCTGAGCTCTTACAATTGCTTCTAAAAATATTTTGTCTTCTTTCCTGAAGGATGTGAAAATGGACTCTCTGTGGACTAAAAAAAAATGCACCTTTCCTACTTTGCATTTCATGGGAACACATCTTGTGCTCCTCTTTTCTTCTCCCAAACTCCTCTCTGAAAAGCTTCAAATGCTGGTAAGATAAAGGAGACCTACAATCAGCTCAGGCTAGAATCATGCGTGTTCTGGAAGGGCACAGGAACCTTGCCCGTGAATCTCATTTGAGCAGTCAGCTCTCTTCCCTGCTGCAGGCCCACCATTGCCTTGTTTGGTTACCTCTGGTCCTAATCAAAAACAGAAAGATTTCCCCGATACAATGCAATGCCTGAGCCAGAAAGTAATCTGGGCAGACTACATAGGCTCTAAGGTTCGTATCTGCTGTCCTATATTGTGTTTCTCTGTATGGAGGAAAGGCAGGTAATGCAAGTGCCAGTCTCCTCCGTTTCAGCCACAGGCAAAAGGCAAAGGAGATGGATATCTACCCTGGAGTCCTAAGGTTAATAGGCCAAAAAGAACCGTACAAAAAAGTTCCAACATAAATGGGTTGAACCCTATTTTTCGAATAGATTACAGAGGGTCAAGATTAATGTCCATTCATCTGAACCCTGGCTGCTGACTTTAGGGGCATCCCTCAGGGCTCTCCTTTATTCCCCAGGCTCCTATTCTCTCACACACAGACACACATTCAGGTTCCCATTCTTATATACACACAGATGCACACTCAGACTCCCATTCTTACCCACATACACACACTCCCAGGCTCCCATTCTCACAGGGCCTTTTCTTTAGGCACAGCCAAACCCCTACTTCCGCCGCTGTGGGGATCAAATCCTATGATGGCATTGCAACTCTGGCCCTCTTCTTCGCTGTCACGGGGATGGAATCCTGCAATGGCCTTGCTTCTGAGGCCCTCTTCACCGCCACAGGGATGGGATCCTGTGACAGCATTACTCCAACAGGCCTCTTCTGGTGTCAGACAGCCCTGGTTGAGTGGGCCACTAGCTTTAACTCTCATCCAGAAAGACTAAGGCGGACTCTGCTTAACCGGTTTGCCTGATGTTTTCCATCCAGGGCTACACACAGGAAAGATAGACCAAACAAATACAAAAAAAATGTAATACCTTGATGGTACTCACCGATAGGCTAAGTGGACCTCTGACCACCTTAGCACTATGTTCATCTCTCCTGTATTATTCTGCATCTAGAATGCCTTGGGCCTCCCTACTTATTCTTATAATCACATCAGACAGGTCCATTTTTATATACTTGTCCCAAAGTGGATTGTGAGAGTCAAATTAGATGGTCAAGTAATAAACCTCAAACATAAGCGGAGTCACCGAGTTGCTAGCATAAATTTTATTCAAAATGAATTGCTTTTAAGATACCAGCCCCTTTCACATACTACTAGCAAAATCTAAGTTAAGTGTTCTCTGTGAAACTGCAGCCTGCTAGGACCTTCTGGATCTATTGTGAGCTTGACAGCAGGAGAAAACAAGACTTGAAAACACCCCTGTTAACGGGGAACCACCCAGCTTCACCCAAACAGTCCTCTCTGGGATAGGGGGTCACACTGCTATAGTCCATCCCCCTGAGATTGGTGAGTGAACAGGCTAATACAAATACTTGAAAACTGACAAACCAAGATTCATCTTTACTTTCTCCCTATATAACAGTAGATAAGTTCCCTTCTTATGACCTCTTGGTACTCCTGGCCCACGTAAGGCAACCTGAAAGCAGGCGAAAGTGGTAAGGTTCCCGGAGCAGAAAATCAGGATGCTGCGAGAGTCCCATTTAAATAGCTGCCCACAGAAAGGGAAAATCCAGTCAGATCTGTGTTAGGAATACTCTGCAATGGAAGAGAATGTCAGAGAGGCTCACTGGTGGACAAAGAGGACACCAGCATGGGCATCCTTGTTTTTATCCTGCTGTGACCATAAGCCAGGGTTCTTCAAAGTACTGTCCGGGGGCAGCTTCCATGGACTCCAAGGGCAGCCACTGATTGGTCCACTGAGACTGGGGGGGGGGGGGGGAAGAATACACCCTGCACATGCTCCATCCATGACTGCAAGCCTTTTCCCCCACCCTGCACAGCTGGAGAGGAGCAGGAGAAGGCGGGGACACTGCGATAGCTACAGGAGCTCTGCCCTGCAATTAGCTCCAGTGGAGAAGGAGAGGCGGTCTGTGGCAATAAAGAGCAAAGACTGAGCCCTGCGGCACACAGAGCCAGAGGAGCAGGAACAGCCAGGTTCCAATGGCCATGGAAACTCAAAGGCCCCCCCCCCCCCCTCTTTCCAATGCCATAGGAAACAACAGCACAGCAGTGGGGGGAGGAGGTCAGCCCCATTGTAGCCAGAAGCAGGAAGAGCACCGCAGAAGTGAGGAGTGGAGGCACAGAGCTGCAGTCTGTAACTGAAGAAGGGGCAGGAACTAAGGTGGGAGATGGAGGGGTAATGGAACAGATAAAGCACAGCAGCATCAGCAGCAGAAGCTACACACACTCATACATAAGCACCAACACTGACTGAAGAGTAGTAGGGAGGGACAGCGGATATGGAGATGGCTAGTGGGAGGTTGTGAGTGAGACCCTTCCCTAGGTCACTTGTGACATTGGAAAGAGGCCCCCCCCCCCCCCCCCCCCCCCCCATCCCAGCTCTGCTCCAGCCCCTCTGGATTCAAAGTGGCCCCCATTTAAACAATAGTGAAGATCACTGCCATAAGCAAATAAGATAGGTCAAGCCAGTCAACAAGGGGTGCAAACAAGACTCACAGGTTAAATAACTCCTCTTACTGGACTGAGATCCTGCCTTACCACCAAACAACTAAGATGGCCAGGGTGAAGGTGCACACACACACTCTCACACTTTCTCTCACTCCCCTGCAATAAGAGTCATCTGGAAACTCAGTATAATAATAGTCCAAAATCGGACTTCCTACTTATCCAGAATGGCTGCAGATGCAACCTGTGCACAAAAGAGGTTCCTCCTAGGAAGGCACTGAATGCACTTAGTGATTAACTGGACCCAGAGGACACCGCTGTCAGCTCTACAGTCAGGAAGTATGACTCCCAGAAAGCAAGATGCCAGGCAAGAATTCTCAGAGAGAGAAAAAGGTTCAGGGGAGGGGAAAAAAAAATACATTTTTAGACAAAGCTTTTCTCCTTTCTAAAATATTTTCCAAAACAGAAGAGAAAAAAAACCCATTTAGAATAGTAGAACAATGTTCTAGAAAACTAAACTATTTAGGACAGGCCCAGTAATCCTGCAGCACGAAGAGCTTGCATGCATGTGGCCAACATGAGCGGGAACTTATCTGTGGCCTCCCAGTTGAGCCACCAGCAATGGCTCCTGGATGCGCTTCCACTAAAGGCTCCGCTGGCCGGGAACGACGGAACCCGATGCCACCTCAACAAAGCCTGGAAGGAAAGAGGTCTGCAATATTTGACCTTGTTCTCTTTTGCAGAACAAGAAGCTGCAGCACATCGCCACCTGCTGGAGACCAAGGGGGACAACTCCAGATCGCATGATCCTGCTACTAGAAACCTCATGAGATGCAAGATCTTATTGGCCTCCGAGGGTTCCCGGCTGGCGGAGATAATGCTACAGAACCTGTGCTTTGTTGCTCTGTGTCGAAGAGCTCCTCTGTAAGATCCTCGAGAACAATTAAATCTGATCGCGAAGCCAAATCTTAAGAGAGCGTGAACACTGGTAGTGCTATGGAACAAACTGCTTCACCCTGGCTCTCTCTCTTGCCTTTTTATTGTCAGTCCACATTTTCAGAATATTCTTCAAAGCAGCACTAAAGAGGTGCCTGCCTTCCAAAGGTAAGCTCAAACAAGCACAATTTTAAAACAGTGAGCTTGCAGTCCCCTGCTTCAGACAAAATCCAGGTCTCACAGCCACGCCAGTAGCCATAATCTGATTTGCCATGACGATATGATTCGTACTCTGGTATCCTCCTTCCACCAGGTATCTGAGATGCCTATTAGGTCTAATACTAGCTGAAACCCACCAAAATTCCCCGGAGGTTTCTATTCACTATCCTCCTCCTCAGTCCAACTGCAGCCCTTCCCCTTCCCTTCTTCCCAGCTTGACCCTTGCATACTGTAAAACCCCTCCCCAACTAGGACCCCCCAGACTCTCTTCACCCTTCCAGCCCCCAGCACACACTGGCCCCCAACTCCAGCATTCCCCCTCCCCTGCTCAGCACAGCCCCAGCACACTCCTGGATCTTCCCCCCTCCCAACCCGACCCCAGCTCACTCCTTACCCCCCCACCCCCTTCCTACTACCCAAAAACAACACACACCAAAACACAACAAAAAAACCCTGAAAACTCAAGGAAACAAAATGCCCCCCCTTCCAGCAATCACTTAAGCCAAGGTACCTCCATTCTCCAGGCCTCCCCCTCCAACCCAGCCCTTACCCCACTGCAATTGTGTAAGTCAACCTGAGAGCCGATGCCGTTATGCTGGACGGCAGAATCTGCCATGCAACATGACGCCGGCCTTGGGTTGACTGATGGCCATCTTGCAAAGCAGCATAAGCGATGCAGGGTGGCTCCTGCCCCCTCGGGAACCCTGCAGAACTGTATCAAAGTAAGGGCTGGGGTGCTGGGAGTTGGCCGGAGAGAAGGGGTTCCAGGTGACCTTGGCTAAAGCAGGTTTGGTGGGCAAGGGAGGGACCAGAAATCAAATCCAGAGTTTTGGGATTTTAATTTTTATAATTTCATGGTTAGGGGCTAATGAGCGCATGTGCACCCCACCAGCCCCTGGCAACAGAGACACACTGAGGCCAAGCATATTTTTTTTTTATATATAGAATTTAGTGCTACATACTGCAACTATGTACCTAGGCCTGCCTAAATATACATTAAATGCTCTTCAAGTCAGCCAGAATTCAGCGGCCAGAATTTTGTCAGGGAAATCAAACTTTGACCATATTTCTCCAGTCTACTGTCCTTACAATGGCTCCCAACTGAGCAAAGAAGTCAATGTAAAGTTTTCACGGTGATCCATAAAGCCATGAGTGGCGATGCTCCAGCTAGTACAGTAATGCACAGCTTAAGATCTATCAACCCCCCCCCCCCCCCCCCCAAGAGCTCTTAAGATCGGCAGGATAATGCTTCTTTTGGGTAATTAAACTGGCTGACTGCAGAGAAAAAAAAAATCTTTTCGGCGAGGGGGCTGACATGGTGCAAACATTTGCCAGCATTAATATGAAGAGAGACCGATGTTAAGGCCGACAGGAAAAGTTCAACAGCACACCTATTTCAGGAGGCATTTAACTTGCAGCTTTATTCCATGTGTAGGCAATGTATGTAGGAGAGCTGTTATTTTGTTTTACGTTAGTTGTTCTATGTTCTCTTTATTATTGCTAATTTTACGACTGTTTAGGGACACTGTTGGAATGTAAGCCGCCTTGACCTTTGGATAAGGCATATAAATATTTGAAAGAAATAAATAAAAATGCTCCAATCTTATTTTTTTTTTAAACTTCTGGCACTCGCAGACAGACATTTAAAGAGTAATTTTTTGGTTTTCATTTTATTCACAATCTGCTTATTAACAGGCGATACATGTAATTTGAAAATCTTCATATTGGTTGGCTCTTTGTTTAATTCCACCTGGGCTACTTTAGCCTTTACCACAACCTCTCAATTGGGATAGTCTAACTTCCCGGTTATGCCAGTATCCTTTGAAGATCTCTCCCTCTGAACCATGTGCAACTGTCTGCTTTCCCTCCCTGATGTAAAGGTTATTACCAGCAGCTGGTCCCACCCTGGTTAAGATGGAGCCCATCCTCTCTGAATAGGCTCCCCCAACCCTTCCTGCACCATCACCTCATCCATGCGTTGAGCCTCTGGAGTTCAGCCTCTCTCTGGGGGTCCTGCGCTTGGAACAGGGAGCATTTCTGAGAATGCAAACCTTGAGGTTCTGGATTTCAGTTTCCTACCTAAAACCCTAAATTTGACTTCCAGAACCTGCCCCTGCCCCTTCCATTGTCACCGATACTTACACGTACCGCGACAGCTAGCTCCTCCCCTGTGTGCACTAAAAGCCTATCTAGGTGGCATATGAGGACTGCGACCTTCACACGCAGGCAGGCAAGTTATCAAGCAATCCTCGTGCCCATCAGTCACTCAGCTATCCACATGTTTAAGGATCAAATCACCAACCACCACGGGCATCCTAGCCCTTCCTTCCTGGGCACATGCCCCTAGAAACACATCCTCGGTGTGAGAGGATACTGCATCACCTGAAGGGCAGGTCCTAGCCAGCGAATCACCAGGGTGATGCTCTCCCCTTCCAGATGATCTTGGTCCTCCAAAGCAGCACAGGAGCTACCAGACTGGAGATGGGGCATGACCGCAAAACAGGCATTTATTTATATTTATGTATAGGGGCATTTAGATGAATGGGGAGGAAGGAGGGGGGCCTTCAACAGGCCCTTTCAACCAGTGGCCCTGGGAGCATGACCAGGCACTGTGGCCTGTGATGCTCCCAGGGAAGTTAGCCACTGCTTTTAAAAGATGTAGCTAACTTTACAGCTCACAAAGGCTTACCATGAGATGTGATACTCGTCGTCATGCCAATGAGCAGCTTCGCATGGGACGCAACTCATTAACATGGCTGCACTGGGCATGATTTAAGGACCAGCAAATGAATCATGGAAGTTTGTGATAATTACAGATTCTGCGCTATTTGCATCTACTTTGCGTTAACGCCATTTATCACGTGCAAACACATTACTGCACCTTAACAGGCAGGCCCCTTAAACAGAAAGAAACAGCAAAAGCTTAAAATTTGGAAGCCAAATATTTCCAAACACTAATTTTTGAAGGTTTCTACTTGTTTTAGGGAACTGAAGCCCTTTGCTGCCAAGAGCACTCTGAGCTGGATTACAACAAAAGGCTGCGAGGTGAGAGAGACTGAGGAGGGAAGGAGCCAGAAGAGCCGGACGGACAAAGGCCCAGAGGGGCTGACCGAAAGTGACGCAGAGAAAATTTGTAAGGCACAGCGGCCACCATCCTCACCTTCTTCTCTAAATCTGGCGTCTGAAAGGTGAGCAAGAACTTTTTCACATGGTCCTTCCGAAGCTGATCAATGCTTCTGGCATCTATTGCTCTTCCCAGAAATTCATCTACTTCATCCTCAGGATTCAGAGCTTCCTGGGCATTCCGGCTGCCATCGAGGAGAGTCAAGGGGAGAGAAGAGGAAAGGATGAAAAAAAGAAATAGGCATATGAGAGAGAGAGAACTCGGATATTCCCAGCCATTCAGCAACGTTCCTGCTTACTCAAAGTAATGCTCCACCAGTATAGCAACAGAAAACAGGAGAGCAGATGAGTGATGTAAGGACTCAGTCTGCCCAATCTCCTGGTGCAATGCAGTAAAAACCTCAGTTGATCTCAGACTTTCACTTATTCAGAAGTGGGGAGATAGTCTGAGCTCATCCTAGACTTTCTTGAATTCTGCTACTGTTTGTCTCTCTAGCACCTCCCCTGGAGGCCCTCCCGTGCACCCACCTCTCTTTCTGTGAAGAAAGTTTCTGATATCACTTGAGTCTAACCCCTGTGGAACTTCATCCTATGACCTCTTAGTTCCTTTTCACTGATACGAGGTTTGCTTCTTGTGCATTAATGTATTCCTTAGAGATATTTGAATGCCTTTGTCTTTATCCTATCACCCCCCCCCCCTCCTCTAAGATATACATATTCAGGTCCTCAAGTCTCATCTCATAGAGCTTTCTGCGCAGAGCCTGTGCCATTCGGTTAATGCTTCTCTGGCCCGCCTCAGCTATGCCGGTATCATATCAGAGGTGCAGCCTCCAGAACCGGACACAATACTCCACAGTGTAGGTCTCACCAGTGACCTGTACTTTTTCCCTACAGGATATTCCTCACCACACACACACATACCCTGGCATTTCACTGACCACTGCCTTGTTGTGCAGTTTTACTATGGTGAGATCATCAGATATCAGGGAAAAAAGGGCAGCTGCACTGCGGCCCCCCCCAGGGAAGGAGGCCCCGTTGAGAGAGTCAGCTCACATACTGGCAGGAGCGAGAGAAGCAGGTAGAAGAGCAACTTGATCAGGTTCTCTCCCTCACCACTTCCCTTCTTGTTTCCATCAGTTGGCCCAGAGGAAGGCCCTACTGAGTTTTTGCTGCCTCGCCTCGCGCAGTCGATTGGTTCATTCTGATCAGAATTCTGATCAGAATGAACCAATCAGCCGAGGAAGGCGGGCGACGTAGGCTGCTGCTCAGCTCAACTTGAATATAAAAGGAGGTGGAAAGTATTTACCAAGAGAGGTGAAATCAGGGGAGAGAAGGGTGAGAGCATTTTGGAGGGAAGAGAAGTGAAAGCATTGGATGGGTGGGAGTCTGGGGTGAGCCCAGCGTGGGCAGGGTTCCCCTGCAAGAGAGAATGGGTCAGGGTTGGGAGGAAGAGATGAAAGCAGTGGGTGGGAGGGGGGAAGAGAGATGAAAACACAGATAAGGGGCACAGAATTGAGAGCCTCCAAGTGCAAGGGAGAGGGGTGTGTGTGTGTTAGGGGTCCCAAAATGACAACTTGCACTGGGACCCATATGATCGTTGCTCCACCATCAGATATGATCACCCAGTTTTACACAACAATACCTCACCCCTTATTTTGAGTATCTTCCTTGATTTTCGCATCCCACAATGCACAATTCTGCACCTTTTTTTTCCTCAGTCCGACAGCCTTCCTGTACCTTGCTCAAACAGTAAGAACAAACTTTGACAAGGCTTAGTCCCATTTCCAAATGGAGAGTATAGGAGGAGGCATCGACATAGCCCTGTCCACATGTCCCTAGCAGTGCCATATATTCTAGGTCTGTGGACCCAGGCTTGGTGCTCTCCACTCAGAGGACACATGATGCTTAGCCTCTAACCCACTGTCGAGAAATACGGTCAGCACAAGCCACCAACAAATTCAGTTTATTTGCCTTCTGCTGTAAGATATAGAGGTTAGAAAGCAGAGCTTATCTGAGGAAGCGCTTGGGAAATTCAATGTGAAAGCACAGCAGAGAGCCCAGCCTAGCAGGTAGATATGAACGCAAAGCTCAGCTGGATCCATCGCACTGCCTCTGGTTACAGCACTGGATTTTCCCAGGATCCCCCTGGTTACCCTCCTTCCACTGTACGTGCTTCTCAGCCTACTTAGGCTTATAATCCAATAAATAAAATTAGTGCACAACTCCGATCACCAAGCCCTTCCTATACACCTCCAGAGAAAAATCTTTATACAGGATCCAGAAAAGGCCCCTCTCCTCCCCCGAATCACAAAAACTTCCCTCCCTCCCCCACCCCATTCCCACTGGCAAGGACAACCAAGCATCTCGCATATGCCTCTTTCAAATGTAACTTACAATGTATCACAATCCACTTAAGGCAAAATAAATCTATCTACTCACCTTTCTGGCCAGAAAACAGGAAGGAAAACATGACTGCTTACCTGTAATAAGTGTTCTGTAATGTCAACAATGCAATGAGCAGAAAAAGTGGGTCACATGAATGCATCTCATAGTAACACAGAGGGTTGTTCCAAAACTTTCTTAGAAAAATTTTCAGGCATCCTAATAGGATCTTTGTCTAGCCATTCGGAGGACTGCAGGACTGCCACTAAACCCAGAAAAGCTGAAAGACCGAGTATCAGCGGTTCTCCCAAATTTCTCCACAAAAAAGTTGTACTACCACGGGTGCATGCAATCTAGAGGAAAAATATAAACTTGGGGATCCAGATCATTTGAAGAAAAAAAAAACCCAAGACATTTCACATTAACATCTTGGAGAGGAGGTCAGTTCTGAACCCTCTGAAGGCATTCAGAAATCAGGTGGCCAACAAAATTGGTACACTGTAGAGAGCCACCCGGACAATTATATTCTACCTGAACAAGTATAGAGGAATGGGATTTCACTTCCTGTGTCAGGATCCAGTGGACTTACTTTATGAGTAATTGCTGAATTCATACAGCCTTGCATTTTCAACATGTTCTGGGCTAGATGTCTGCCAACTCTGAAACATTTCCCCTGCTACAGCTACAATGTCTTGGGCTCTGTTGTTAAGAAGACAGACCATGGCCCGAGTGGTGTCTAGCAGAATCACTGTAAACTCCAATTGAGGTGCTGAGGTCACATAAGACTTGAGGAAGTTTATGACAAACCCTTGAGACTGCAATATCTGGATGATGGGCTGCAGAGATTAATTCGTCCCTGCCAGAGACAGGCTAGGATCAGCCAATTATCAACATAGGAAATGCATGTTCTCATAGGTGCAGCAGATACACTGGCACAAGAGCCGGACGTTTGGTGAAAACCTCTAGAGTGACTGCTAGGCCAAAAGCAAGAAAATACTTTAAACACTATGTTTCTACCACATCGCTGAGATAATTCCTACGATTTGGAAGCCTATGCTCACCACTGGGAGCCATCCTTGCGGTTCAGAGGAGAAAGCCAATCTCTGATTTAGAGGAAAAATAGTGCCTAGAAAAATCTTGAATGTTTTTTCTTTTTTTTTTTTTTTAAAAGAATGTTAGAGTCCCTTAGGCTTAGGATAGGTCAGAGTCCCTCAGTTTTTTCTGCAATTCTTGGTTTCTCAAGGAATAAACAGAGTAAAAATTTGTACTTCATTCCAGATGGTGTTCAAGTAGTTAAACATGCAGATCTAATCAGTGAAGTAGAAAGAGAGCATAGTGTTCTGAAAATGTTTCCAACAAGGTCCAGAGTCTCAAGCCCATGGCCCGGTGGAACAGATGCATGTACGTCAGGGCAAGACACCGACAGGGTCCTGAACCAGGGCCAGCCTGGGAGGCAGGACAGGAGCCCCAACCACTAGAACAGCTTGCAACACAGCGAGAGCTGCAGATGAAGGGAGAGCAACTGTTTCACAGCCCTTGTGACCACACCCTCAGATTACTGGGGTTTAAAAAAAACATAGGCTACAGGGAGTTGTCCCCGGCAACCAGAAGGCTACACAGCCCATTTGCTATTTTGAACCTCCTGCATGCCATGCCCTCACTGAGGAGCTCCTCTGCTTCCAGGCTTCTTGAAATCATTTCTGTTCCAAGTTTCTACTTGCTCCAGCCTCTTAGGACCTGCCTACTACAGGCTCCTGCTCCAGGCCTTTCCTACCAGTGGGCTGTAAGTTTCTGCTATCTGCTTCACGTTATCATCTACCTGCCTTAACTGCAGTCATATTCTATGCTACTGATAGAAACAGGGTTGGGAGGTACAGTATTATAACAAATCCCCCTTCACACCCTCAAGTGCAGAGGCAAGGGGCCAAAACAAGAAGGGTTAAGAATAGAAGCCCAACCTAGTGATACTACAGGCCATGGAGTAGTTGGCTTAGTACTAGCAGGCTATAATTCCCTAGAAACCAACCTGATTGGTTTTCTAAGGTTGGTTTCTATCAAGTAGGTCCACAGGTACCTGGTGGGCTAAATGCTCGGGTAATAGACTCATTGGTTTTGGCAGCTGGATTATTGCAAAGCTTGGTGGTAAGGCATGGCTGAAAGGTAGATTAATATGGCATCTGGTATGCTTATCTACCCAGGATGGTAAAGAAATGTTTGGGTAACCTGCAGGAAGTTTGTGGCTACAACCCAAAACCAAAAGTGATAACTACAATGGGATTCCATGGCGACACTGGAGTAATCTTCACGATGCAACAGTTACAACTCTAAAGTGAAATAATATGAATGAAACAGGCTTCAAAGAAAATATCTGGAGATAGAGAAATACCTATAGTACCTCACTCTAATCTGCTTTGATGTACACTTTGAAGTGCTGAAAAGCGGAATACCAAAATCTAAATAAATAAATAAAATAAAATCTGGGTTGCCTCCACAGAGTACAACAGTGCTATGGCTGCATCAGGCTTCAAGTGAGACTAAGGTGACCTGTATAGAGAACACAATGAGCATGGAGAGGTTAGATATTTTTGGACAACAGCTTCAACTAAATTTTGGTGATTGTGGGGATTATTACAAAGAAACAAGATAGCAGAAAAAAAATGTAGCCCCCATCTGCCCATCCATCCAATTATTTTAGCATTATAATTCTTATCACATCCTTAGAGATCCCCTGTAATTATCCCATGCTTTCTTGAATTCGGATACTGTTTTTGTCTCCACCACATCCAATGGGAGGCTGTTCCACACATCCACCATCCCTTCTGTAAAGAAATATTTCCTAAGATAACTCCTGAGTTTTCCCCCTTTCAACCTCATCTTATGACTCCTTGTTCTAGAGCCTCCTTTCCAATGAAAAAGGCTCATCTCGGGTGCATGGAAACCTTTGAGATATTTTAATGTCTCTATCCTATCTCCCCTGTCTCACCTTTCCTCTAGAGAGGTATCTTTAAAGGATACTAATGATGCATTAGAATTAGGGCATCCCGACAGTGAGGTTCCAATAATTAGAAAAATAGTCCAAGTGCCTGTAACTAAAAACTCACCTGAGCTAAAAATTTCTAACTTATCCCTATCAATTAAAAAGCAGAATGAAAATACAAACAAAAAACAAACTTTGAAATGTTTGTATGCTAATGCCAGAAGTCTAAGAAGTAAGATGGGAGAATTAGAATGTATAGCAGTGAATGATGACAGACTTAATTGGCATCTCAGAGACATGGTGTAAGGAGGATAACCAATAGGACAGTGCTATACCGGGGTACAAATTATATTGCAATGACAGAAAGGAGCACTCGGGAGGAGGTGTGGCGCTTTATGTCCGGGATGGCATAGAGTCCAACAGGATAAACATCCTGCATGAGGCTAAATACAAAATTGAATCTTTATGGGTAGAAATCCCTTGTGTGTCAGGGAAGACTACAGTGATAGGAGTATACTACCGTCCACCTGGTCAAGATGGTGAGACGGACAGTGAAATGTTAAGAGAAATTAGGGAAGCTAACCAAATTGGTAGTGCAGTAATAATGGGAGACTTCAATTACCCCAATATAGACTGGGTAAATGTATCATCGGGTCATGCTAGAGAGATAACGTTCCTGGATGGAATAAATGATAGCTTTATGGAGCAATTGGTTCAGGAACAGACGAGAGAGGGAGCAATTTTAGATCTAATTCTCAGTGGAGCACAGGACTTGGTGGGAGAGGTAACAGTGGTGGGGCCGCTTGGAAATAGTGATCATAATATGATCAAATTTGATTTAATGACTGGAAGAGGAACAGTGTGCAAATCCAAGGCTCTCGTGCTAAACTTTCAAAAGGGAAACTTTGATAAAATGAGAAAAATTGTTAGAAAAAAAACTGAAAGGAGCAGCTACAAAAGTAAAAAATGTCCAAGAGGCGTGGACATTGTTAAAAAATACCATTCTAGAAGCACAGTCCAGATGTATTCCACACATTAAGAAAAGTGGAAAGAAGGCAAAACGATTACCAGCATGGTTAAAAGGAGAGGTGAAAGAAGCTATTTTAGCCAAAAGATCTTCATTCAAAAATTGGAAAAAGGATCCAACAGAAGAAAATAGGATAAAGCATAAACGTTGGCAAGTTAAATGTAAGACATTGATAAGACAGGCTAAGAGAGAATTTGAAAAGAAGTTGGCTGTAGAGGCAAACTCTCACAGTAAAAACTTTTTAAAATATATCTGAAGCAGAAAGCCTGTGTGGGAGTCAGTTGGACCGTTAGATAATCGAGGGGTTAAAGGGACACTTAGAGAAGATAAGGCCATCGCGGAAAGATTAAATGATTTCTTTGCTTTGGTGTTTACTGAAGAGGATGTTGGGGAGGTACCCGTAATGGAGAAGGTTTTCATGGGTAATGATTCAGATGGACTGAATCAAATCACGGTGAACCTAGAAGATGTGGTAGGCCTGATTGACAAACTGAAGAGTAGTAAATCACCTGGACCGGATGGTATACACCCCAGAGTTCTGAAGGAACTAAAAAATGAAATTTCAGACCTATTAGTAAAAATTTGTAACTTATCATTAAAATCATCCATTGTACCTGAAGACTGGAGGATAGCAAATGTAACCCCAATATTTAAAAAGGGCTCCAGGGGTGATCCGGGAAACTACAGACCGGTTAGCCTGACTTCAGTGCCAGGAAAAATATTGGAAAGTGTTCTAAACATCAAAATCACAGAACATATAGAAAGACATGGTTTAATGGAACAAAGTCAGCATGGCTTTACCCAGGGCAAGTCTTGCCTCACAAATCTGCTTCAATTTTTTGAAGGAGTTAATAAACATGTGGATAAAGGTGAACCAGTAGATATAGTATACTTGGATTTTCAGAAGGCGTTTGACAAAGTTCCTCATGAGAGGATTCTAGGAAAAGTAAAAATTCATGGGATAGGAGGCGATGTCCTTTCGTGGACTGCAAACTGGCTAAAAGACAGGAAACAGAGAGTAGGATTAAATGGACAATTTTCTCAGTGGAAGGGAGTGGACAGTGGAGTGCCTCAGGGATCTGTACTGGGACCCTTACTTTTCAATATATTTATAAATGATCTGGAAAGAAATACGACGAGTGAGATAATCAAATTTGTAAATGACACAAAATTGTTCAGAGTAGTTAAATCACAAGCAGATTGTGATAAATTGCAGGAAGACCTTGTGAGACTGGAAAATTGGGCATCCAAATGGCAGATGAAATTTAATGTGGATAAGTGCAAGGTGATGCATATAGGGAAAAATAACCCATGCTATAATTACACAATGTTGGGTTCCATATTAGGTGCTACAACCCAAGAAAGAGATCTAGGTGTCATAGTGGATAACACATTGAAATCGTCGGTTCAGTGTGCTGCGGCAGTCAAAAAAGCAAACAGAATGTTGGGAATTATTAGAAAGGGAATGGTGAATAAAACTGAAAATGTCATAATGCCTCTGTATCGCTCCATGGTGAAACCGCACCTTGAATACTGTGTACAATTCTGGTCGCCGCATCTCAAAAAAGATATAATTGCGATGGAGAAGGTACAGAAAAGGGCTACCAAAATAAGGGGAATGGAACAACTCCCCTTTGAAGAAAGACTAAAGAGGTTAGGCCTTTTCAGCTTGGAGAAGAGACGACTGAGAGGGGGGATATGATAGAGATGTTTAAAATCATGAGAGGTCTAGAACGGGTAGATGTGAATCGGTTATTTACTCTTTCGGATAGTAGAAAGACTAGGGGGCACTCCATGAAGTTAGCATGGGGCACATTTAAAACTAATCGGAGAAAGTTCTTTTTTACTCAACGCACAATTAAACTCTGGAATTTGTTGCCAGAGGATGTGGTTAGTGCAGTTAGTATAGCTGTGTTTAAAAAAGGATTGGATAAGTTCTTTGAGGAGGAGAAGTCCATTACTTGCTATTAAGTTCACTTAGAGAATAGCCACTGCCATTAGCAATGGTAACATGGAATAGACTTAGTTTTTGGGTACTTGCCAGGTTCTTATGGCCTGGATTGGCCACTGTTGGAAACAGGATGCTGGGCTTGATGGACCCTTGGTCTGACCCAGTATGGCATTTTCTTATGTATACATGTTTAGATCTTGAAGTCTATCCCCATATGCTTTAGAACGAAGATCAGTGACCATTTTAATAGCCACTCTCTGGACTGACCATCCTGTTTATATCCTTTTGAAGGTGCGGTCTCCAGAATTGTCCACAGTATTCCAAGTGAGGTCACACTGGGACCTATACAGGAGCAATATCACCTCCTTTTTCTGCTAACCATTCCTCTCCCTATGCAGCCAAGCATCTTTCTGGCTTTTACCATTGTTTATCCACCTGTTTGGCCACCTCAAGATCATCGGATACAATTACCCTCAGATCTCACTCTTCTTTTGTACTTAGAATATTCACCTCCAATACTGTAGTTTTCCCTAGTTTTTTTTTGCATCCTAAACACATTACTCTGCATTCTTTAGCACTAAATCTTCACTGCCAGACCACAGACCATTCCTCGAGCTTTGCTAGATCCCTCCTCATGTTTTCCACACCTTCCTGGCTGTTCACCTTGTTACAAATTTTGGTATCACCAGCAAATTGACAAACCTTTCCTGACAATCCTTTTGTTATATTGCTCACAAAAATGTTGAAAAAAACTGATCCAAGGACTAATTCCTGGGGCACACCACTAGTAACACCCCTGTTCTCAGAAAAGACTCCATTTACTACTACCAGTTTACCACTACAAAACTGGGTAATAAGAACTGGAAGGCAACCTGGGTGTTGGATTTAGTAGCAGTCTTGTAAGAATCACAGAAGATGGCAAGGCCGGAAATGGCCCATCAGCATAGGTGGTGAAGGACAGTACTTTTAACAGATTTTAGGTATATTTGGGACAGATGTAGTGAGAGGAAGGGTGGAAGGTAGAGTGGGTTTGGGATGAGGGGTGTGCAGGCAGAAGCTGATGTGCTGGAAGTGGGAATTTATATGTTGACCTACTCAAAGTGAAAGCATCCCACCTAGGCAGACTGGATGAGCCATCTTGGCCTTTATCTGCCAACATTTACTGTTACTATGCTGAGGTCATCCAGTGGCTTCACTCCGGACCTCATCCCCTAACCCTGTAAGTATCTGGAGGCCAGGAATCTGACATCTTATTATATTTTAACAAAATTTTGTTAACTGACTTTACAAAATAGCTCAAAACGATGCACTTAAAAACAAATATAAATGATAAAACCTAACAAGTGAAAAAAACCCAAAACATACTAAACAAACATCAACACAACCAAGTTCATAACTGCACAGAAATCGAAAACATAGATCTCACATACGTAACAGGCTTTCTAGATCTTTTGAAAGCAAATTTGATTACCACACTGTAGTGAGGTAGCTGGATCTCATCATACCTAGCAGCTCTCTGGACACAGTTCTTGTTCACCTTCTTGTTAACAGAAGCGAGAAGTATTGGTGGGCCCACATTTTTTTGGGGGGGGCTGATCATTGAAAGAAAAGGAGTTGGTGGTAGTGCTAGCTACCCTAAGTGCATCCAGGTTCTTCAGAGAGGCATAGTAGAAGGGAACTGGACACTTCTGAAACTTTCAAAATCAAAATGTGTGAGCCTTCATTATGCTTTGCACAAAATTGGGCAAAGAAATTTCTCGAAAGCCAGAGGAAACATTTCCTGCCAGTTGCATTGAGAGGAAAGGATCGTCTTGCTGGTGGTTGAAAGGAATCAGTAAGTTTTGCTTGGGAATTTATTTCTTTTAAAGTATTGGGGAGAAGTAAACTCTGTAATTTCCTTTTCTCGTTTAATTTTGGAAATGCAAGTATTTTTAAATGAATACTTGTTAACTAATGTAAAACCGAGGTGATATGTTCTCATGAAACATCGGTATATAAATATTAATAAATAGAAATAAACTATTAGGGTATAGCATTTAGTGTGTTTGTGCTTTTAATAGTCATTAACAGGCTGATACAGTAAAGTTCGCGGGAGCGCACACAGGCCAGTGTCCTGTGTGCACGATACAGTAAAACGAAATATTTAAATTAGGGCCCGCGGTAAAAAGAGGCGCTAGGGACACTAGCACATCCCTAGCGCCTCTTTTTTGGACAGGAGTGGCGGCTGTCAGCGGGTTTGACAGCCGACGCTCAATTTTGCCGGCGTCTGTTCTCGAGCCCGCTGACAGCCACGGGTTCGGAAACCGGACGCCGGCAAAATAGAGCATCCGGTTTTTCTTTAACTTTTGGGACCTCCGACTTAATATCGCCATGATATTAAGTCGGAGGGTTCACAGAAAAGCAGTTTTTACTGCTTTTCTGTGCACTTCCCCGGTGCCGGCATCCTAGGATGCTACTGCAAAAAAGGGAAGATGCTACAGTGAAAGACCTGCTGCAAAGTGTGAGGAGGAAGCTTTTAAATATCACCACCCCCCCCCCCCCGGCAAGAAATGGCTGCAGTCCAGCGAGCTTCCTTTTCCAACGAAGAAAGGTCCAACGGCATGCAAGAAGTTACCATGCTTGCCTGCAAAGCTTCAAAAGAAAGCAGTGGAACGATCCTCCATGACAGCCGAAGGAAATCATCTGACCCACGCGTGTGGCTCTATTGCATCCAACGGTTATCAGAGAAAAGCATTTCCCTTGTTGTTTCATGACAGAATTTCTCCATGGGATACTGCTGATGTTTTAAAACACCGCGAATGTATTAATTAAATGACAGCATTATCAAACCCAACGGATCAACGATGGCCCCTCTATATCTACAGGAATAGTTAATTCTAAAATTGCAGAAAAGACACATTAAAAATAAAAACTTTAAATTCATTTATCTATGCCAAAATAAATACAAAACACCCCTTATGAGTACAGTGTGGAAGCAGGCATGTGCGGGACTGGAACTTTTGAGCCACGCTGGAGTCTTCTATTTTTACCTCCATTCTGAGATTTCTCCTATACGAGCAGGTTGGACATAACAGTGTCCACCTCACACCCAGGTCATCCAGCCCCCCCCCCCCCCCCCCCCCGCAAGGACAACCTTGCTTCAGAAAGCAGAATTACTAATTGAACAACCGGGAGAGCTTACATAGCATTCAAACCATGCACTTACCTGTCCTTGCTTGAATCATCAATTCCCTAAAAAAAAAAAAAAAAAGAAACTTAACATCGGACTGTAACAAGTGTCACTATCTTCTACCCTTCCCTCAACCTGCCTCTGCTCTCCTCCGTCTGCAAGGTTCTCTCCCATCCTGGCAGCGAGCAGTTAATGGCCGCGCGCACCCTTTGAAGGGGATTGGGAGAGGAGCGCTGGGACTCTGGGCATGAAAAGGCCTGGGCCCTGAAAGCTCCCGTGCAGAAGGCTCTTCCTGCTTAGCAAGACAGCTAATCAGCTCTCGGAGGAGTCCCATCTGTTTCAGGTTTTAATTAAGGGCCTCAGCACGAGATGATTGAGAGTCTCGGCGGGTGCACAGGAGAGCTCACGCATGGATTCCCTCCTGAAACCCGCCGAGGAAAGGTTGTGGGAAGAAGCATTTTATTAAAAGGGGAGGAAGGGCAGGCAGATGAATGTCAAAGGGAACTTTGAAACCTTACAAAAGGGACATTATTTTTTTTTTTATTTATTTTTAAATAAAACAAAGCAACACTCTGAAGCATGTAATTCTTTTTTTTTTTTTTTTTTTAAATGTGTGTTATTTAATGCTTATATTTATATAAAAATGTGCAGATTTGTGAAAAAAGGAATTATTTTTTTTTTAAACAAAATCCCACTAGGTATAAACCTCTGGAGCAGGAGAGTTATGTCCTGTCTCTTCCTGAAAGAAAGTGGACAATAGCAGGTTTTGCATCATAATAAGGCTTCGCGCATCCCATTCAGAGCAACGTTTAGTCTTGAATTAACTGTGTTGCAGCATTTGTTCATCTGTCATCTACTATAAAATTATGCGGTGACACAGCCCTTTCAGTTTGCACCGAAGGTGCTGAGAAAACTGCAGTTGTTGCCAAAAAATGTGCACCATTCCCAGAAGCAAACATTCCCTCTAATTTTTTTCAGGGTGTGGAAGGTGCCCGCTATTGCTGGCCACATAATTTTTGCAAGGGGTGGGGGGAGGATGGAAGGGAACCCTCCTCGTCCCCTCGGTCTGCAGTGAGCACATTGATAGAAGCACCAATGGAGTAGGCCCAATTACTCTGCAAGGTAAGGAAACTGAAGAGAAAACAAAGTGGATCACCCAAGAAAGTATTCTAACTTAAAAAAGGAGTGCTAACATAGTTCAAATCACAATTGTCTTGTCTGGTATGGTGATAAGCTGCCTTACAAATCTTGATTCAGGATGCCTCTAGTCCATTTTTAGAAATCCTTACCTAAAAGCAATCTTTGCAAAATCTTGTAAACTCTTATTCTATGTTCTAGAAAAGTGTACTGCACAACTCCGTATGGGAATCATGGTGGGGTGGTGACTGAGAATCCCATCGGGCTATGCAGGAACAATGAAGAATTTTCACCTTGGATACAGTGCACCCGGAGACTGAATGAGGCAGTATGCCTTGAAATCATCCCACTTTTGTACGGTATCCACACAGAAGGGAACTCTTTTGCCACACTCTGAATACTTATTTCCTGATATGCACATGCAACATGGATATTACATCTGTCCTCAATTACCTGGGATTTGTCATGTGCTCTGTGGGGGTTTTCCAGTTTGATTGGTCCCTGGAAAAATCATGTGTCCACTGTATCCAATGAACTCTATGGCTCCATGCATCAAAGCATTTCATCCATAGACTGATCTATTTAATGTCTTCCTGTGATTGGTCCTTGGAAAAATCATGTGTCCACTGTATCCAATGAACGCTATGGCTCCATGCATCAAAGCATTTCATCCATAGTCTGATCTATTTAAATGTCTTCCTGTGGAATACTTGCCAGCTTCAGAATAGCATAGAAGATGGGTACACTAGGCTCGGTTGCACAGCCCTAGAATTAGGCTCCCCCAAGGCAGACATCAGTAGTGTGCCAAAACCCAGCTGTGTCAGATCATATGACAGGATCTACTCAAACAAGCAGTGACATTTCTCTTGATTTTAAACAGCAGAGAGACTTCCCCCACGAGTGTTCTTGGATTCTGCAACAAGTATTCCCAGCATTATTATTTCCTTTGTAAGAAATTTCTAGTGCCACTCTGAAGATTAAAAAGCATTACTAAAGGAAAGTTTGTGTGCTGGGAATTTTGTGTAACATACTCTTCTAGAATATATGATAAAAGTTCAGAAGATTTTTAAAAAAGACTTTCGGGGTAATTTTCAAAGGAAAATGTAAATGTAACATGATTGTAGCAATTTTCGAAAGCCTGTTCAGATGCAAATCATTTCAAAAAATTAACTCATTTATTTATTTTTAAAGAGGAACCATGATTATAACACAGCACAACACTTTAGGACAAATGTGATTTGAGCTTTAGAGGAGCACTCCTTTTAAGTTAGAATACTTTCACGGACACATTAATGCCAGGGAACCTATGATAATTTCTAATTCCTTTCTGTATATTAAAAAAAAAGCCCAAAACAAAAGCATGCACACCAGACTGCTACAGATTCCCACACAGGAGCTACATGCTAGCTGTAGAATCCTTCAGCTCTGTCACACACCCCATTATCAGACTTTCATGAAATACAGAAGAGACCTCAACATTAGAAACAGAAATGTGCAGACAAAAACTGAAATGGAACAGAGAGAACAAGTGAGAATAGCAAAACCTTGTTAAATAGTTTTTGAAACAATTTGCATCCAAACTCACAATCGTCTTTAAACTGAGATTATTATTTTTTCTACCTTTCTCTTCTCATCATATTGTTTTCTGTTTCTTCTCTGCTTTCACCTTGTCAGTCTTTTCCAGATTCTTCTTGCTGATCTCCTTTTCTCCTATTCCTCCTTTCTCCATCTTTCCCTCCCCTCAAATTCCCTCTGACTAATCCTGTCCCTTCTTGACATATCTTTCCCTGCTCATCACCATCTTACATATTTATTTCTAAATACTTCTGTTTTAATTCCTCTCTTTCCCTTCTCATCTCTCAACCTCTTCGCTCACCCTCCCAGCCTTTTATCTTCCCTGTCTATAACCTCATCCTACCTACATTACTATCCCAGTGTCCTTACATCTTTCCTGCCAGAACCCTCTCCCCCTCCCTCCATTTATTAGTACTATTCTTCCCCCTCCCCCCTCTCAGCACCCCATACCCTGTCCATCCTCCCAGCACCCCTATTTCTTCCTTCTACTGGTGACCTCCTTCCCCTACTTCTTCTCTCCCATTAGCATTCCCTCTTCCTAGTGATCTGATCTCTCCATTCACTTCTTCCCTCCACCAAAACTACAATTCTGCTTCCCAGTGTGCCATCTCTCCACTTTACTCCTCTCTCACCACCCAAAGGTCCACCTTCCCCCCAACCCGTTTCACGTCTAACAATGAAATGTAATCACCCAGCTCACCTATTCTTAAAGTAGCCTGGGTCAGAGGAAGCCTCTCACCCTTCCACTTTCTCTCTCTCTCACATTCCCTCTCCAGCCTCACCCGCCTCCTCCTCTTCTCTCAAGCGCTCCTATGGTTCAGACCGCATCCACTCTGGGGCCAAGTACTGTAGAAGTGGCAACCTCTGTTAAGCCCAATTCTTCTCCTGATCCCCTAAAATGTGATCCTTCAGCCAACTTCCCCCACTTCCAGAAGTAAAAAAAAAAAATTAATTAAAATTCCTGTCCTGAAGCAATAGGTGGACTGCATCCCACCAGCCAAGAGATCGAAATGAAGCATGCCAGTACTTCTGCCAGTTATGTCAATGATTAGCTTTAACACTCGTAGGCCGACCTGCGGTGCTAATCCCATGAGGGTGGGCGGCTTCCTCCTAAAACTGGCAACGCAAGTTGGTCCACAAGTTTTAATTCTGCTCACAGTGACAAGCTGGCAGACATGCTGGTGCGAGTCACTTCATTATTTTGGCTGGTGGGATTGGGGGACGGGGGACACCTGCCTGCCGCTTCAAGCCAGTTTAATTCCGGGGCAGTGCAAAGGATCGTGCCCGGGAGTGGCAGGAGACGTGGTATGGAGGTTGGGGGGGAAAGGGGGTAAGGGGAGAGCATTCAGCTAGTGTTCCTACTGTAGCACATCAGGAGGTTTACTGAGTCACTGCCGCTCCGAGGTGTGCACAAGGAGTCAGGGGCTGTGCGCGGCAAGGGTGCAAGCTCTGTGCAGCTGTGCCCGCGTGCATCTTAAAAGGAAATACTGGCCAAACAGTCATGGCAAATGGCTGGTGACTGTGCCCAAACATCTTATTATTGTTCCCTTGTAGGGCCAAGAAGGACTTCAGAAATCAGTTTCCACTGTTCACTGGCTTCATCTGCAAATACGCCATTTTTCTCTGGGAAGCAACTGGTAGACAGCATCATTCCTAGCTTCACAAACTCTTGATAGCAGACAGCATGGTGTCCTGTTCACTCTGGGGGCATTCTTCTAAAAACTACTCTGCTGCTTGCACGTTTTCCATTGAAACTGACCAAGCATTTTGATTGCTGGTGGTAACAAAATGTTATTTATGTCTCCTTCTGCCGGTATGACTGGCAGCATCAGATCTGTATTTACTGCATGGTTTCTAGGGAAAGGTTCGTCCTTCATCACGTGCAGTCCTTTGACTGCTAAATCCCTGCAAGTTATGTCTGTCTGGAAGGATAAAGTATTCATGCTGCAGCTCTTTCCGCAGTGATTGGTAGACGGTCTAGGGATGTGTATAACAAAAAACAAACTGATTTCGTTATACAAAACCCCCAAAAAAAGTTTGTTCAGATTCATTTTCTGCAAACTGTGCGCACTATTTGCCAAAAATGAATCTGAATGAAAAAAAAAAAAAAGCAAAAATTAAAAACACATGAAAGCATTAAAAAAAACCCAAAACAAATGAATTTTTCGGCCCTGCACATCCCTAGTAGACACCTAAAATATCTCCCTAAAGTTCTATTAGCCAAATTTGCTCATTTCAGGTTTTCAGAAGACCAGGGATGTCTGCTCAGTTCCAAAAATAGCAACATCATTTGCATCCATCCTGTCCCTCTAGCTCTCAGTTCCAACCAAAACCGGAGTCAGAGCTCTCCGGCTGACTGTCCTGACTATTCAGACCCATGGGTCTGAATAATACATTTGCAAAACAGACTAAAAACATCACTTACTAAAGGGGAGGGCCATGAAAGAGTTCATTAGAGAAGGGGAGAGCAAGACAAGGCTGGCTTTAGCATTGGTGGTGCCCTTTTGCAAGAACCAACAGCGTAACAGCGCCCTCTGTGGCCACCCATGCCCCTGCACTGGTTGCAGACCCTTATATGCTGGTCCTGGTGAAGGAATTCCCTCCTCACACACACTATGTCAAAAAGTTCATAGACAGAGGAAAAGGCGGCATTTACTATCCACAGAGAGCAGAAACAAGTGCAAAAAAAACCCACACCACACGTGAGAATGCATGTGCAGGCGGCAAAGCACAGAAATACCCAGCATGGCAGGAAGTAGATTCCCAGAACTAATAATTTGCAGTTACGAAGCTGCAGACTCAATTTTTTCCTCATTCCAGCTCCAAATAAACCCTTATCTTCAGGAAACAAATTCTCGCTTAAAAAGAGAGACAACAACTGCAAAATTAATTCTCAATGCAGCAAAACTAGGTCAGCTCTGAAGCCCCATTCAGAGGACAGTGACTTGGGCCCCGAGCACGTGAGCAGGGCAGGCAAGCCAACTCTCATGAATTTACCGTCAGACATGCCATTTCTAATTTAGTCTGCCTCATGACCATCATGAACAGAGTTCAGAATCTCAGGATTCATGACCTGCTGGTGAGATAAGTGGGGAAGGCGTAGTAAGTGACAGTGTGGCGGGTTCTTCGGGGGGGGGGGGGGGGGGGGGGGGGGGGGAGAACAGGGGCGTGGGGTGACTGCTGAAGCTGGCGGTACACCAGAAACTTTGCTGCTGCCAGGTGCCCTAGAACACAGTCCACCCTCCTACATTACATCTTGGGAGAACTACTTTCTTTGATGCAAAAAGCCTATCAATTTTATACTCACAGCAATTCAATCCTTAGAGGGAAAATTAGCTAAATGCATCCCTTAAAATAATCACCTAATCTACTAACAGCAGTTACGATAAAATATGTGAATGAAAACATTTTCTGCAAGAATATTCAAACCCGTTTTCTGCATGCAAATGAAGTTAATAAAGAGCAAACTTCTGTTTAAAATAGAAATGAGGAAGAGAAGACCAGCATGCCGTACAAACCAGTGATAAGTACCATCATTTTCACAAAAAGAATTCAAGTTACAGAAGAACTGGACCTTTAAAATACAGACAAACCCTCACCAAACACAAAATAGAAATGTGCCAACAATATGACTGTACTGGAAATCAGAAGCTCAACTGCATAAATTTGTTCTATTTCCCAAACATCTATAAAATATGATGAATAGAACATTAATAATTGAAAAAGTTCTAATACTTTCCCCCCCCCCCCCCCAAAAAAAACAACAAAAGGTTTCAAAACAATAGAAACATCAAATTACACCCAATAATTAAAACTAATAAGGATTTTAAAAAGTCTCCTGCTCGCCACACCTAGGACCTTTTGATTTCCACTCACCCTGAGATTATTATAGATTGGGAGAAGTAGATTTCTCTTATTCACTCACAAATATGAACACAATCATTCTTTCACATACTCCCTTCTCTCATATACCGTACATGCCAATGCTCTCACACACACACTGGCTCTCTCTCCCATATGTGTGCCTCTGAGAGCCTGTGTGTGACACACCAGGCCCTAGAATACTAATACACCACCTATTGGAAAAATACAAGAAACCGCACTGCTACAAATTCCTACAGAGAAACTATACACTAGTCAAAATACTGCACTTCTATCACATATGCGCATCACAGACCCTTACTTAATACAGAATAAGGGTCTACAAAATTAGAAACAGAAACATACAGTCAAAAATGAAATGGAAAGCCAGACTCTGAACTCTGGAATACTGAAGAAAAAGCTTAAAGAAATGCACATTCCCAAAGATAGCATATTCCAGTTGCTGAAGTCAAAATAATTTGTTTTTTACCTTTGTTGTCTGATCTTATTTTTCTAATCGGTTGGTCCTAGTCTTTTTCCCCCCTTGTCAGACTTTTTCTTATTCCTTTTTCAGGGTCTCTTATTCTCTTTCTTCTCTCTCCTCCTGTCTTCTTTCCTTCCTCCATTCACACACAAGGCTCTCTCTCACACAGGATTCCACTCTTGCATGATCTCCCACATTCACATAGGCTCCCACTCACATGCAAGCTCCCATTTCGAAACACACATGCAAGCTCTCATTCTTACATGCTTTCATTCACACCCAGGCTCCTACTCCCACAAGCTGTCACACTCACATGCTGTCATACACAGACTCCCATTCCCTCTCACATTCAGGCTCTCACTCTTACATGCTGTCTCTCACAGACACATAGGCTCTCACATGCAAGCTCCAACTTCCATACATATGTACACACACACAGGCTTTCATTCTCCCATGCAGGCTCCCATCCCCCCTCCCCCACAGACACACACACACTCTCTCTCACACAGCTTCATATTCCCAAACACTCTAGCTCTCACATGCAGGCTCCCAATCCCATACATATGTACACACACACACAGGCTTTCATTCTCACATGCAGGCTCCCACTCCCATACACCCACACACAGGCTCTCACTCCCACACCTACTTACAGACTCTTACAACCACATGCTCTCTCTTGCACACACTTAGGCAGGCTCCCATTCACATACACACATCACTAGGCAGGCTCCATCCACACACAAACACACACACACACAGAGGTAGGTTACCATACACACTACACACACCCAGGCAGGTCACGATTCTCTCTCTCATACACACACACACACACACACCCCCAGGCAGCTGACAATTCTCTCTCACACACACACAGGCAGCTGACAATTCTCTCACACACACACAGGCAGCTGACAATTCTCTCTCTCTCTCTCACACACACACACACACACACACATGATGCATGAGATCAGCACAAGCATATTGGCTGCATGTGGTTTGAAGGCTGGCACACTTAGAGAAGCAGGAGAATGGGCTTCTTCCTCTTCTCGGCCGATGATGACCTCCCAGACCTCTTCTCTCTTTGGTCACTGGTAGAATGGAGTCTGCCGGTGGCCTCCCGGACCTGTTCTCTTCTGCTGGTGGGATGGGATCCACTGGCAGCCTTGTGGGCCTCTTCCTCTTCTCTATCACTGCTCTCCTAGATGTGCACGCAGTTGGTGGTGCACAGCACACCCTATTTTAAAGTTGGTGGTGCCTGTCCACTGCTGTGCACTATGGACGCTACACCCATGGTGGTGGTGGGGGGGGGGGGCAGTTAACCCAGTTTTTTCTTCTTGCTCCTTTGGGTTTCCAGCTTAGTTCGAATCAGGTCTAGGATCTGGCACTATAAGCCTTCATATACAGCTACTTGGGTATCTCCCTGTCCACCGATCCTATTTTACATTATCTCCCAACTTAATTAGTCCAGATGTTGCAGCAATGGTCCTCGGCCAGGGGCCATACATCGCGGCTCCTTCTGGAACCCAGCAATAATGGGCCCTTAATCTTGCAACTAGATACTGCCACTGCATGGTGTCTATGATTTTCCTCCCCAATCCCCTAGGCAAGACTTCTCAAACGTTTATCCAAAATGACCCTATTTTAACACTTGAAATTTCACATGACCCCTAAATAATGATCAAAACAAATTAGCAGATGGGAAGTCCCCCCACTTGCTCCAATCTCACACTCCCTGTACTCAACTGATCCTCTCTCTTAATTTCCACTTTTTCTGGGTAATCCTCTCTCTCAAACTTCGCCAGTTCCCTCAACCTACACCTCCTCCAGAGGATCCCCTCTTAACCTGCTCCCCTCCAGCTAATCTATAACCCCAGCTCCTCACACCTCCTCTAGCCCTTTTTGCATCTCCAGCTGATCCCCTTCTCCCCATCTTATAACCCCCAACTGATCTGTTTATCATCCCCTACCTCTCACCTCTCCCCTAATCCCCATCCCTTCTCTCACCTTCTAGCCTCCCCTCCAATACTTCTCTTAGATCCACAGTCATTCCCATTCTCTCGTCCTCCACAGCCAATCTTCTCCTATCTTCTACAGCCTTTCCAGCTAACCCCCCCCCCCCTTCTAAAACATCCTGCCAGTTGATCCCTTCCTTCAAACAGCCTCCTAGCTAGGATCTGTGGCAACATTTTCATTTAGGACTCTGGCAAATGGTCAGAAAAGAGCAGGCTAATGCCAGGGACAACATTTTTTCTCTTGGGCAGGTTCAGTGGAAGTTCACTGGCCCATGCACTCGTCTTTCACCTCCTTCATGGCTGATCTCAAAGCCAGACTATGAGCTGCAAGTGGTAGCGGCATTAGAAATGAAAATCAGCATGGGACCTGTGAGCCAGTCCCTGAAGTGGCTACAATCCTTCCTCATAGTCAGCTTTCTACTACCATAAAAACTCATACATGTCTGGAGCCACTGCTGGGCCTGCAAGTAAGTGCTGGCTCACAGGCCCCATCTGACTTCTACTACTACTAACACTACTGCATGAAGAGCAGTGCTGTTTGAGTCACTTGTGACTCCATTTGTGGGTCACCACCCACAGTTTCAGGAGCCCTGCCCTAGCGGCTGTGATCTTTGTATACTACTGATACTGTAGAGTGCATTTTATTTCTTTTGGATGACAGACACTATACAATGTGCTTTTTGAATCACCTCAGGTAACACATATTAGCTCTCCACACCAGTCTGGACATGAGAGAATGTATCTCTGCAGGATGAGATCAATGCTAGAAATTTAAGGTACTGGAGGTGATGTCATTAGTACCACCTGCCCAGCCTCATGCTCTGCTTCTCCTCCTTCCAAGAGCTTCTATAGCTTTAAAACCAAAGTGAGTATTAGCAAAAGATAGTATACAAAACAGCACTTTCCACCCCAACTGGAAACATTAAATTAAAAAAAAAATGATCAAAATAAATGTCCTTTGAGCAGAAACATCCAGGCTGGTGTGAAGAATTAAAAGGAGGAATAAAACTCGGGTAAGCCAAAATTTCCATTCTATTTTGTCCTCCCCACAAGGAAAATAGCAAAGCTGTACCTCATTAGGAGGAACCAGCATGGTTTTTGAATGACTCTTCTCAAAGACGTTATCAGCCAACAGAACTTGGCAATTATGAAGGATTTTGTAAAAGTATGGTGTAAACAGCAGGAAGCATCTGTCTTCCCTGAAAATGCCACCGCCACAGCCCATGAAGTGAGCACCCTGTTGAATCTGAGAGCTCTTCAGAATTGGCTTATACGCTTAAGAACATAAGAACCATCATACTGGGTCAGACCAAGGATCCATCAAGCCCATATCCCGTTGTAACGATTGTGAGCCCTTGTGCGGTGGCAAGGTTGATGCAGCCTAGTAGGTGTACCTACTAGGACTCTGCCAACAGCTGGCGAACACACCCTGGTCTGGGACAATCTGGAGCTTCATAGAGACCAGCCCCGTTCCTCACAGGTTGAGCCCTTGGGTTTCAGGGGCTGGAAGGACTTAGGTGGGTCCCAAGGGTGATCCAAGAGAGAGAGTCCAGAGATAGGCCACGAGTTAGGGTAGGCAGCGTGAAGACAGGTTTCGAGGCAAGGTCAGGTCCAGGCGGCAAACAAGGGAGTAGTCAAAGTCCATAGCTGAAGTCTAAACCAGGTGAGCTGTCAGAATGGTATGGAGCAAGGATGAGCTGAGGCAGGGCTGGAGGTGGCAAGGCAAGCCTGGAAGACTGGACAGGGCAAGGCCTTATACAAACACTGCACTAAGCCAGGAGACCCATTGCTGAGGCACAGTAGGGAGCATGGCTGAGGTGATGTCATCAGAGAGCGTCTGAGCCACAGTTCCCACAAGGGAACTGATATGTGTGAGTGCAACATGTACAGGATGATGGAAGCATCTTTGTCACATTGGTGGCCCGGTGATTGCAGCCTGTTTTGGGACAGTCCCGTGACCAGCCAAACGTTACGTTATCCCCCCTTCTAATCCTCCCTCCCTAGGCAGTCTTCAGTTTCTGGGGAGAACGCTGATGGAATGCTTTCACCATCTGAGAAGCTGGGAAGTTAGACACAGGGTCCAGAGAAAGTTCCAAGGTTTTGGAGGAATGTGAAAGGAATCAGCCCATTGGTCCTTGTTTTGCTGGAATGGATCCTTTAGAAAGGGAAAAGCATGGCTCGTGGATCCCTGAGTCATCATGTTGAGCAAGGACAGCCCCTACCTCAATTGCAGTAGCTTCTACCTCCACAATGCAGGGCTTCAAGAAGTCAGGTGGTTGCCAGAGCTGTGAGGTGACTGCATCCTAGGCTGTAGTTTCTTGTATATGTCAGTAAGAGTCGTGTACTGGAGTGGCAGGCCAGAAAAGAAGGTCTGAGTCACCATAGGATCCGAGCAGGAAAGTGCTCTTAGCATGAGAGACCCCCAATGGGTAATTTGCAATGTAGGCCAGTCAATAGAAGGTTGGTGGAGTGTGAGTCAAAGTAACCCAAGAATGACCAGGTTTACCACCTTGGGAAGTACATAAAACTTGATGCTTTCCTGATGCAAACCGAATCTGCATGATGAGTAAGGTTGCCATAGTCAAGGAGCCAGGCAGAGGCTTGCCATAGACTGAAGAAATGGTGCAGGCTTTGGACAAGCTGGTGGTGGGCCTTCTGTTACCTGCAGGAGAGCTCCCGATGGCGCTGGCGTCCCTCCCCGACGTTGGCTTCCGACCCGGCATGGCACCGTGCGAATCAGGGCTTGACCACGCCCCCTTTTGACGTCAGCTGCCGGCGGAAGTTCTGCTCAACACGGGAAGGCTTGCCCTATTTAAAGGGAAGTTCTGGTTTGGTGGGAGGAATCATACAAATTAGTATGAGGGGTGAGTTGGGGGAGGGGAGGGGAAGTGCGTGGGGTCAGTTCTCTGACAGCGGGGTTTGGGTTTCAGCTCTCATGTGGTTTGTTCATGCTTTCATTCAAGGACTTGCCAATGGTTCCTGGGTCTGGAGGCTCCGGCTGGGAGGGCCTTCAGGCTATCTTATTTTTGTCATGCTCTGTCAATTCTCGGTGTGGTCCCCAGGGATTACCTAAACTATGTCTAAGCAAATCTTAAAGTTCATTATCTTGGAATGTATGTGGTATTCATTCTCCAATTAAGAGAACAAAAATTCTGTCTGTATTGAGGAAGAAAGCAACGGATGTGGCATTCTTACAGGAGACGCATCTTAATGACGTAGAACACCAAAAACTGCACCAACAATGGGTGGGGGCGGTGCATTTTGCTACTGCAACAACCCGGTCAGCGGGAGTGGCTATTTAATTCATAAAAATGTCTCCCTTATTGTTCATCAAGAGCTGAAAGACCCACAGGGGAGATATCTGATCTTAGTTGCTGAACTGGATCAAAAACTTCTTATATTATGTAATATTTATGCCCCCAATAATCCTCCCATGGATTTCTTCCAAGGGCTTTTTCGTTATTGTTACAATATGTGGACCAAGATCTTATTTTCGGAGGCGATTTTAACTTGATTCGGGACCCTCTCCTAGACAGGGTTAGTGCACACCCAAGCGCTCTGAAGCCAAGTAAGGGTCTTCAGTTCTTAGAAACGTCCCTACATTTGCTGGACCCTTGGCGTCTCCTGCATCCTATGGATAAAACATTTACACATATGTCCAGAGCCCATCCGTCGCAGTCTTGCATTGATTATTTCTTTATTAGTTCCCGACTATTTACAAACGTGGTGCAGGCGAATATTGAAGAGACTGTTATATCCGACCACGCACCAATCTGGTTGGAGATAACTGGATCTTCCGCTGTCCCCGAGTGCCGTTGGTGGCGCTATCCCTACTACTTGGCGAAGGATCGTTCTTTTCAAGACTATCTATGATCTAAATGGGATGAATATCTTCAGTTTAACGGTGACCACCAGTCGGACCCGATTCTGTTTTGGTATACTGCAAAGGCGGTGTTGAGGGGGTCGTGATTGCCTTTATGGCTCGCCGAAAGAAACTTATGGATAAAAGACTATTATGCTTAAATGGTCAACTTCGGCGAGCCAGACAGGCATTGCAGCAATCTCCCACTGCTACCCATAGGACAAATTACTTTGCAATCCAAGCTGAACTTAATACATTGATACATCAGAGGGCCAAAAAAGGTCTAGCATATTATCAGTTTCATTTGTTCCAATACAGAAACAAATCGGGGAGAATGATGGCTAATCTTGTTAAATCTCACCGAGCATCCCAGCATGTCCCGGCGCTCTATTCTCCCAATGGAGATATAGTACGAGATGCTCCCTCAATATTACGCATATTCCAAGATTTCTATTCCTCCCTATACTCGGAAGAACCTACTAACTCCACGACTCACGAGCAGTTTTGCGACAGAGTGTCTACTCCCCGAATTACGGGGGAGCAACAAATTTGGTTAAATAGTCCTATTTCTGAAGACAAAGTACGATTGGTCATCAAAACTGCAAAAAAATACAAAGCTCCACAACCGAATTTTATAAGAGTATGCTGGACTCTCTGGTTGGCCCTCTTACTAATATCTTTAATGCGCTAATAACACAAGGCTCTTATCCCCCCCATGTGAACAAAGTTCATGTCACTTTACTTCCTAAACTGGGGAAGGACCCCCTCAAACCTGAATCATACCGCCCAATTTCTTTATTAAATGTGGACCAAACTTTTTGGCAAAAATTATGGCAGACCGGTTGGCCACCATACTTCCAGGTTTGCTAGGCTCTGGGCAGGTGGGGTTTGTTCGACAAAGATATGCCTTAACTAACATTCATAATAATTGCTTTACCATGGGCCCTTGGCTACCATAGTGACCAATAATTCACAATCTGAACCCTTTCTCATATCTCGTCGTACGAGACAGGGTTGTACCCTGTCCCCGTTATTATTTGTATTGCAACTCGAGCCATTGTTGTTAGCGATTCAATCTGCACGAACCATTAAGGGGGTAAGATTTTAGACTGAGACCTTCAAATATGCAGCATTTGCTGACAACATTTTGGTTTTTCTGACACAACCTTCCCGCCCTGTTATCCCTTTTTCAAGACTTTAGTTCTTTCTCCGGTTCAAGCTTAATCATGGGAAGTCAGAAGCCTTACCATTCCCTCCTTCCCTCAAGGATAGTTGGGGGTCTCCATTTCAGATATCGTGGGCCCCCTCCCAAATTTGATATCTGGATATTTTTATTCCAGCTCAATTGCACCTCTTGTATAAAAGTAATGTACTTCCCGTCTTGAGGAAAACAAGGGAGCGACTGAAGGCTTGGCGCTCTCTGCCCCTCTCCCTTTTGGGTCGGCTTAACCTATTCAAGATGATTATCTTGCCTAAATGGCTATTCTTATTTCAAAATTTACCATTAATTCTAAAAGCTTCTGATATGCGGCAGTTGGAGCACGCCTTACAAGGCTTTTTGTGGCAGGGAAGGTGGGCGTGTATACCCCTTCGGTGCTTACAAGCTCAGTGGGGTCATGGTGGACTGAGTGTGCCTAATTTATGAATTTACAACTTAGCAGGTAATCTTAGAATTATACGGGATTGGCTCTTGAGGGAATCCAATCACGTTGATATATCAGCGGAAAAAACTGTGGTAGATCCTGTTGATTTATGTTATGTACTACAGGCGGAGACTGGTAAGTTTTCTTATCCTCCGCTTGTGGCGGCCCTTTTTACCCCCTTACGTGTAACGTGGCGGCGGACCACAAAATTACTGCATCTTCCTCGTGTGTGTGCCTACTTTTTGCCCCTCAGGGGAAATCCAGATTTTACCCCCGGCAGCTAGCTTTCAAGCCTGGATAACTCGAGGCATTACATATTTGGGCCATATTTTGGACGGGGAGGGCCAGTTATTACCTTTTGCGACGTTAAAGCAGCAATATGGATTGCCCTCGACGCAGGCATTTTCCTATTTGCAAATACAACTTTATATTCATTCTCTTTCCCCAGTCAGTAAAGTGTCATGTCACTTTGACCCTTTGGAAGCTTTTTTTGCATTATCTGCACAAAAATCCCCTTCCTTAGCCCAGTATTATAAAAAACTGTTGGGGAAGCCACCTGATGACATTGCCACGGTTTTAGAAACTCGTTGGCATAGGGAGGGAGGGACTGAGGTCATGACGACTATTCTACGTAGTTGCTTCCGTCATTTATCTAATATCTCCTCCAACTCTTACTATAGGGAAATGCAGTTTAAGTTTCTCTGGAAGGCCTACATTCCACCTACTAGAGTGGTATACTACAAACTTGTCACAACGGGGATTTGTGGGAAGTGTCGTGTAACCGAGGGCAACCTGCTTCACATGTTTTGGGGGTGTCCAATAGTGCGGAAGTTTTGGGTACGAGTGGTTCACTTTCTTTCAGGCCTCTTGAATGTTGTTATTCCTTGCTCCCTAAGTGTGATATTGTTTGGACAAATCTCTGTTGACCTCATTCGGGGACAAGGGCCACGATTATTGCTGAGGAAAGGCTTTGCAGTGGGGAAAAAAACTATTCTTTTTCATTGGAGAATGTCAGATTCCCCTTCCTATTGGCATTGGAGGAATTATTTTCATCAACTGATGATGATGGACAAACAGTGGGCAGCTACATCTTTTCAACGTGAACATAGTTTTCTACGCATTTGGGACTCATATATTCAATCCCTGCCTCACAGAACTCGCAGCCACATTTTGAATGCATGAGGCATATGGACTTCCTGTGGGACATGCACCGCATGGGGTTGTTTGGACTATTGGCGAAGCCCGGAGAGCTGGCTCAGGGGTGGGGGGAGGGGAGCGGAGCGGATATTTGGGGTACATGGGGGAAGACTCCGATAGCCTATTGTTTTAGTGCCTGTTGGCTTACCTCTTTCTGTAATCCTTCCCCCAATGTACTACCAGTTGATAATAGTAATGTATTGTTTAAACTCAATAAAAACAGTTTTGAATTAAAGGGAAGTTCTTCACTTCTGCGCTGCTTCGGCCACGAGTAGTGTTCAGGGATTCTGCTTGGTGCCTCCTGTTGCTTGCTGCCTGCCTTGACCCGGACTGTCTTGGACTTCCCTGCCTGCCGCCTGCCTCTGGATTATCGTTTTGGTTCCTGTTGCTTGCTGCCTGCCTTGACCCGGACTGCCTTTGGACTTCCCTGCCTGCCGCCTGCCTCTGGATTGTCGTTTTGGTTCCTGTTGCTTGCTGCCTGCCTTGACCTGGACTGCCTTTTGACCTTCCTGCCTGCCGCCTGCCTCTGGATTATCGTTTTGGTTCCTGTTGCTTGCTGCCTGCCTTGACCCGGACTGCTTTGGACTTCCCTGCCTGCCGCCTGCCTCTGGATTATCATTTTGGTTCCTGTTGCTTGCTGCCTGCCTTGACCCGGACTGCCTTTGGACTTCCCTGCCTGCCGCCTGCCTCTGGATTGTCGTTTTGGTTCCTGTTGCTTGCTGCCTGCCTTGACCCGGACTGCCTTTTGACCTTCCTGTCTGCCGCCTGTCTCTGGATTATCGTTTGGGTTCCTGTTGTGGACTGCCTGCCTGGATCTGGACTGCCTTTGGACCTCATTGTCTGCCACCTGTTCCAGGAGTATCATCTTGGTTTCGCTACTACCATTCGTTTGAACACGGTTCCTCGACCATTCCAGCATTCCAGAGTCTCTACGAGATAAGGTAAGTGGTCTTCTGTCTTGGTTCCAACTACTAAGCCGTAACAGTTGGCCGAAGCCATGGAACCAGTAGATTTGACCGCGCTTCAGGCCATTCCAGGTTTGACCTCCCGGCTACAGCAACACCAAGGTGTTCTCGACCAAGTAACTGGAGTACTAGACCGATTAGTCGCTCGTATGGATGCACTTGCTCAAGCACCTGCAGCTCCATTTGCGGCCATCACAGCTTCACCTACCCCTATACGTCTACCTCCTCCTCCACGATTTAAACGGAACTTCCTTGCATTGTCGAGGCTTTATTAATCGATGTCAAATGCATTTTTCACTTCAGTCATCCTTATTCCCATCAGATAAGACTAAAGTTACCTTTATTTTGTCACTTTTGGAGGGTCCAGCCCTGGCCTGGGCGCACCTTTATGGGAGAGAGATGACCCCATTCTCAACAATCTGGATCGATTTCTGAAGGAGTTTCGTCTCATCTTTGATGAACCAGGATGATCTACTTCAGCAGCCAATGATTTATTAGAAATCAAACAAGGGTCTCGGTCAGTAGGCGAATACGCCATTCAATTTCGAACCTTGGCAGCTGAACTTGCTTGGGGAGAGGATAGTCTCACCGCCATATTTCGGCAAGGACTGTCAGAAAACATAAAAGATGAATTGGCTGGCCAAGATCCCCCAGAGTCTTTGAGGAACTTATCCGTTTAGCCATTTGGTTGGATTTATGCTTTCAAGAAAGAGCACGGGAACAAACCACCGCTCGAAGGACATTTCGTCTGGCCCCTACCTTTCAACAACCTTTTGTTGCTCCGAGACCGACTGAAGCACTCCCTAATGCCGAGGAACCCATGCAGATTGACAGATTTCGACTATCTCCTAAGGAACATCAACGGCGAAGACTGAGAAATCTCTGTATGTATTGTGCGGGAGCAGGACATTTTGTTAACAAATGTCCCAACAAGTCGGGAAACTCTCAGACCTAGGTCGGGTAGGAGAGGCCTCCCTGGGTCCCACCATTCCCTCTCCTCAACTACTGATTCCTGTTACCATTACCATAAAGGAAGAGCCTATTCAACTTCAGGCCTTTATAGACTCAGGGGTGGCCGGCAACTTCATAGAAGAGAATTTGGTAAAAATTCATCATATTCCTATGGAACCGTTACCCACTCCTCTTTCGGTTACCTCTGTATATGGGCAGCCCCTGGGAATTCGAATCTCCCATATTACCAAACCCATTATTATGAATTCAGGAGTTCTACATTAAGAGAGTATTCAACTTTATGTACTTCCTTCCTCGGTCAACCAAGTAATTTTGGGTCTACCTTGGCTAAGTATACACCAACCCCGAGTGGACTGGGCCTCTCTACAATTAATTAGTTGGAGCCCATTCTGTTTTCAAAACTGCTTAAAACAAATTCAGAATTGCTGAATTCACTATATGAAGATTTCTTCAGGCATTCCCGCCCCTTATGAAGATTTCACGGATGTCTTTAGTCAACAAGCGGAATCTTTACCACCTCATCGAGATTACAATTGTGCAACTGACATTCTTCCAGGAAAAATCCCTCCGAGAGGCAGGATTTATACCCTATCAAATTTATACCCAAATTTATTTATTTATACCCAAATCGGCAGCTTTGATGCAGTATATCCAGGAGAATTTAGCACGAGGATTCATTAAACCATCCACCTCACCAGCCGGAGCTGGATTTTTTTTTGTTAAAAAGAAAGATGGGTCATTAAGACCATGTATTGATTATCGGGGGTTAAACATCACCACAAAGAAGTACAGGTATCCTATTCCCCTCATTTCAGAATTATTTGATCGGATTAAAGGAGCCCAAGTTTTTACTCAGTTGGATTTAAGAGGGGCCTACAACTTGATTCGCATTCGAGAAGGGGATGAATGGAAGATGGCTTTTAATACCCACGATGGACATTACGAATACAGGGTAATGCCGTTTGGACTTTGTAATGCTCCTGCTGTATTTCAAGCTATGATCAATGATATATTTCGTGATATTCTTTACTCTCACGTCATTGTCTATCTGGATGATATATTAATTTTTTCCAATAATATTGAACAGCATCAGGAGCATGTGCGACAGGTTCGTCGTCTCAGAGAACATAAACTTTATGCTAACTTAGAGAAATGTGTGTTTCATAAGAACCAGTTACCATTCCTGGGTTTTACAGTATGCAAGGGTCAAGCTGGGAAGAAGGGAAGGGGAAGGGCTGCAATTGGAGCGAGGAGGAGGATAGTGAATAGAAACCTCCGGGGTTCAAAGCAAGCAAGAGCGAGCCACGAAGGAACAATAAGAAGTGATCTGCAAGATTATTGCCAAGCATTTCCAAGGTCTGGAAGCGCAGAGCTCACATTCACCTCTATGAAAGAACCATAGCATAGTTCTAAATGGTTTTAACCCAGGAGGAATTTCACCATCCTTAAGAGAGTCAGGATCGGCACCATCATCCATGCCATCCGGATCTCTATCAGGAAGTCCTGCTACCACTCTAGGAGTACTCTAGCGCTTAACAGAAGGTCCAAGCAAGGTTCCTACCTGCACCTGAAGAAAGACTGCAACCACTGGAAAAATTCTACCCATGATAAATTAGAAGTATCCAAACCAGGAGGCACCCAAGGCATACTCACTGAGCTACCACCCCCTGCTGAGAACCAGTTAAGGGAGGTCCAAATTCAGGCACCCCCCTAAGTCTTTATCCAGACCTACATCCGGCTGGGAAGAACCAGATTTAATGAAATCAGAGGAAGAAAACTCTCCCTGAGCCTCCAAACAGCACTGGCACAAGTTAGCAGGTACTCCAGGCTGAGATGCACTAATACAACAGGCAGTGCAAAGAGAAAAGGTGCTTAGGCTTCTTAGGTATAGGTGCCATTATGGCAGACAGTGCGTTGAGCAGCATCTGGAAGTGCCAACTTAGGCACTCAAAAATGAGGCGCCCAACACTTAGGTACCTACGTGTGGGTCACCTAACTAGGCGACCAGGGCTTAGTCGTCCCAAAGATTAAGCGTCCTAAAAAACCTAAGCGCACAGTGCAACTTGTGCACACAGGCAAGCGTGCGGCCACGACGGTGCTGCATAACTTTTCATGCACAGACTATAAGGCCCAACAGTGTGTTCAAAAACTGGGTGCACAAACTGGACGCACAGCTAGATGCACACGCTGAACCAACAATCCTGTAGAGGGCAGTCTGGGAAAGCGCCTACCATGCAGGGCCCAGTGAAAAAGTCTTGAAGCAGGGCTTATCCTAAGGAGGCTGCTCAACCAGCCAGGCTGCCCATGTCCCTCGATCGTCCCACTCCGTGGGAGAACGTCGGAATGGCATGGCCGAGCATGGAGACCAGGAGAAGGAAGAAGCCATAGGCAACAAGCGCCTCCTAAGTCTCTGTATATTACTTTTTTTTTTTTTTAAACTTACCAGAGCTCAGCCTTACCTGGCTGAGTACGGAGACTGTCTCCAGCTGCAAAGGGAGAGGGCATGTGCCGTCACCACAGTGCTCGGCTTCCTGCACCTGCTGCCGTTCAGCTGCTTAAGCAGCTAGGTCCTCGCTGGCTGAAAACCAGCTACCGGACCAAGGCACTCGTCTGAGGGACCGCAGAAGTCATCTCAGGAATTCTCAACTGGGGGGGGAGCCATCTGGCATCACCGCAAGAGAACAGGGCAAATTTATTTCCTTAATTCTTTCTCAAAATGAATCAACTGCCAGTATGGAAGATGCACGTCCGCCATCTGCAGGAGACTGAGAATACTGGCAGGCTGATGTCACTGCAGGAGTATGTATATACAATGTCGTCAGTTTGCTCCGTCTCCATCTGCTGGTAGAGGTGCATAACCCATTTGTTCTGGATTCATCTGACCGGATGCTAAGAAAAACTGTCTTATATCCCCCTCTAACTGGTGAAGCTAATCTCAAAAGCTAACTTCACTGCTGTCGAGTAAGCTGAAAAGATGAAAGTACAAGGTAGCCTTTCTGGTATTTAAAATGACCAGCCCAGAGAATCCACCATGGCTCAATTCAATGCTCAATGAGCACAGTCCTTCCAGATCTCCAAGATCTTTGCAGCAAGGCTTCTTAGAGGTTCCTTCGTTGTGTAGCCCGCATCGGTGGAGAACTGGGAACGTTCTCTTTTCTGTTGCCGCTCCTGAATTGTGGAGCACTTTGCCAACTGATCTGTGGTTAATTTGTGTAAAATAATTAAAAAAAAAACAAAAACAAAAAAAAAAAAACCAGCTGAAAACTTTTATTTTATTTTAGTTGGCTTTCCCTGACAGTAGCTGTGCCATTTGAAATTCTGACGACACGTAGTCTCTGACTTTTGAGCTTGTTGAAATCCTTGGCCCTTTCTGAAAGCTGCTGTGCTAATTTGAAATGATGGAGACACGCACCCTTTGATGCTTGAGTTTTGATGCCTTGTTCAGTTTGTCTGTTTATTTCATGAATGCTATATATTGTAGGGTGACAAATATTTTAAATAAATAAAAAAATATAAAAACAAAATTACAAGTTGCCACAGATGTCCAGTCATAATAAATTTGGCTCTTTAAGGCCAGATCCATCAATGGAGTCCTTAATTCCCGCTCTTCCTTCCACTAAGATAATTATAATAGCAAAGCCCTATAATGAAAGCCCACAGCTCTTTGCTTTCTTTCCATGGCAACCACATCATGCAGTGAATCACTTTGGGAATAACCACCTTTATCAGGAAGGTTTCTGCATACTATAAATCAAATTCTGGATTGTGCTGTAGATGAGAAGACTCTGCCCTCCTTGACTGCTCCCAAAACAGGCTAGATTAGCTTTACTTTCTCCCCATCCTCATAAAAAAAGTTCAGGACTGCAGCCATGCATTTTGTCAGGACTCCAATATCTGACTTGAAGAGCCCAAAGGCCACCCTGATGACAATTGTTTTTAGACCGACAAGGAGGACTTCTCATCCGATTTGCACAGAATGGACTCGCCCGGGTTCCAGAACTAGCCAATGGGCCACAAAGCTCAGGAACAAGTCCAGTGCTCTCTTCTTGCCAAGCTTGGAAGTGACCAACCCAATGCTCTCTTCTTGCCCGAGGACAGCACGGAATGCCCCAGGTCCTCAGCTACGGTAAGCTGAACTACAGAATCAGGGTGGCACATGACAGGAGGAGGACTGACAGGTTCCTCACGCGAGCCTTATTCAGCCAGCTCACCACCAGCCAACATGGCAAAATAGGAATATTGCTGCGACCGTGGTGAGAGGCAGACCCTGCAACAACTTTCGATTTAGCCATTGCTTGAGGACAGCATTTGACCAGTGCAGTATCTTGAGACAGACATAGATTTACACATAGGTCTGTATCTAGGGTGGCAAAATTTGAAGGGGGGGGGCCACATTTACTACCTCCCCTACTGCCAACACACAATCTTGCTTCAGACCTTTGAAGGCACCCCCAACCCTCAAGCCTCAGCTCCAGTGGTGATCTTTATAGGTCAGGAGAGGGGGCACTAAGCTTACAGGTATCATTCATGCAAGGCCTGTGAGCACAGGCTTTAGTTCTCCTGCTGAGTTAAGAGGATCACCACCGGAGCCGAGGTTCGCGGGCTGGGGGACGCACAGCAGCTCGAACATTTGCCGGGGTGGGATGGGGGCAGCGTGCCACAACACTGAATCAGTTCCTAGGGGCGGCAGAAGACAAAATTAGTCCCCGCTTGCAGAGGTCAACTAATGAGTACCAAAATGTGCTCACCAGTGGAAAGAAATATGACCGATGGATGGATACAAGATGGCACATTCCACCAGGACATTCAAGGCACACTTTTCTAGAGGAGGCTGGACTTCCCAAATGAGGCACAACTGAAGGAGTTAAGACAGGTGAGGTATGACCAGCATCGCCCTCACATGGACGATAGAAAAGTCCAGCTTTTGCAGTCCGCAACTTAATCTCCACTTAGCTCCCCTGACAGAAGGCATGGGGATAACCTGCATGGAGTAGCAGTTACTCCACTTAACAGAATAAAAATAAATTTTAAAAATAAATAAAGCTTGCTGGGCAGACTGGATGGGCCATTTTCTGTCGTCATTTACTAGGTTATGTAATGTAACGTCAGCTACTGGACCACTGAAAGACTTGCAAAGTACCTTTTTATTTTTAGAGTAGGGGTGCCAGGTGAGGGCCACTAGGCTGGCAGTAGAGGAGGGTTCATCTAACCAGACTCCTCTGCCACAGAGGATAATGAGGAAAAAACAACTCAGCCAGAGGCTCTCTTTTGCTCTGTTTGAATGCATACCGTTTTGGCGGGGAGCCAGGTACAGGAGACAAGTTCTCCTCTCTTTTCCATTCTTCCCCACAAAACACACACCAATTCAACTACAAATAAATTAAACAGCTGCAACTATAATCAGGTAATCTTGGTCAACAGTGGAAGGTATGAAATAACATATTCCTGCAAAAAAACAACAAACAACCCCACTTACTGCTGTATTAAGGACACAGTCAGAGAAGATGGGCCAAAAAAAACTGATTGTCAGCTTTACTGTCAAACAACCAACAACGGCTGAAAACTGCCTGAACAGTGAAGTGCTATCACTTGGCACTGTGAAAATTTTCTAAGTAACTTATGTGCTTAGAACTCAAACGCTTGTTATAACATTGTGCAGGGCTTGCACATAGAATATGCATGAAATCAGGTTATATGCAAAAAAAAAAAACAGGCGGTCGGGAAAGAGGGGAGGGGGGAGATTGAAACTAGGATTTACGTGCCTACATTTGATTTTAGAAAGTATAGGACATCCTTGGACTTAAATCACAACAATTTTAATATGATCATTATATTGACAATTGATAATATTTTTTATTTTTAGATTTTTTTATACCGGTGTTCCTGTATGAAATACAGATCACATCGGTTTACATTGAAACAGAACATAAATTTTTGCCTAGAGGTAAGTATTCATGTGGTGGACTATGAGTACAACGCATACTACTGTGTTCAACATTTTTATTTTATGTATGTTGGTGTGCTGAAAAAAGTTGTTAAAGAGTTAAAAAAAAAAAATTCACAACAACTGGCTCCTGAAAACTGCATCTTAAGCTACTTTTCCCATAGGAAACTGATGTTATACATGGGGATTGGTTCTAGCACCAAGGCCAAGTACCTGATTTTCACCAAATAATCCTGAATTTAATATAGTATAATACTAAAATGTAGAGACATTCTAAAGTATTAGAATATAAATGTGATGCTGGATCATAAGCAAGGTCCATCGAGCCCAGCATCCTGTCTACGACAGTGGCCAGTCCAGGCCACAAGTGCCTGGCAGATCCCGTAAAGTAGATCTATATCCTGTTACTCACTCCCAGAGAAAACAATAGCTTTCTTTAGTCTACCTGGCTTATAATGTTATGGACGTTTCCTCTAGGAACTTGCCAAACCTCTTTTAAACCCGGCTCTGCTAGTTGCCTTGACCACATCCTCTGGCAAGAGATTCCACGGTCCTTTTACAAAGAAGATGGCATACAGGTGGCTGAACAAGTGGGTCATTACATGTGTAATGCTTGCTCCATGTGTGCACAAGCACATACTAATAGTAATTTACCCCTTGAGAAACTGAAAAGATATATCCCCTTGTACAGGTCCTTGATGAGGCCTCACCTGGAATACTGTGCTCAGTTCTGGAGGGACAGAGACAGGATGGAGGCGGTCCAGAGAAGGGTGACCAAAAAGGTGGAGGGTCTTCATCAAATGACTTATGAGGAGAGATTGAAGAATCTAAATATGTACACCCTGGAGGAAAGGAGGAGCAGGGGTGATATGATTTAAACTTTCAGATACTTGAATGGTTTTAATGATCCAAAGACAACGACAAACCATTTCAGTTGCAAAAAATTCAGCAGAACCAGGGGTCACGATTTAAAACTCCAGGGAGGAAGACTCAGAACCAATGTCAGGAAGTATTTCTTCACGGAGAGGGTGGTGGATGCCTGGAATGCCCTTCCGGAGGAAGTGGTGAAGACCAAAACTGTGAAGGATTTCAAAGGGGCGTGGGATAAACACTGTGGATCCATAAAGTCTAGAGGATGTGAATGAAGAGAAGAGACAAGGGGGTGGCTTGCTTGCGGGAATGACAGCTACTACCTGGAGATTAATATCTTTATTCAATAAACATACACCCAGTTAATGCAACTCCAACGTTGCTCTATGCTTCAACGGCAAGAGGAAATGTGGAAAAAAGGATTTGCATCCTCAAAAAAGCAGGGGAGTAGCTTACTTGTTACGGCAGTTACTACCCCAAACCAAATAAGCCTGATACTTCACTTTCAATGGATATCCAGCATAGCTCTCTGCTTCAACGGCAGGAAGAATGAAGAAAAGACAATTTATATTCAGACAACAACCAACAAGGAATGAAATACATAGTCTGGGTAAACAAATAAGCATGGGTGTAGCTTGCTTATTACGGCGGTTACTACCCCGAATCAACTAAGCCTGATACTTCACTTGGAATACATATCCAGCGCAGTTCACTGCTTCAACGGCAGGGGGGAATGAAGTAAAGAGGATTTATATTCAGACAACCAACAAGGACTGAGTTGCACAGGCAGGGTAAACAAGCGTGGGAGTAGCTTGCTTATTATGGTGGTTACTACCCCAAACCAATTAGCTAGATACTTCACTTAGATGCAGCTCCAGCACTGCTCTCTACATCAATGGCGGGGGTGGAAGGGAATTGGAACCAAAAAGTTACCAATAAGGGCCCTGACTTCAGCAGTCAGAGTAACAGATAATTATGAAAACAATTAGGTCTGAAAGCTTGCTGGGCAGACTGGATGGGCCGTTTGGTCTTCTTCTGCCGTTACTTCTATGTTTCTATGTAAGTCCAAGTACGTTTTGTACTGATCAAAAATGTTGGCATCATCACTAGTGGATGAGTCCCATAGGGCTTCTCTTCTTGTGACTTTTACCTTCTACAAAGATCGAGACTCAGTCTTGCATCTCTATTTCTAAAAGGCCCAGGATCTATTTATAGGTCATAAACTATGGATATTTCCAGACATGCGCAAGCCTACACAGGATCAACAGAAAAACATTTCTTGCTATGCACCCTGAGGCTTTAGCAGACAGTGTGACTTTCCTTCTTCCTCTTCTGTGTAAATATTTGCTGATAATTTCAAAATATTAAGAACATTTTTTGAACCTTGGCAATTGCATCATTTCTTAGATTCTGAAAAATCCATGTTGGTTAGCAGTAGTTCTCAATTTGGGAGGAGAGTTAATATGGCCTATTGAATAAGCCCTCAGTTAATGTAAACCATGATAAAAGTCCTTTATGTATAGATTTTATATTTATTTTCCTGCCTTTTTTTGTGTGTCGGCCCTATATTTCATTAATTACCCTTTTTCTTGGATTTTGTGTGTAGTGATTAGTTGTATTTTCTTTTTTTATAATTTTATTTCAGTTTTTTTTTTTAAGTTAACACAATACTCTTAACTCTGAAATCTGAGAATAGACTGGAATAAATTTTAGGAAAAAAAAAAAAATCAAGAAGGAAATAAACATAGCCCTGTTCTTTAAAGGTAAATTGGGGGGAGAAGTGTGTTAGAGCAATAATACAATACAAAAGAGAAAAAGAAATACATGAGACATGCATCCTAATACAAACTTTAAACCTTGCTGGAATTGATGGCATGGTTTCGAGAGTCCAAAAAATCTCTCAATTGTGAAGGTTCAAAATAGACATATCCAGCATCTTTAAATTTTAATATTCCCTTGCAAGGATACCGAATCAAAAGTGGAGTGCCTAGGGAAATAACATCCTATTTCAGTGAAAGGAATTTACGGTCGATTTTGAGTTGTCTTGGTAAGATCTGGATAAATCCAGATGTTCTGGCCTTTAACCAGAGAAGGCGATTGCGCAAGAAAAGACCGTATCACGATCTTGGGGAAAAACAAGAGGCGAAAAGCATACATCTGTTGGCCACTTCCACTGAAGATTGTTCAAGAAAATCAGTCAAATTCATGTCCGTATCAACAGGGGGAGTCACTCCAGAAGCCTCTTCTCTAGCTGAAGGTAACATATAAACTTTGGCCGTAGGTGGAATGGCCTCTCATGGAATCTTTAGTATCTCAAGCCTATATTCTTTAAAAAGAGATTGGCTGGGGAAATGTAGCTCAGACATGGAAAATTTAAAACCCGAATATTTAAATATCTAAATGAACTTTCTAAAGTTTCCAATTTCTTATCTTGAATAATATTTCTTTGCACCAGGGATGCTTGAACATCATGCAAACCAGTAATTCGTTTTTCAAATTCTTCTATTTTCCCTTTATCTAATATTGCTTGCTTCTCAGAAACTTGGATCCTTTTCTGAATATTTGTGGTAATGGTGGCTAAGGAGGCAATAGATAAGAGTGTCCCAAACCGTATCCAATGTAATATTTAAGAGACTTCTGCAAAACGCCATTAACATATTTCCAAAACTCACCGCCACCTGCCACTTCCAGAACACTGGGCACAGCCTTGTCTTCCCCCTGTACAAGGGGTGGACACAAGAGGGAGAGAAACACCATTATCGCCACTTGTAAAAGGTGGATTGATAATCTTCTGGCAGAAGAGTTTCTACCATTCTTCCTATCCCCACTCCCAAGGCCTCAGAAGGAGAAGGCACTCCAGCTGCTACCGACCATCTGTCCACAACAAGGGAGAAGCTAAATTGGTAGAGCCTCTCCAACTGCGATGTTCAAATTCGGCAGGGAAGGCGACCGAAGAGCTCCAGGACTGACCATGATATCCAGGTCCAGCAGCTACAGCCTGGCTATCCACACACTGCATGCTACCCATTAAGTACCCTACTCTAGGGCTCGTTCTGTAGCTGGGAAGGAGAGGCATGCGTGACTATGCATGCTCTCAGAAAGGGGCTTCTACATGTTTAAGAGCCACTGCTGGTGTCTTATTGCTGTGATATGCTGAAAACAGAGCTCAGGTGCTGGCCTGGATCTGATCATCAGGCAGCAGTGACTATTCCGTGGCACACCTGATCAGGTCTGAAGGCACACTGGTTGGGGGATCTAGAGTAGGTAGCCAGTCAGTCTCTAGTTGAGGCAGGACTGTGCTCAAGTTCAATTTGAACTTCTTTTCTTGACGATTGTGTTGAGATCTCCAAGGTCCCAGATGGGGCAGAGATTCTGCCTAAGGTTGCTAAAAAGGAGAAAGAACACTCCAAAACCTAACAGTTCAAAAAGAGGGCAAAGAGCTGGTTTTATCAGTGCTCTGTAAGATGTATCGTATAAATAGTGCTTCCAGCACAAGATATGAGCTAGAGCTGAGCCATGCTGGGTTAAGAGTAGAGTTTTAAGTGAAGAGTAGAGAGAGGATTCCTTACCAAGGTGTAGTGTTAAAATGAACAAGCAAGATGTCAGCTGCCAGATTCACAGTGGCTCAATTCTAGTAACAGTCCCCAGTCATAGATAGTTGGGGGATCTCCATTACTTGACATTGCTCAGATTGAAAAACTGACATTCATTCAAGAGGGTGCTTACGGTGCATGACGATATCTGTGGAAAATTCTGGTATTGTTATTGTTCTCTATAAGATAATAAAAGTAAGGAACTATTGCTTCGTGAGGTTGATGCCTGACTTTTTTTTTTTTTTTATTATTATTATAACCTGTACCATACTTTTTCATCTGCCCTAGTATCTTCCTTTAATCAATGTGACATTTGGTATTGGATTTTATTTTATTTTTCTTCTCGTAGGGACTGGAAAATAATTGTGCATTTTTTCTTCTTATACTGATGGCTTGTCCTGTTAAAGCATTAAAAAAAAAAAAAAGCGAACAAGTGAGTTTGTTAGTGAGAGAGTATAACTGCAGTGTGTGAGAGAGAGAGAGAAGTCGGTAAAGAGAACTGGCAGCCCTTCCAAAAGGATTCACACCTTGAGAGGAGTAGGAGTGAAAATGGGGAGAAGCCCAGAGGAAGGGATACGAAGACACTACCCCAAAGAGCCTGGGGGTAAAAGTTGAGACCATGGAAGAGCATCCAAGGAGAAATCTGGTTTGGGGTAATTGAATGTAAATGACTATGTTCCTGACTGTTTTTTTTCTTCAAAAGTTGTTTTGCTGGACTTTATCCTGAGAATTTGATTTTTTGTGCTTGACCCTGGACATTAATTTGGATTCTCCAATAAACCTATTTTTGTTTTGGAACTAAAACAGAGGTGTGGACCCTTTCTGTGTTATAAGTCTCCCCTTGAGGCTCCCAGAAAATTGTCTGGTCCCCATTTGTGAACTATGTGTGTTTGGAACTATTCCAGGGCTGCAGAGGTGTTGCTCACCTCCTCTGTAGTTACTATAGGTGACCTGTGGGAGAACCAGGTTACATTTGGAATGAGAAAATATCTGGAATAAAACTATGTTCCTTTGAATATGTAGAATTGGTTCTACCGCATTTGCTTCAATGAGGGCCAGTGGCTTTGATGAAGGATTTGAATTTGTTCAGCTGGCATTCAATGATTTTTGGGTGATTTGTTTAGAGGATAGTTCTTGAAATTCAAATGATGTCCCTGTTGTATGATCTTTAACATTCAACAGGTCTGTGATGATTAAGGACCACAAGGGGCAGAATTTCTGAAGCTTTCCCCATCACTGAAAGGATGTTAAAATCTAACTGATTTACTCGCATGATACTGTAGTCAAAAAGATAAAAAAGTGTTAGATTTTTGCTGAGATTGCTGGAGAGACTTAGGCTCAGTCCTCTCTACAAAACATAGCCTAGTTTATTACTGCTGCTGTTATTGCTTTTGTGGCCTTGTTCTTTGAAAGGAAAGCAAGTTGCTTACCTGTTGTAGGGATAAGCCTGTCACCTTAAAAGTAGTGTGCACCTGAACCAAAGTCTGAAGGCCTAAGCAACACAAGATGGAGGTCCACCCACATGATGGGCCCTGCAGTTTTAATACCTGTGAGAACTACACAGAGGAGAAGCTGCTGCTGCTATTGTACATATTTTGCATCAATATTCACCTTCCACTTTTGCTGGTATGGCCAGACACAAACTTGCTGAGCAGTGGCCTTGACTAATTTTGTATCTATTTATAGAGCTTGGTATTGCTCTCCAAATGTCTTCTGACTCATGCCAGCATCTTCATGAGAATATGCATAAACATACTAGTTAAGATGAAGCCATATCGGAAGCCCACCAAGGTTCTCCATAGAGAGCAGGATGATTAGCCATGACACAAGGGCAATATCATATGACTCGGCTGAATGAACCCCTCTCTCAGGGATCAGTAAACTATCGAGCATGCATGACTCATCAGCCTTTTGAAGAGCTTAAGGTTTAGAAAGGCACTTGCCTCTCCAGGGAGGCAGGAGAAGCATGGTTAGTTCATCCTGTCTATGGAGAACCCTGTTTACAGGTAAGCAAACATGCTATCTCCCATTAACAGCAGGGCTGAATTAGCCATAACACATGGGAAGTCCCAAGCTGAGGGTTGCACCAGTAACACCCCTAGACAATATTTATTCTGTCACCTCCTCCCCCTAATAAGGTCAGACAACAGGAAGCGGAATATCTAAGGCACAGCCAGCAGGGTTTCCTGTAGTGGCTCAGGGGTAGATTCTATAGCAAAAATTAGAAAATTCTGAAGTACAGTGACAAACGTTTCCATCTTTTATATTCTGTTCTAAAATTATTTTCCAACCACTAAACAATTTTTCAGTAGCTGAAAGTAAAAACATACAATTCCTTCCATACATTGCTTTAAACAGTCTTTCATCTTCCATATTATCCCTTTTAATGTCCTATTCTACTATCCCTTCTGTCCCGCCATCATACTTGTGGAGAGAGGGGCAAAAGGGATAGCAGAATAGGAAGTTAAAAGGACTAAAATGCAAGATGAAAGAATATGATGCAAGAAATGAACTATGTATTGTAAGTTTTGTACTTTCAGCTACTGAAAAAATAAAATAGATACATACATATAGATATATATCTCTCTATAGCTCTCCCCAGCTGTTTGCGCACAGGATTGTTCTCAGAGGATTGCTGACTTTTGTCATCAAAATCTCAAGTGTGTGTGTGTGGGGGGGGGGGGGGGCTAAAGACTTGAAAGTTTTTTTCTTTTTTTTAAACTTTTAAATAAGTACAGAAAGGCAGGCGTTAATAGCTGAGCGATAAATGTGCATCTAAGATGCACATTTATTTTTTGCATTTGGAATGAATGAGTAATGGAGAAATTACTTACCTGATAATTTCGTTTTCCTTAGTATAGACAGATGGACTCAGGACCAATGGGTATTGTGCTCTCCTGACAGCAGATGGGAGACGGAATCAGATTTCAAAGCTGACGTCAGCCTACATATTAGGGATGTGAATCGTTTATCTGACGATTGAAAATATCGTCTGATATTTTCAATCTCTTCAGATATCGGGGAGTCCCCGATAGCGATAGGAAACCCCATGATTAATTTCGTGGTGTTCTCTTATCATTTTAGGGGGGGAGAGTGGGGAAAAAAGGGCACTCAAAAATAACCCCCAAACACACCCCAACCCTTTAAATGTTAATTATTTCAAATCCTCCACCCTCCCACCCCCCCCCAAACTTTTTTAAAGTACCTGGTGGTCTAGCGGGGGTCCCGGGAGTGATCTCCCGCTCTCGGCCGTCGGCTGCCACTAATCAAAATGATGCCAATGGCCCTTAGCCCCTGTCACATGGTAAGGGCAATCGGTGCCATTGGCCAGCCCCTGTCACATGCTAGGAGCACTGAAAATGGCGCGGGCCATCCGGTGCTCCTACCATGTGACAGGGGCCAGCCAATGGCACGGATACCCCTGTCACATGGTAAGGGCAAAGGGCCATCGGCGCCATTTAGTTTACTGGCAGCCAACAGCCCGAGAGCGGGAGATCGCTCCTGGGACCCCCGCTGGACCACCAGGTACTTAAAAATGTTTGGGGGGGGGGTCAGGAGGGTGGGGGATTCGAAATAATTAAATTTAAAGGGTTGGGGTAGGTTTTTTTTTTTTCCTGCACGAGACAGCCGATTAAAACCGGTAAGAACAGCAGGAACGAAGATTCCCAAGGTTTTTAGCCGAACTCGATACCGGAAACGAATCTGGAACCAATTCACATCCTTACTACATATACCCGTGCAGAATGCTTAGCTCTTCAGTATTTCTCCGTCTCCCATAGCAGATGCGGACACTATCCAAAAGAGAATAGTATAACATTTACAAGAAAGGAGGAGGAAAATTTACCTTTAAGAAGAGAGCCCTGCTTCTCCTGCGGTGAAACCTAACAGTCCCCCCGTCCCCCCCCAGTCGAGACTTTCCTGAGGTCGATTCAATATCCCTCAGAGGTGAGCCTTAGTCCGCCGGCCGATCCCCGGCATGGACGTAGCCCCCCAGGGTGGCTGAACTATGGGAGACGGAGAAATACTGGAGAGCTAAGCATGCTGCATGGGTATATGTAGGCTGACGTCAGCTTTGAAATCTGACTCCGTCTCCCATCTGCTATCAGGAGAGCACAATACCCATTGGTCCTGAGTCCATCTGGCTACACGCTAGGAAATAGCCTCATTCACATGCATTTGCATGTCACGAGTGCTAACTCATTCACTCCGTGTCGAATGTGCGTTAAATAGGCGCTAATCCCCCTATTGCATTAGGGGGTGGATTAGCGCCTGTTTAACCTGCGTCTGACAACGGGTTAAGCAGTGCGCTCGGCTGAGCCCACTGTATTGCATCGGCCCCCAGGGAAGCCAGGATTCAAATCCCACTTCTCTCAGTGGTGCTTGTCACCTTTAGCAAATCTCTTAATTCCTCATTGCCTCAGGTACAAATTAGATTGTAAACCTTCTGAGGCTGGGAACTACCTATTGCACCCGGATTATAAACTGCCTCGAGTATGGACTTGGAAGGGCAAGTAGTTAAATCTAAAATCCAAACATGAAGAAAATAAAAGGGAACCACCCACAAAAGTTTGGTCAGGACCTTTTTTAAATTTCTTGCCACTTGTTAATCACACCACACCGAAGACTCAAGGTGTACAAATACAAATAGCATTCACAATAATAAAACAAATCATACTCTTTGCACAGAGTGAAGAAGTGGTTAGAGTAACCCTGTTCCAGGATCTGGGGAGAAGGCAGAGGAAGGAAAAAGGAGAACCCAGGATCTGGGGGGCAAGAATCTGAGGTTAAGAACAGAGGATTTGAACTGCGTTTGGGAGGGGGGGAGGTGTCTACCATGCTTCTCTCCTGCTTCCCCTTGTATAACCTCTCTAAACTCCCACCCAACCCAATTCTCTCTCTTACCCACACACATACCCCGCAGCCGATCTGCTCTCATCTCCCAGCCTCTCTCCTTACTCGCCAATCAGCCCCCTCCTAACCTTTCCAAAAGGTTCCTGTATTGCTCATCGCCCCTCCCCATCCTGTTCCCTGCACACTGCCTGGCAGAGGAGAAACCGGAGAGGGCTATTCCTTGTTGACTGAGATCCAGCACAGCTGGAAAGCAGCTTCCTTCAGCCGGCCTGCTAACCCCAGATTTTTTGCTGCCCTTGGCACAGGCCTAACATGCCCAATGACAAATCCAGGCCTGATATTGGGTCTAAGGTATCCAAGGAAGAGGAGGAGTGAAATAGTTCTTAAAGTCAAGCCGCGTCTTCCTTTCAGAGCGATGATGGCTCCTGCTTGGAATCCCAGTAGAAGAATTCATCACATTTTGACATGAGAACTGGCACAGTTTGCTTAGTAGACCTGGAATCGGTATAACTAAATTTAATTTATTGATCGGCATCTATATCCTTCTCAATGGCTCCGACAAAGATGCAGGGGCTTTTGCTTGTTCATGGCAGCAGTGACTCCGCGCAGAAGAATGATGGCATCACTCCCGGTTCCATCTGCACAGATCTTCTGGCTCCAGGTGGTCTTCTGCTTGGGACCAGAGTTTCTTCTTTTTATACCAGAGGATTATGGAGAACTGAGGAATTTTTTTCAGTTATATAGCACCTGGAGTTTACGGCCTTTAGAGATATCCGAGTGCAAGTGACGGGCTGTAGCATGAACTACCACAGAAAAGTAAGCAGTCTCTTATACTAATCATAAAAGACCAAAACACAATAAGACCTTTGTGAAATTAGTGTCCATGTAAAATTATTCCATTTTTTGGGTCTCTTATGCTACAAATTGTAAAAGACCAAAAAAAAACAACAACAGCAGACACATCGTTCATGACAGTCCGACAAGGTCATTTTGTAGGCACAGTGAGGGCATCTTTAGAAACGTTGTGAAAAGTTGTGAGGCTAAATCAAACTCAGTTTTGATGAGAAAAAAAAAGTTTGGTTATGAGAAGGCTTGCAACTAAACGAAATAAAAAACACAATACCCTTACTAGAAAAACCATGGGCAACCTGAAAAGAGAAAGAACATCCTTTCTTATTGGGGGGGGGGGGGGGGAACCGAGGAAACGTGCGAGGTGGCAGCTGTGTGGGAACCCTCCACACATGCTCAGAAAGTGCTTCTTGGTCTTTATGCTCTCCATCTCAGCACCGTCGAATGGCATCAATCACTTCTGTAGCTGATTTATAGGGAGGTGCATAGAAAAAAAATTTTTTTTTCTTTTTTGGGAATATACCCAGGTAAGATTTTGTTTAATATTTCCTTTGCAGAAATAAAAACAAAAAAATGGAAGAAAAAATAAAAATAAAGTAAGGCCTCCCCAGGCCATAGACCAGGCCTCCAATGTCTTTTCTCTTTTTAAGAAGTAGGTGCATCATTTATTTGAAGAAGAGAAAATGACTGCCTGGTCTAGGCCTCCGCAGTGGGCTGGCCTCACATTTTTTCTTCCTCCTCACCCACCCCCCCAAAAAAAAAAAAGTAAGACCAATAAAATCTCGTTTTTTTTGTTCCATTTTGAAAATGACATGAAACAAAATAGGAAGTGATGAGATTTCCTATTTTGTTTCCAACCAATTGTCCTGCTTGCCCACAGTGAAACTGGGCTCTACCCTCACAAGAAAAAAAAAATACAACCCGAGAACATCATAATACCACTGCATCAATCTATAGTGTGACTGCATCTTGAGTATTATATGCAATTCTGGTGGCTCCATCTTAAGGAAAAAAAACAACAACTTAGCAGAACTAGAAAAGTTGCAGAGAAGGGCAACAAAAGTGATAAAGGGGATGGAATGGTCTCCTTATGAAGGAGCGAGCAGATTAGGATTCTTCAGTTTAGAGAAAAGATGAGGGAGGGGATATGAGTGTGGCGGAACAGGTAAATAGGAAATGGTTATTTACCCTTTCAAACAGTACTAAGACTAAGGGGGCACCCACAAAATTAAAATGTAGCAGATTAAAAACATAATAGGCAAAAGTATTTTTTCACTTAATACACAATCCAGCTGTGGAATTTGATGCCAGAGGGCATGGTCAAGGCTTTAAAAGGGGTTTGGACAAGTTCCTGGAGGAAAAGTCCATGCACTTTGGTTTAATTATTTAATATACTGCTTTTCAGTACAATAATCAAAGCGATTTATATTCAGCACACCTAATACAATATTCTATAAAATAATCACATAAAATAAGCCATTAGCAGTTAGCTAGGATTTGGAAAAGCCATCACTGATCCCTGGGAGCGGATCTACTCTTTTGGGGATTTCTTGGGTACCTTGTGACTGACTGGCCACTGCATATGCTGGTCTCAATGCACCCTTCATCCCACTCAATAGGACATCTCATATGTTCTTATGATAGGTCCATTAACAACTATTATCCAGGTATGCTTTTACTGCCAGGAGATAGGAGTGAACAGGGAAGCACTTTCTCCATTAGAATATGTTGGTCACTATTACAGACAGAATGCTTGGTTCAGGGGCCCACTGGTGTGAAACCATTATGGCATTTATCTTCTCCTGCCCCATTGGGCGCGCCCCCCCCCCCTCTATCTTCTGCTGAGGGGAAAGACTACCTAAGCCTCTAGGAACTGCCAAGGACACTCACCATCTGCCTGAAGGCCTTGGAATCCTTGGTGCGCGAGAAGGAACGTTCTGGCACCCAGCGCGGCATCAGGCCTTCATTGGAATTGGCACGAGCTCGCTGCAACCTGGCGATCATCGCCTTCTCCTCTTTCTGGAATGAGAAGCAGACATTACATGCCATGTTTGAGGGCAGGCACAGCCAGCAACATGAGATCCAGGTTTAAGGGATGGAGTCCATGTTCCTCACACCCCATGGAAAAAAAAACAAAAAAAAAACCCAACTTACTCGCTTCTGGGTACAGCCCACAATCAAGAAAGTTTCAATGTTGTTCTCCTTGAGATAGGCATTTCTATCCCCACCATGGCCCGGCTCCACCTCATAATCGCCATTCAGGTACTGCAGGGTGGCCCTGGTAATATGTATTCTCCTGACAAGGATACATCACAATACAGTAAATATCAGCTGATAAGGACCAACTGGCTCACCCAATAAGATATCCTATACCCAAGATACACACAAACAATGTGCATGCAGCCTCAATATCCTACTCATCCTGTCTCCAACATGCACATAAACACCACACATGCAACTTACAGCACACAATACTCAACTCCTCCTGTCTCCAGTGACCCAGAAAGAGAGCTCATGCTCACTCACCCAGCTTTGCCTCCGGCCTCCATGTGATTAGCCAGGGTAACATCATTGGACCAGACATCAAACTGCCACTTGCGCAGCCCGAGGACACCGCAGTGCACACGCCCACTGTGGATTCCCACTCGCATGTTCACGTTAACCCCAGTCACTTCTCGCACAAGACTGTACAGGGGGAGGGGGGGGGGGGGCACACACAATAAAAGTCTGTGACATCTCCGGAATCTTTTGTGGTAAAAAACTTCAGCTCTGGACAAAAAAAAAAAAGCAGCCCCTTCATCTGGAGCAGATGCTGCACCTGCAGCTCACAAACCCTGCATGGCTCTTTGGGATACTCAGTGAGGATCCTCCATACTACAAAACAGTGAGAACAAAACAAAGCTATGCTAATGTTCATAATTTAACAACATAAAATAACCATCTAGCTTTAAGACTGCTCTCCTGTGTAATGATTTGGTAACATTTCTGCAGAAAGACACCAGAACCAGAGCAGGTGTCCCAGTTTGCCATTATTAATAAGTGTCTGTACATCAGAGAGAAAACAGGCCAGGCAGCACCTTACAGAACATTCTAGTACAGATTGAAATATGTAGTTAAATGGGCACAGAGCCAAGAAAAAAGGGCCAGATTCAAAGGGTTAGGATGGCTAAAAGGTACAGCACAGTGTTAGGATGCACAGAATCCAGAACAATTAGAGGATGGGTAGAATCTGGGGTGGGCAGAGTACAACAGAGGTCAGTCTATTCTCAGCAAACCCCCCCCCCAAAAAAAGCCCAAACATGTTTGCTCCTACTTACGAAATGGCTTCAATCATGTCTACACCCATCTCCACACAGCAGTGGGCGTGGTCTGCTCGTGCCTCTGGCAGTCCTGACACACAGTAGTAACAATCCCCTAGGATTTTGATTCGTAAACAGTGATTTTCCTAGAAACTCAGAAGAAAGAAGTTAAAAGGGATGACAAAATCCTCCACAAAATGCTTTCAGTTTCCTACACAAGCCATATAGCTACATCAGGGGACATCTCAGAGACAATACCAGCTCAGCCTAAGTCTTGGTGGCTCACTCACTCACTCTGCATGTTGAATCCTTTGTATGCTGTCTCTGAATCTAGCCCTCGGGAGCCATTCAGCCAAACGGATTTTCTGAATATCCACAACGAATATGCATGAAATGTATTTGCACGCACTGCCTCCACGATAAAATTCTCTCTCGTGTTACTGCCTGTGGAGCCACCACGACTAGGCCGAGAACCACTGTGATATGTACGCTTGCACACACACACACACACAATATCCATGGCCTCCAGGCCCTCCTCAAATTGTCCATCCATGTGTTTCCTGTACTTGGTTCACTTATTTCTTACATGCACTAAAGGGCACTTACAGCTGCCAGCTTGTCAAAGCGTGCAAAGAGCTCATTGAGCGTCATGACTAGTTCTTGTGCTGTGCACTGGGATGCCAGGCTGGTGAAGCCTTCAATGTCTGCAAACAGGATGCTGTTGGAAGAAGAAGAGAACAGTCACCCAGCTGTCGGGGGGAGGCGCTTGCAGGCTTTCAGACCAAGTGGGACACTCAACCAAGAAACAAATCAAGAGCAAAACAGCAGAGCAAGAGAGAAGTGCGTGAAGGACGGCAAGCCTCCAACATCTCATGCCCAAGCAGCTGTGAGGGACATCAGGTCTGAATTTCAATTTAATTGTTTGGTGAGGTTGGGGGCAATTACTGCTCTCTGAGGAAATCGGAAACAGAGGACCATGTTTGGGAGCCAGCAGCCTCCACTTCACTATTCTGCACTGCAAGCCTGTGGGCCTGGCACACTAACATTAGCTTTTCATTTTCAAGCAGGATCCTTAAATCTTCCTGCTTTTGGTCATGGTTCCGACATAAATGCATCCCCAATGTGGCCGGATTGACAGCCATTAGTCCCCGCCGCTCCCGTACTGTACGGGTTTTCAGTCTGAGCCAAAAAGGCCCCCGAGATCGTCCCCAGCTCGTAGCTCAGACTCTGCACTTGGGCCTTAGCCAACAAGAGGCTGAGCAGGGACATCAACACTACACTCACTCAGAAAATATTCCGGTCAGCATTCACCTGCGCCGCCACAGAAAGAATTCCTCCTCTGCTGCCCGGCACAAATTGCAGAAGGCTCCGGTCAATTATTTACTCTGGTCCCTCATGGCCCCCCCACCCTGCACTCGCGTGCAACCTGTCACCTCACTACTACTACTGCTCCCTCCCCACCACCATCACACACACACACAACACAGTCTGTCCTTCTCACCACTCCCCTTCTCCACATACTCCCAACATCACTCCCCCCCCCTCACTCCACACACACACACACAAACCCTTACTTTCTCATCACTCCCCCCCCCCCCCCCCCCCCATCCCAGCACACAAACTGCCTTCTCATCCCTCTTCAGCACCTGACGTTGTCGTGTTTCTGAATGTAGATTTTATGGAACATCATGTCCTCCTTCTTTGTGTTGATATCTTCCTTCATCTCCATGGCAACATGCCGGGGCAACACAGACAGCAAGAGACGCTCCTACAGGCCACAAGCAAAGATGTTACACACAGGCCTTAGAAAAAAAAACCAAAACAGGAAGAAGAGAAAGAGTGGGGAGGGGGGGGGGGGTGTTAATTTAAAGGGCTTCAACTGCGATTCCTTCTCCCCTACTCGGCCTCCCCTTATGTCGCCATACCTGCTGCTGGTTCTCCCTCTGGAGGTGCAGGCGTGCCTGAATATAGCCCCGCGTCTCCTGGAAGGCCTGGCGCTGGGACACCTCTGCTGGATAGTGCGTGCAGATCCCAATGATATTGGTGCAGAGGAACAGCAGCACGTTTGCACTGAGCTGTGGCAGGAGAAAAGGCAGCGCTCAGTTCTAATAGCCCTACCTAGAGAAAAACTCTTCCCCCCTCGTCACACCATTGCCCCACCTCCTGACAAACCTTCCTCCTCCTCTCCGTCCACCCCCCCCCCCCCATCTAGTCCCCCAGCACAGCACTTTTCCCCCTGTCCTAGCCCTTCACCTTAGGCCCCTAAAATGTCAATTGCATCCCCCACCCCCACCACATCTCCAGCCGCTTAACACACAGCACCTTTCCCTCGATCCCGGAGACGGCATCTTACACCCCCCCCCCCCCCCTAACACAGCACATCCACGACGTGACAGAAGATCAGGAAGTGATTAAACGTTTTAGGTTTTACTCAGTGCTCCCCCTATCCAGTGTGGTGAGGTTGGTTAACCACAGCAGCCTGCGTCCTGGAGCACTGCCAAAACTGTGCTAACAGCTACAGGCATCGGACGAGTAAGGCACCCGATGCACTGAGGAGCGTGGGGGCTTAAATTCTTCCACAAGAGGAATGTGTGAATTTCTGGTACTCAGATACTGACTCCCGCTATACCAGTCCAGAGACCCCCTTCCCCAACACACACACACACACACATACAGCTCTATCAGTGCCTCTCATTCCTAACCTACAGTTTCCTATACCAATTCTGGGATGCCACACACAGCTACGCCAAGGCACCACTTTTCTCTTGAAGCGGGGTTGGATTTTGTTTTTTTGGTTGGTGGGGGTGCATTCTCCCATCCCAAGCAACTCTATCGAGAGTTCATCCCAGCAGGAGCTGCCTCTGGGGTGCAGGCTGCATAAGCATCTAGCCTCCGAATACAGTGCCACTCTCAAGGTTGGAGCTTTTACCAAAAAAAAAAAAAAAAAAATTTTCATTTCATTTTGCTTTCTCCAGAGGGTGGAACATGACTGAGCCATGTCTTCTCCTGCCCATCTTTACAGGGACGCCACCTGGTGCTGGGTGGCTGGGTGTAGAAGAAAGGACGATACGCGTGCCTCACGAGACCAACACCCTCGGGGGGGGGGGGGGGGCACTTCAGTATTGGCCAGGATCCGAGCAGCACCAGCTTCCTCCGGTTGTCGGAGACTTCAGCCCCACCACCCATTACATTAGAAGAAATGAAGTGGTGACTACATCTTACGTAGCTCTTTGCTTTCAGGATGTGGTTTCTACAGGTGCAGGTCTTCAAACAAAGGGATTCTGTGTAAACCCCTCAATTCCATGATGCACCAGGTTATAACAACAAGCTGGAGAAGTGAATGCTTCTAGTGCAAACACAGAGAAAACGAGCTTCCTAATCTTGTGTTTCATACTCTGGTTCCTACCTGCTCCCATCGATTCACCGACGACTCTGCTCTCCCGCCACAACTAAAAATCAGGAACCCTCTTGCTGGCACCTCAGAAAGACTATCGAAATTCAGCTAAAGTCACCCAGCGAGCACGCCTGACGCATGTGCATGGAAGGACAGACACCGGCGATTTGGCACTTTGCACTGCTGAAGCGCACCTGAAAAGATTCCCTGACCACAGTGTGGCCAGAAACCAGACCCTGTGGGTTTAAAGCATGTACCGCCTCCGAGGACCCCCCCCCGTGCAATAGCAGCTGGCAAAAGGGAAGATCACCACCGCCAGCCTCAAAACTACCTCTCCTGACGGCCTGTGCTTTTATCTCCAGCCAATACCTAAAACGTGACAGGCAGCTTGGAACAGGGAGTTGGTTTCAGCCTCCTTGAGAAAAGAGGGCAGATGAAGAGGGAGGGGGAAGAAGGGGAGGGGGGGGGAGTGAATAGTGAGCATTCAAAATGAAAACAGGAATTTGTACAAATGAATGATAAATTTATTACCAAAAAAAAAAAAAAAGACACCACAACAGTTAAGCATAGGTTTGCCAAAAATAACTCAATCACAGCCAGCCTTTCATACCCATCAAACAAATCTTTTATTTTATAACAGCACAAAAAAAATCTGCCAGGTCTCATCCTCCTAGATACATACACAGATTCAGAAACAAAAAAGTTAAGAGGCACATTCACAGCTGAAATAAAACACTTAAGATATGTTGGTTTCTGATGCTACACAAACATACTGAAGAAATACCAAGCTCTACATGGATAGGATTTCGAGCCATTTATCTTAACTGTGCAAAACTTGTACAACTTTTGCCAATAACATTTAAACTTGGAAAACAAAGAGGCACAGACACATCCACAAAACACTGGAACTCCCAATGTACTTCCATAACCTTCAGAAATCAAGAAACTCCACTGGCATCACTATCCGTATATGTGTTGAGGTTAGAGAGAGAGAGAGAGAAAAAGAGAGAGAGAGAGAGAAGCAAAAAGAATTTCAAAGTGGCAAAAGAGCAATAGAGAATTCCCAGATTATGGTGATGTTCAGTATTATGTTTGGCCTGCTCACAGGGTATGACATTTTGCAGCTACAGCTACTCTTGCTCCAGAGATTATATGGAGCTTTTCCTGCTCATTCTTTTGTGGCAAGTCTTGGACTTTCTCCGTCAGCTTTGGGAAGGTGCATCTCTTCCATCTTTGTACTGTGCACACTACAGGAGGAAGCGTCTCGCTATTTATTTGTCCAGTGTTGCACTGCATACAGAGTCTGGCTTCTTGGGGTTTTGCCAGCTCTTTCTAGGTATGGTCTGTGGTGACTTATTCTGCGTGTGTTCTACATATGCGACTGAAATGAAGTATTTGTTTGCCTGTAGTTTCCATGTAGGGATCTACAGCAATGCAGCTAGTTTCCTTTTCCCCCCCCAACAGGAGCCTTACTGATGTTCTAGAGCCCGATATATTTGCAGTGCTGTCATTTCATGGGTGGGGATGTTGCCGTTTGAGTCCTGGGATTTAGCGTTGCTATGGTGCTTGAACCATTCTCTCCCCCAGGTTGAAAGTCATTTTGCACCCACAGCCAAGACCTCAGAAAAAGAAAGAGCTACCATCTGCCTTTAAATGCTTCACTTGACCCTGAAAAATAGCTAAATACATATGTGTGTTTGCAAAGTGGGGGGGCGGGGGAGGAAGGCACGAGGCTAAAGGACGAAGAACAGCCAGACAAACCTTGAATATTCTCTTTAATCAGTCAAACAATGAAAATCCAGACCCGTCAGAGTGCTGGAATGCTAAGAGTCAACAAATGTGACACCCCCTCCCCCCCCCAAGCTGAAACTACCTTGGCAGGTATGCAAGAAAAGAAACTGGCTGGCATTTAAGCACCAGCTTCTGGGGCCAAGTGATCGGCAAGCAAGAGTCCAACTGGCCAGAAGTAAACATGTATCCTCTACCTACACACTAGTAACAAGCACACACTGAGGCTCAAAGACAATCTGCAGCACTACAGCACCTGCACACACGCTCCGGTGCTGGTGTTCTGCTTTCTCAATTACACCTGTTAAAATTTAATTGATAATTAACTATTGACGGCCTCCTATATTCTCTGATGGCCCACTTTGTTCCAGCTCTATGCCCATGGGGCAACTACCAGAGCAAGTGAGCGAGCATTTCGTTTCAGACATCTTCCAAGCCCAGCCTCCATTTCAACATGCTTATCTTCACTCTGCACCAAGCAGACAATGTCAAAACAGTGTCAGCATGCGTGAGGAGTTACAAGAGGGCTTTATCTGAATAGCAGAAAGCAGACAGCACCTTTAGGGTAAGTCTTGCGGTGCCCCAATACAAAAAAAAAGATTGGAAGACTGCAAAGTATGTTTTCCCCAGGACCACAAGTCCACATTACTTAGGTGTGGACAGCTACAAGAGGGTCACAAACACATACGTACATACAAGTGGAGTTACACCCAGTCTGCATCCCACACACAAGCAGTTACAACAAATGCTCCACACGACTATCTCGCTCAATCAGCATCATGTAACGCACGCTTCATAGCCACCTCTGAGCTGTGCACCTTCCCTCCGCCTTTCCCACAATAAGCCTGCAGAACAAAGACCCAGAGAGCCTCAAAGGGGGATTGATGCATTTTGTCTCTAGCCTCCCTTTAACCTCAGCAGACGGGAGGCTGTGATCACTCAGGATTAAATATTTAGAATTATGTAAACACAGCAGGGGAATGGAAAGTTAAACAAACGAAAAATTAGATATTTATATTGCCTGGAAAACTTAACTCAACTTCCTGACATGATCGGGTCACGGACTCCGTGCTCTTGCCTGTCCTTCTCAGTTGGCTCCTAAACTGAGACGTGGGTTTCACTTGGGCTCACTACACGAAGCACAAGCAAAAAGGAGAAACCCCCCCCCCCCCACTCCCACACACATATACACCCCTCTCAAGGTGCACATGGAGCAGTGACAGTTCCGCAGCATAACAGAAGAGTGAAACAACTAGAATAAAGTGGAGTTTTTTTTCCCAGTTAAAATGGAAAACCTTCTGTTTACATTATGTACAACCCCACAGGAAGGCCTCTCACCCTTCTTAGGCTCCTGGTCACCACCACGCTCACTGACACACCTCTTCACAATGCCCGGCATCTCAGCAACTGGGCTGGAAGCACTTGGTTACTCAAGTCACTCATCTGCGTCTTGCACAGAGAAGCAATGCTGAGAGAAGCACGGGAGGGGGGGGTGGGGAGATTAATGCTGACGATATCTAGATTGAAGACTCAAAATGCAGAGGGTGCAATGGGTTGGTCAGTATGTCCTTCAGGCCATGTGAGGGGGGGGGAACCATATTACCATCTTCCCTTCAGTCTTCCTGTCACTCCGAATGTGTGGGCAGGCGTGAACCCCTTCGCCAAGCTCCAGAATGACGCTCCAAAAGAAGCAGGAGAAACCACCGCCAATCTACAGCCTCCAAGATGGTGTTCAAAGAAATGCAGCTGGAGTCCGGAAGGCTTCCGTCCAGACTCCGTCCTCCGTTGTTCAGGGCATCTACCTTCCACCCCCCCCCCCTCCCCGCAGAGCAGCGCACAGAGATCACTGGCACTGGGGTGAACTTGGGAAGTGGGCCAATCTGCTCCTTTCCCCAGGCTGCTGACATTCACTCCATCTCGCGACACCTTTCATACGAAGCCACACATGCAGGCGGCCGTGCAGCCTGCTGCCAACTGTCATTAGGGAAGAGAAAAATAATTAATTCCACCATTCCCCTCTGGGACAAGAGCTCTGAGACATGGTATCCTCAGAGGCATCTCACCGTGGCATTGGGAAAGCAAAGCAAGAGCTGCAAGCACCGTGGTGTTCAAAATCACAGCTAGAATTTCGTTTTCTTTCCATGAGCATTACGCAGTTCTAGAAGCCGTTCTGGTCCTGCAGAAAAACTGGATTCTCAGCATACGGTGAAACCCTTACACACAGTAGATGACAGCAGGAAAAAGGACCATCTAGCCCACTCATTCCACTCCGTGCTAAGGATATATCTCAGCAGCAGGCGTTTGACCAACTGTAGGGTATTATGGCTTATCCAAGTTAGTTTTAATTTGCTTCCTCATTGGTTCTAACATCCTGGGCAGATAACCATACAAGATCTCATATTTATTTCATATTTATATGCTGCCTTTCGTGACTGGTCAGACAACTCCAAGCAGATTACATTCGGGTACTGTAGGTTTAACTTCCCTGTGCCCAGAGGGCTCACAATCTAAGTCTGTAACTGAGGCAATGGCGGCTGAAGTGACTAGCTCAAGGTCCTAAGGAGTGTCAGTGGGATTATCTAACCACTAGGCCACTCTTCCGCTCCTTCGTCTCTGTGCCTGTGCTGTCCTTAGCAGCTCAGCTCCTCCTCTCTAATTTGCTTTGCAAATTTCTGTACTTTATGCAGTGCACAAGTGAATTTATGATTTGTGGAGTTAGCTGGTGAAATCTGTCAGTCATTAAGTAGCATATAAGGCTCAATGCCTTCTTCACTGAGGCCTAATCAGCTGTAAAATTAAGCCATCCTGATGTTCCATGGGAATTTCTTCTCTGGTTAAAAAAAAAAAAAAAAAAAGTCCCTCATCTCACACCAGCTACTCAACATTCTCTGCAAGTTAGAATTCATAACATTTAAAAACATTTAAAAACAGATGTTATTGTATAGTAAGGACAAATTAGGAGGTGGTGCAAGTCAAACCATGGCCTACCCTGGTATTTAGCATGACCATCCTCCCCTTCTTTAGAAACCAAGCAAACGGGCGGCCTTCTCCCAGAACTCAGCCTCCGTCTCTAAACAGATTTTAAGCCATATAAAATTACCCAGGCACCTCTTTTGCATTTTAATCCAACACCCGGTCCACCACCGCGCCCCCCCCCCCCCCCCCCCCAAAAAAAAACAAACAAACTGGACACCAACCTTAATAAGCACCAGTCTCCTAAGGCCCTGTGCACTTGCTGGACAATAGCGAGCTTCCACCAATCCTCTTGGTTTCTGGGGAGTTGTAGCCTGCTAGTACCAGAATAGCTACCCCAAGAGCTGCTATATCACTAGGCCACACTTCCTTTTCTCCACCCCTTGTTTTGTTTTTATCCCTCTCTTTACCACCTTGGCTCCAGAAGAAGTGAAGGGAGAATTATTTACGTTACTGAAACATCTTAAGCTCCTGTCACTGTCATAGAAAATAACAGCAGATAAGGACCATTAGGCCCATCTAAATCTGCCCATTTTCAATACTGGTGCAACACCACAGATACAAGCTGGCTTTCTCCAACCCACAACTTCTTCACAACTAGGAATTCTGTGTTTCTTATACTTTTTTTTTTTATGTTACTGTTTGTCTCCGTCTCTATCACTAGGAGTCCATTCCATGCATCCACCACTCTTTCAGTAAAGAAATATTTTTCTGATATTGCATCCAAGGCTACCCCTTAGAGCCTCATAACCATGACCTCTTGTTCTTTCTTCTGAAAAAAAAGGTCTATTTATTTTGCCTGTTTATACTTTTGGAGTCATTTGAATATTTTATCATACTTACTCTCTCTCTCCTTTCCTCCAGGATCTATATATGTTTAAACTCTTAAATCTCATTTCATATGTTTTTGGTACAGACCCTGCACCATTCTAGTAGCCTCTTTTTGAACCACCACCAGCCTCTCTATACCATTTTGGAGATACAACCTCCATTTATCAGACACAATGGGGACAATTTTCAAAATGATTTTACCAAAAGTACCCAGATCATCAATGAACACTCAATTTTTCAAAGAGAAACTCCACTTGAAGAGCCACAGGCCTGCAAGCAACACGTAGGTTTTATAGATTGCCTCCAATATTCTAGGTGAGGTCTCACCAACAACCTTTCCAAAGGCATTATCATTTCCTTATGACTTTATCATCTTGGATCTATGTCAAAAAAGCAAACAATGTTGGGAATTATTAGAAAAGGAATGATGAATAAAACGGAAAATGTCATAATGCCTCTGTATCGCTCCATGGTGAGACCGCACCTTGAATACTGTGTACAATTCTGGTCGCCGCATCTCAAAAAAGATATAATTGCGATGGAGAAGGTACAGAGAAGGGCTACCAAAATGATAAGGGGAATGGAACAACTCCCCTATGAGGAAAGACTAAAGAGGTTAGGACTTTTCAGCTTGGAGAAGAGACGACTGAGGGGGGATATGATAGAGGTGTTTAAAATCATGAGAGGTCTAGAATGGGTAGATGTGAATCGGTTATTTACTCTTTCGGATAGTAGAAGGACTAGGGGACACTCCATGAAGTTAGCATGGGGCACATTTAAAACTAATCGGAGAAAGTTCTTTTTTACTCAACGCACAATTAAACTCTGGAATTTGTTGCCAGAGAATGTGGTTCGTGCAGTTAGTATAGCTGTGTTTAAAAAGGGATTGGATAAGTTCTTGGAGGAGAAGTCCATTACCTGCTATTAAGTTCACTTAGAGAATAGCCACTGCCATTAGCAATGGTTACATGGAATAGACTTAGTTTTTGGGTACTTGCCAGGTTCTTATGGCCTGGATTGGCCACTGTTGGAAACAGGATGCTGGGCTTGATGGACCCTTGGTCTGACCCAGTATGGCATTTTCTTATGTAATACTATCCAAAGATACTGCACATGAGCTTTCTAGAGCCCCCAGGAACCTTCTTCAGATGTTTCAGGAGAACTGGCTACAACTAGCACTTTGGTCATAAGTATCTAAGAATTGAGCTAACCACATTTCTGCATGCTTGGGACAGAGAGTGTGCAGTGATAAGAAGTGGTTAATAGGTAGAAGAAATGAAGGGGGAGGGGGTTGCATGTTTGTTCAGTCATATGAAAACATCTGATGGCCAAAGAGGGAAGATCAGAAGCCAATTGGCTAACAGCGGCAACATAGCTGCATCAGGCTTCTAAGAAAGCTGGGGTTAACCTGTATAGAACAGCCATAGTTATAACTAACATCAACAAGCATGGGGTGGCTGGATGTTTTGGACAACAATCTCACGGGTTTTGGTGGCTGTATGGATTACCACCCAAAAAAAAAGAGATCTGTATCTAAATCTATCTTACTGGTACGACATGAGAGGAGGCCTAGGTATTGGATTAAGTATAGGTAAGAACCAAAGGAAGACCAGTCTTGTAATAGCATACCAGCAGAGGTGATGGAGGCCAAGAACAAAACAGAAGTTAAATATGCTTGGGACAGATATAAAGGGCGGTGGTGGCTTGTGTTTAAAAAAAAAATGGGAATTTATATGCACATCTATCCAAAGGGTAGAGAACCAAAGGAAGAATTTCAACCGATTAGACTGGATGGGCCAATTGATTATCATCTGTTGTCATTCATTCATTATGATAAAAGACCACAAAGCAGCAGACCAAGTCTTGGAAGGGCATGGCTTGGGTTACCATACAAACTCCTCACCTGAAGCAGTTCCATTGGTTTCCAGTTGCAAGTCAGTCTGTGTTTAAGATCCTTTGTCTGGAATTCAAGGCGATTTATGATTTGGCATTGACCTTAAGAAATGTCTATCCCATATCATCACATCCCGTGTAGCACCTAACAGGATGATGTGTAATTGGTTGCATCATCCTTAACAAGGAGCTCATATTGGAGCATTTTCATGCTGTGTACTTCTCCTTTGGAAACTGCCATTAATCAGAGAATCTCTTCTCTTTCATAAAAGATTGAAGGCTCATCTTTTCCACCAAGCATATGGTCCTGAGATATACACAAAGAGTCATCTTCAGAAGATGAGCTTATTTGGTGAAAACTGGTATAGCCTGGTCATTCTAGTACCGAAAGCAGATTGCTCATCTCACTGTTCTACGTGGTCCTCTTTGTAGCACTGGGACTCTCTTTTGGGAATAGGGTGGAGTTTTGAGCTTGGAGGGTGTTTCGTATTCTTGCCTGAATTGGGAGTGTTCCTGCTCTGGTAAAAAAAAAACCAAACAAAAAAACCAGGGAGTTTTAACTGTTAATGTTATTTGTCACCTAAAACTCCTTTTACCCTGAGAACTTTTAAAAAGTTGGATGGCAGGAGACAGCCTAACAGTACAGCAGTCTACAGCACAAGTAGCTGGAGTCTGGATTAATCCCCGAACCAGAACCAACTGCTGACATCTGGTGGAAAGAGGAAGTAGTAAGACGACTGGTGTTGTAGCAGTTTGAGAATAGTTTCAGTTGGGATTATACAGCTCTGTGCCGATAGCAACAGGTTGCTCAAGACCCTCATATCTAAGATACAGCATTTTACACTGTAGACAAACTGATATAAATGTAGCAGATGAATTTTTATATTTTATCTTTCCCCTTTTTATTGGACTGCGGGGGGAGGGGGGTATTAAAAAGGATTTACAGTGAACAAAAAACATTAAACTGGTTTATTAGCACTGTTTGTGGTTGATTAGTGACCCAGGTAAGCAAGTTGCTATAGATCTCAGTATTTTTAGTAAACGGTCTGGATACTTGCCCAGAGGCAAGCAAAACTCCAGTTGGCAGGTGGGAGGTTATCAGGAAAGAGGCATGTGTGCAGGGCAGGTGAGGCCTGTACAATGCTCACTAAGACCCTCAAGGAGCCCAGGGTTTAACCCCTGGTTCGAGGCAGGGATGGCGCAAAGGCATTATAACACCTGCTTACTAGAAGTACTGGTTTTATTTGATACCATGGGAGTTACACAATTGATTTCTTCCATATGGGATTTCTAATTAACTATATTGTTCTGTTTTACTGTATTATGTTGAAAGAAAGAAAAAAAATCAATCATGACCTAACATCACCATTGGTCACAGGGTAGCTGGGCAAGAACAGGCAGGCTACAGATCTCAAGAAGCCAGCCAGGCCATCGACTGCAGGTTGGTGATGTCTGTACTGCCCAACAAGGCCATGGGCCAACAGCTTCACTAGGTTTGATAGCCTTTGCCCTTACTATGTCACAGGGGCTATCGGCGCCATTTTGAATACCGGCAGCCGACGGCCCGAGTGCAGGAGATGGCTCCAGGACCCCCGCTGGACCACCAGGGACTTTTGGCAAGTCTTGGAGGGGGACAGGAGGGTGGGGGTTTACCATACGTTTCGTGACCCCCCCACGAATACAACGAATATGGCATATACGTTGCGGATTGCCAATACGTTGCAAACGAATGCACACCCCTAGTGGAAACTGCCGTAATGAACCGTGTAATACAAAAGAGCTCAATACAAACTTGCTTAAAAAGAATTTTGGGAAGCTGCCCTACACCACTATTAACCTCTTCTCTGCTTATAAATACTTTGGTAAAACAGATTGGTTTCAGCTAAAAATGAAACACACTCGAGGAGGAAGTAACGTTATGGGAGTAAATGGCCACTTGAAGGCTGAGCTCTCCATCCCGATCAGCTTAATCCCTGCATTATCCTAGTAAACGGACCACTTACTACTCCAGAACTGGGCGATTTAACTTCAGTTAGTCCTGCGATGGCTTTGCGCAAAAAAATAACCCAACCCAACATGATTGATTTGAAGCACTTCTGATTTGAATCTGGAGGCGCAAAGAAACTGGCAAGCCAAATGAGTGAGAGGGAAGGAGAAAACGGTGATGAGGAGGCAGGCCGCAATGACGACGCAGTTCCTGTGGCAACACCGGAGAATCAGGTAGCTGATCTGCTTTCTCTGGCAGATTTCCAAAACTGGTTTAAGGAACTCGGAGATGATGTGAACGCTTTGAAAAAAGAAACTTGCTCAATAGTGGCTGACCTACAGAGGGAATGTGAAGAGCTGGGAGATTGGGTAAATGCCACTGATACCCGATTAGATGAGCAGAAGGCTGTATGGGAGACCACCCAGCAAGAGATGAAACAGTTGAAGGAAGATAATCTCCTGTTTTTAAGGACTGGCTCGAAGATCTGGAAAATAAGCCTCGCAGGGGGAACTTAAGTTTTCGAGGGATACCAGAGGAAGCAGATCACTTGGACTGTGCACAAGTGGTAACCATCATTTGTACAACGCTATTGGGTAACGAAGCAGAAGGAAAACTGATTAAAACTGAAGTGGACAGAGCTCACAGAGCCCTAGCGAAACCTAGAGGCAATGTGCCCAGAGATAAAATGGTTTGCTTTCACGAGTTTTCTATGAAGGAGAAAATTATGAGTATCACAAGGAAATCTATAGGCTTTCAATGGAAAGATCACAAAGTGGAAATTTTTCAAGATTTGTCACCGCTGAGTATTAGGAAAAGGTAGTCTTTCAGAGAGGCACTTCTAGTGCTCCGGAAAAAAAAAAATCTATGCTACAAGTTGTTGTTTCCCTTTGGCCTCCCATTTACCATCCAGGGGGTAACCTCAAGTAAAAAACGACAGAGGAGACCAAAAAGATCTTATAGGCAACAGACCTGTTGCACAAAAATGGTCAACACAGCAGGTACCTCCTCTCCTCTATTATATAGAGGGACCAGCTCTGGACGGCAGCGAGTGCAATATGGAGGGAAGAGGCTGTGGAGGCCTTCCAGAAGATCTTCACCTGCACGAGCAGAGGCCACTTGAAAGGCACCTTCGAGGAAGAGGATAGTGACTGCTTGAAAGTGATGAGACACTTTTGTGGTTTTCTATTGATGGTTAGATTGTGCACTGGCTAAGGTTATTTCCTGGAGGTTGTTCTTTACCTAGCAGTGGAGTGTCATCTCGATTCAGGGAGGGTCATTTCTATCAGGTGTTTTTTTTGGTTTTTTTTTTTTTATATGGAGGTGTGGTAGAGTGGGATCTATTCAACGGCCATGAAATCAGGTGCCACCATTCCTCAGGACATTAGTTGGAGAGGTTCAGGCGGGGGGGGGGGGGGGGGGGGGGGGGGGGGGGAGTAGTAGGGAAAATAGCTGGGTGGGTAATTTTGCTGCCTATATTAGACGGGTGGGTAAGTAAGCTGGGAGACATTTGGCAAATGGCTGACAGTGGGGAACTGCAATATGGGTTGTTTTGCAGGGAGAGGGGGGTGGATCTTCCAAGATGTTCTGCTTGGCCAGGGGATTTAGAGGATTACCAACTGTTTTGTTTGATAGGTGAATTGATTTTATCCTGGAATGTAAAGGGCTTCAATACTGGAGCTAAATGGAAACTGTTAAAAGACACAATTTGTATGAAAGTAGATATACTGCTATGCCAGGAAACTCACTTAAAGAAAAAAAATATGAGAGGCTGATGATCTCACATGTCCCTCAATACTTTTCAGCGGCAGCCCCTGCTAATAAACACAGTGGAGTGGGAATTTTTTTTTCTCTAAAAATGTGGTAGTGGATGTTTTATCAACCAGAGATTTAGAATGCAGAATGATGTATTTACGTTAGTGAATCTTTACTGTCCCAATACCGGGTAAGGAGATTTTTTTTGGAGACTATCACAAATCCTTCAACTGTGGGCTGAGGGAAATGTCATTATTGGGGGAGACTAAATCACTAGATATCCGTATTTGGATATCAGTGGTGGTCATGTTGGTGTCTCTAAATTTAATAGATCTAAGCTGAAAACATTTATAGCAGACTGGGGATTGACAGATATAGAGAGGCTGATGCACACTACCGCACGCAATTATACTTTTTTCTCCAAAACTCATCAGATATACACTAGAATAGATTATTTCTTGATTGATAAAAATTTGGTAAATAAGGTTGGAGAAGCGGGAATAGCACCAACAATGTGGTCTGATCATCCCCCCATATGGATGTCACTGAAGGGGATATGGGAGTCAGCGGGAAAGAAATTTTGGAGATTAAACAAGAGTATTTTAGAGGACTCTGAGTTCTGTGATCACCTGTGCTTGGAGATTCAGGATTACCTGAACGACAATGACACCGGGGAAGTAGCTCCAGGGATAGTGTGGCATTATCTGAAAGCCGTAGTTCGGGGAGGAGGGAAGTTAATTTCCAGGGCGTCATGTCTGAGAAACGACAAGGACAGGAGGAGACGAAGTTCAGCAAAAAATTGGTAGATTGGAAATAACACACAAAAGGTTGGTCATTCAGCAGACAGGTTCGGAACTTGGAAGCGTTGACGTTAGAATTAAGGAATTTAGATATGGGTGAGATCATTTTCCAATTGCATAAGTTAAAACAGGGGTACTTCGGGGGGTGATAACAAAGCAAGTAGGGTTTTGGCAAGGAAATTTAAAATGAGACTCAGACACTGAAAATTAAAGACAAATGAGGAAGGATGATTTTTGACTCAGAAGACATAGCAACACGTTTTGTGCAAGTTTATCAAGATTTGTACTCTATTCAAAAATAACATTTAACCAGAATGCATAGCAGAGTTTCTGGAGGGTATAGAACTTCCAAGAGTATATGAAGCTCAGCAAGACCACCTAAATAAAGAGATCTCAGTATTTGAGGTAGAACAGGTGATCAGGGAATTGAAGCTAGGCAAGTCACCAGGACTGGATGGTTTTTCAGCAGGTTTCTATACAAAGATGAGCTCTGTTGTTGCTTTCAATGCTCTGCTTACAGATGGTAATATAGCCGATGACGCTAATAGAGCAGGAATTATGATACTGGCAAAGCCAGGAATGGATGCCACACTTTGCAGCTCCTATAGACTTATTTCACTTATAAATCTAGATCTCTAAATTCTGGCCAAACTTCTAGCTAAGCGATTGGTAGGGATTGCACCTTCCTTAATTCATCTGGACCAAACGAGGTTCATTTTGGGGAGGCTAGATTCCGACAACATACGCAGGGAGATCAATATAACGTGGTGGGCTAAACACAACAGCATCCCAATGGCTTTATTAACTGTCGACGCTGAAAAAGCGCTAGACGTGGTCCATTGGGATTATTTATTTGCCATCTTTGATAAAGTAGGCTTGTGAGGGAGCTTCTCTAGCTGGATTGAGACTCTATTCCAATCCCAGCATGCGCATTAAAAGTACATGGGGGATTTTCCAAGAGAGAGGGGCACGAGGCAGGGATGTCCATTATCCCCCTTATTGTTCGCACTTTATTTGGAACCATTAGCAGCTAGTACTCGCAGGAAAAGCAAAGTCCAGGGAATGCAGGTGGGTGATCAGGATTACAAGATGTCTATGTTTGCGGATGATGATATACTCTTCACAGCTGTAAATCCGGGGGACCTGTTACCCCCTTTCAATGAAGGAATTAGTAAGGTTTAGTGGCGTCTCCGGTTATAAAATCCATACAGAAAAATCTGAATTGCTGAATGTTTCTCTCACAAATGAGCAAATGGAAATCATTAAGCAGAAATTTCCTTTTAAAGATAGCAAAGTCCAAAGTGAAATACTTAGGGGTAAAAATAGGCCCCTTACTGGAGGGGTTGTTTGACTTGAGTTATACCTCTTTGTGGCAAAAAATATTGTACCCAGCCATGACAGATCTTCCCTGACCCATGGGTCAGGGAAGATCTGTCATGGCTGGGTACAATAGTCGCTATAACAATGAATATTCTGCCTCGGCTTAGCTATCTCTTTCAAACTCTCCCCGTGTTCATTTCAGAATCGTGTTTTACACATCAGCAGCGCAAATTATTTCGGTTCACTTGGAAAAAGACCACCAAGAATAAGCAGCAAAATGATATCCCTGCCTAAAAATAGGGGAGGCCTGGCAGATCCTTATTTACAGTTGTACCATGCTGTAGCTCAAATAAAAATTATTTTAGAGTGGCATGGGGCGTAGGGGATAAAAGATGTATAGTGCTGGAACAATCTTTGCTACATGATATATCCCCCAGATGTTTTCATCTGGCTTCCAGGAAAGGCGCGGATGCTGCCTGCTGTGGTATCCCTGATCATATAAAAACACTAAAAATATGGGATCTGTGGAAGGTACATTTAGTGGGGGGGGGGGTGTTATTTTCATAGAACTTTATATTTTAATAAACAATTTCCACCAGGATGGATGGATGACACCTCAAAGAACTGGAAAAAGAAAGGCTGTCACCGGTTAGAACACGTATGGGATGGCAAGCAGGTGCTCGATTGCCTCGATGATAAAAGCAAAAAAAGTTTGGTCTTTCACAGGCTGAGCACTAAATTTCCGTCTCCAACTGCATCATTTTATACAGCAAAGGGTAGTTCTGGAAATGTTGAAGAGGGGGGAAATCCTGGTTTGAAGGATTTTGCGATAAGGCAAGATGGGTGACCAGAGGAATTTCCAGAATGTTTGGTTTACTTGAACGGGGAGATCCTAAATGCCCACAGGATCTGACTGTGTCTCTGGGGGAAGGGACTTGGGAGCTCTGTTTTCTACACACCAACAAGCAGCTCTATTTCAGCTTCTGTTGTGGGAAAACAGCTACGAGATACGTTTTTGCTAGCAATCCGACGCCTGCTGGGCTGCACTCTTCCTACCCTGCTCTGAATAATAAGTGCGGAGAGAGCGTGGGCTGGTGGGAAGTTTCTTCCATATGGAGTGGGAATGCCCTAAAATTGTTCTTCCATGGGGTGAAGTTATAGGGTTGGTTTTTCAGATTACGGGACAAAGAATACCTAGGGATCCGTGGATGATAGGGTTTCATACATTTCTCCTCATCAAGTGGCTTTGGTGACTAGAGGAGAAATAGTATATTTCTGGGAGGCAGACGGCAAGGAATTATTTGAAGACTTGATAAAGTGCATTATACGAGTAAGCTTACGGCTATCAAGCGGAAACAAAACTGCCCAGTGTGAGAGGATATGGCCGCAGTATGTACACTGGAAATCTGATGATGGGGGGGGGGGGGGGCGCAACATAAAACAGGTGGTACCAGGGGAGAGGAGTTGAAGAATTATTGAAATGTTTATGCATTAGATTGGCTGGTAAAGCTGTATCATTCTTCATTCACATGTTTACTTACACATTCGATAGTGTTGTGTATTCCTCAAAAATTGTCAATTACAAAAAAAAAAAAAAAATTTCGCTCTGTAGCAACCACTGTGCAGAACTAGTTCCAATTCAAAATCTTCCTGACGGTTCCAGTGCTCACCCGAGAGATTTGAAAATCCATCCAAGCATGAGGTACACCCCCCACATAAAAAAAAAAAAAAAAAAAAGTAGTTGTCTTCTGCCGTAGTTCAGTTGCTCCCAAATCCTTATCCATTATCTACTGATGATCACCAACATCAACCTGATGCTTTCCTACTCCAGCCCCATGGTTTGTGGGTGACAATACGTAGATGAGAACCAGCTTGGCACCCCCAATGGAACCCAACACAGCAACTCAAATATGGTTTTCTATAGCCCAGCTCAGATTCTCCCTCCCCCAAACAAGCTGCATGACAGGAATTCACCAGTTCCACTAACTACAAACAGTGCTTATAAATGTGCTTATAAATCTCTCAGCATGGAAGAATCAGTTAAAAAAAAAAAAAAAAAAATATATATATATATATATATATATATATATATATATATATATATTCCTGTGTGAAAACTTTCACCAGATTGTGCAAACTTTCCTTCCCAGAAACTGAAGTCCCCAATCTTGCACAGAGAAGGGACTTGGAGATTTACGAAGTGCCAGAGAGGAAAATGTGACTCACTAACAAAAATAAAAATGGTATTTAGAACTACATCACAATATGTAAAATTAAAAATGCCCAATCCTTCAGGGGATGCTTGAAGAAAAGAAAAAAAAAAAAAAAAAAGTCCACAGCATTCCATGCGCGGCTTGCTGAAAGCCTGTAGCAACCTCAGCTCTGAGAGGGCGCTCTGAGCCCTGCACTCCAGGCATGAGACAGACAAGCAGGCATGTAACAAGACACACACACACAGGACAAGCTAAAATGTACTATTCAGTTTTTGAACCCCCTAGCAGCCTGCATCAGAACCTTGGCACAGGGAGTCACGCCATAGGGGCAGCAGCATCTCCAGCCTTTCAAAGCTGGCAGTGGTGCTATAATGGGGGAAAAACTCCACAGTGTCTCTCAAAGTGGCTACTGACAAAACAAAAACGGCTCCAGCAGAAATGAGACCTCTCCTAATCCAGAGCCCCGCCGTCTGACACTCTTATGTGGGCAGGAGAGCTTGACTTCATAAATTTGGAAAAAGTACGACAAGAGACCAAAACAAAACAAAAAAAAAAAAAACCAAAAGGAAAAATATTTTATATGAAAAGGGCCCAACCCAATATGAATAAAAGAACAACCCATTCAGTTATTGAAGCGCCAGTATCTATTGTCCTCCCCTCCACATGTGGACAGTGGAAAGAGACGGAGTGCTGCAGGACCTCCACCTCCCTCCCCAGGGAAGGAAGGGGGTGCTGCAGGCCTCAAACGCACACCCAGTGACAAAGGAGAACGAGTCTCACAGAGACACAAAGGCAAGAGGCCCTCTATGGTGGATGAAGAGAACCCGCTTCAAATAAATAAATAAATAAATAAATAAATAAATAAATAAATAGACAGCTGACTCCAGATCTTCTCTGAAGGCGGCCAGGTTGTTGGCAGTCTGTCAAAATACAGGAAGTGAGAGTAGAGTAAAAGTGGGAGAGACTTTAAGGAAAGAAGGGAGGGAGAGGGAAGAGAGACACTTCTATATCCCTCACAGACCGAAAACCTCACTTCCTTCACGAAACTTCATCTTGCTAAGACAAGAATGAGATCCAGAGGAAGAGCGGATCAAAAAGAGCACCGACGAGGAGTGAGAAATAGCAAGAACTGCCCATTAAATTCTATATTTAGGAGTTTCTCCCACTTTGAAAATGAATGCCTGCAAGAAAAAAAAAGGGACAGATCCCAACAGCAATTTGAGGTCAAGCCTGTACTGCTCCTCCCTCAGTTTGTACGTGTGCGTATATGTATTTGTGTGTGTAGGGATTTCCTTTCCCTAGCCAGACACTCAAGACTTCTTTGCATGGGACTGAAATGACAATTCTGCTAGCGGGTGCCACATCATCTAGCTAGAAAAGTTTAGGTTAGCCACCTAGCAGCAAGATGCGCAGCTACGTTTGTACCCTATGAATCTTTTAGCGAATTCTCAAAAAAAGAGAAGCTACCTGGGTACTTTTGAAAACGTGCAGGGGTTGGTTTTTTTTGACGTGCATAGCCTTGCACTTGCTGTAGCTGCGGATGAACCGTGCACCGGAAAGCGTGTGTGTGTGTGTGCGCATTCTCCCCCCATCCCTACCAAATTTCCAAACGCCCATATATTTTTTTTCCAGCAGCAGTAACATTTTCAAAAACAGACAAATCCTAAATGCATGGGCAGGTGGCTAGATAGTTTTCAGAGCAGCCTTCCACATGAGTCGTTGGCAAGACTGTCACACCAACAACTGAACCCAACCCTTAACAGCTGCATGCAGAATCACCACAAACACCGGAGCAAGCATTAGATCAAGGGCTCTACCGACTCACCATGGACTCTCCCCATCAAAAAACGGACACACACACACACACACACACACACACAGAGAGAGGGGCGTCGAACTAAACAGAGTTCAGTGCCACTTTCTTAGCCCTGATGTAGGAGGAGGTCTAACGTCCTTCACCCATATTAGACTCATATCCTTTGCAAGCATTAGAGCTGAAGAAAAGGCTTTCCCAAATCTGTACTGGCAAACCCACATCCTATTGCATTTTCATGACATTCAAAATAAATATGCAGAAGACAAAATCTACATAGATTGGAAATCCAGTATATGCTAATTTATCTCACGCATATTCATTGTGGATAAACTGAACATCTTAACTGGCTGTGGTGTCCGTCCGTCCCCCAGACAGACTTGGGAAGTCCTGGCCTAAACTCCATCAGATCCTACAACCTCCCAGGGACTTTTCCCCCCCAAATCCCTGCCCTGAAAGAGGAATTAATAAATTATGGGGGGGAGTGATTAACTCTATTATAACCTTTACAAGGATCACTATGTAGCTAACCTGGGCCAAGAGGAAGTAATAGTCAAATGCTCACAGAAATTAGAGAAAGAGACAAAAAGATTTGGCAACAGTGATAATGGGGAATTTCAGTTATCACGTAAACATGGTGCAGGAAAGAATATCTGTTCTCTCCTACCCAGTATCCTTGGGATACTGGGTAGGAGAGAACAGCGCTGGATTTTTACCTTGGACACAGTTTCACCCAATGGCCTAAACAAGGAAATAGAATGGTACTTATTTTATTAATATGCTATTATTCTACATGTGTGGTACTGTGTTCCTATCACTTTCAGCATCTCGCGAGAGAGACTCTCTCTTTCGCGCCTTTTTGCCCTTTAAATGGCTGTCACTGATACAGGGCGTTGCGCTCCTGATGTCAACCATAAAGGTATGAACTTTCTATTTTATATTTCTTTATCTGCAGCCTTAATTGTTCCATTCTTGATGTATGTTATTTTATTGTAGATTATAAATTTGCTGTGGTCCCTCCTGATGCAGCTTACCCGAAACACGGACCGTGTCGGGGGACTTTAAAATTTCCGTTTGTTTACTTGGAATGGAGTTGCCTCACTTAACTGAACTTTGAATGCCTGAAGATATAATAAAAGTATATTTGAAATTTCGATGGAACTGTATATTCTTTCCTGCACCATGTTTACGTGAGTACTTGCTTATGTGCAAGGTTTGCTTCGGTTGATTTTTGGGAATTTCAGTTATCCCAATATTGATTGGTTCAAAGTCTCCTTTAGACGTACTAGAGAGGTTAAGTTTTTAGATGCCACAAATAACTGCTTCATGGAGCAGCTAGTCCTACAACTGCAGAGAGGTGCAAGAGTTTACTCTGGTGGGGCTGCTGAGCAATAGCAATCGTAAGGTTAAATCATGTTTACCTGATCATTTTCTTTCCTTGAGTCCTGCAAGACCAGTTATGTAGGGGAATTTCCCTCCCTTCACACTGAGAGAGGATCTCTCTTATGACCTTCACTCTGGGCTTATTGGTCCTGGTCCAATCCCAGTAGCCTACTGCCAAAGCTTTGTGACCACAAGAAACCCCCCTCATGCCTGATTTAAGGTTTCTATCGCGAGAGCTAAAGACTGCTCTGAGTTAGACAAGAAGTGAGGCCAGGGAGACAGAAGAGATATGGAGAGGTAGAGAAGTAAAGTGTTGCCAAGCTAGCCTGTTTGATATCCCTAGACTTCTTGCTTCTCCGTGTCCTTTCTCTTCCTGGGTGGGATCCGGACTCGTCTTGCAGGACTCAAGGAAAGAAAGTTATCGGGTAGGCATGATTTAACCTTCCTTATCTTCCTGCTAGACCAGTCATTATGCATGGGATTTACAAAAGCTTCCCCTTACCGGGGCAGGAAAAAAGAGACAAGGCTGTCTTCAATACTCCCGCTCCAAAGGATGAATCCACCTTGGCCTGCACATCCAACCTACCCTTGCTGAGCAAATCGCAACCAGAAACATAGTCTGTGGGGAGAGGACTCTAACAGAGCCCTGACTCGGGGGTTTGAAGGGTGGCTTCACTAAGGCCCTAAAGCCTGAACTGAGATCCCATTGAGGGATTACCAGCCTAAAAAGTGGAGATATCCGCTTCACACCCTTCAAAAACCATATAACATCCAAGTGTACTGCTACCTAGGCACCCTTAACTCAGCCCCTTATAGGACGCAATTGCCGTTACCCCTCTCTTTAGGGAATTAAAGGAGAGGCCCTTGGCTAGACCCAACTGAAGGAAGTTTAAAATATGAGATATGCCCGTCTTCTAAGGTGAGATTTCCTGCTTACTGAAAAATTCCTCAAACTGCCAGACCCTGACGTATGCCAATGTTGATAGCTTATAAGTTTTTAACATAGTAGAGATTATAGCCAAGTGGCCCCTCTTATTCATGCGCACCCTCTCAAAAGGCCAAGCCATTAGAATCGGTCCATGCCGGCAGAGGCCCCTTTTCATATGAAAGTGGAGCACAACTTCCCTCTGCAGCCTCACTAGATCCCCATTACCAGGGCTTTCTTGGCCAGTTTGGGGCCCACTAGAATTACCAAGGATTCACAAGCCTCTATTCTTTTTATTGTCCTTCCCACCAGAGGCCATGACAGGAATACAAACAGAGGGCCGACTTGCAGCCAAGGGCAGAGGAGCGTATCTTTGCCTCTAAAGCTCAGCTGTGCAACTGAATATGCCAACTCGGCATTCCGCCATGTTGCCATTAGCTATGCTTCCAGACGTTGCCAGCGGTTCACTATGATCTGAAGGCTTCTGAATTCAGTTCTTACTCTCCTGGATCCAGGCCGTTCTTGCTGAGGAAAATTGACCTAACAGTTGTCCTCCTCTGCTATATGCACTGCCAAAAGAAAGAAGAGATTGTCTTCTGTCCAATCACACAGCTAGGTTGCCTCCTGCACTGGAGAGCAGCTGCAGGTTCCCTCTGGTTTATTTATGTCACTGATGTGGGGTTGTCTGACATTACCCCGACTGCTCTTCCCTGCAGCAATGAAATAAACTGGACAGCTAACCCAAGAGCTCTTCTCTAGGCTGTTCATTGTCCACTAGCCTTACTTCTCTGACCATTGTCCTTGGAGCAGCTGACCTTGGCAATGGGTCCCCCCCAACCTTCCAGACTACCATCCATAGTGTACATGATCCACGCAGGGGGCTCCAGCACCACCCCTTTCAACAGGGCAGATGGCTGTAGCCACCAGTCCAAGCTTCCTCTTAATATCTGGGGGTACCTGTAGCCAGGACATGTAGCCCTGAGAGGAAGGAGACCAGAGTGATGATAGGGACTGTTGCAAGGGTCTCATATGGGCTCTGGCCCATGGGACCAGCTACAGCGCTGTCATCATATGGTCAGTCACCTGGAGATAAGATTCCAGGCGCTGGGCAAGTTCTGCCTTTGAAAGGCTTGCACACCTTGTATTAGGCTTGGACACTCTTTCAGGGAACAACCGGACTCTCTCTCCCCCCCATAATTGAACTCCCAGCAATTTTAAGGTCTGGCTTGGCTCCAGATTGGCTCCAGATTGCTCTTTGCAAAGTTTATTACCCATCCTAGCCGTTTTAAAAGCTGGCCCACTTCTTCAGAGCATCTGATGGCGTTATTTTGACGTTTCCGAATGACAGTATATAAAACTCGTCAAATAAATAAGTAAATAAATCTGCTGCTGTCCTGCACCACCTTGGCCCTTAGGAGCCAATCCTTTAAATAGGGGTGTACCTCACTTTAAGAACATAAGAAAATGCCATACTGGGTCAGACCAAGGGTCCATCAAGCCCAGCATCCTGTTTCCAACAGTGGCCAATCCAGGCCACAAGAACCTGCAAGTACCCAAAAACTAAGTCTATTCCATGTAACCATTGCTAATGGCAGTGGCTATTCTCTAAGTGAACTTAATAGCAGGTAATGGACTTCTCCTCCAAGAACTTATCCAATCCTTTTTTAAACACCGCTATACTAACTGCACTAACCACATCCTCTGGCAACAAATTCCAGAGTTTAATTGTGCGTTGAGTAAAAAAGAACTTTCTCCGATTAGTTTTAAATGTGCCCCATGCTAACTTCATGGAGTGCCCCCTAGTATTTCTACTATCCGAAAGAGTAAATAACCGATTCACATCTACCCGTTCTAGACCTCTCATGATCTTAAAGACCTCTATCATATCCCCCCTCAGTCGTCTCTTCTCCAAGCTGAAAAGTCCTAACCTCTTTAAGTCTTTCCTCATAGGGGAGCTGTTCCATTCCCCTTATCATTTTGGTAGCCCTTTTCTTTTTTTTTTTTTTTTGTAATGTAATGTTTATTGACAACCATTAACTAACATTCACACCAGTAGATAAGTATACATGTACAATATGCATATGTAACCGCGTACCTTCTCCATTGCAATTATATCTTTGAGATGCGGCGACCAGAATTGTACACAGTATTCAAGGTGCGGTCTCACCATGGAGCGATACAGAGGCATTATGACATTTTCCGTTTTATTATCCATTCCCTTTCTAATAAATCCCAACATTCTGTTTGCTTTGACTGCCACAGCACACTGAACCGACTATTTCAATGTGTTATCCACTATGACGCCTAGATCTCTTTCTTGGGTTGTAGCACCTAATATGGAACCCAACATTGTGTAATTATAGCATGGGTTATTTTTCCCTATTCGCATCAACTTGCACTTATCCACATTAAATTTCATCTGCCATTTGGATGCCCAATTTTCCAGTCTCACAAGGTCTTCCTACAATTTATCACAATCTGCTTGTGATTTAACTACTCTGAACAATTTTGATCATCTGCAAATTTGATTATCTCACTCGTATTTCTTTCCAGATCATTTATAAATATATTGAAAAGTAAGGGTCCCAATACAGATCCCTGAGGCACTCCACTGTCCACTCTCTTCCACTGAGAAAATTGTCCATTTAATCCTACTCTACTTCCTGTCTTTTAGCCAGTTTGCAATCCATGAATGGACATCGCCACCTATCCCATTACTTTTTACTTTTCCTAGAATCCTCTCATGCAGAACTTTGTCAAATGCCTTCTGAAAATCCAAGTATACTATATCTACCAGTTCACCTTTATCCACATGTTTATTAAGTCCTTCAAAAAACTGAAGCAGATTTGTGAGGCAAGACTTGCCCTGGGTAAAGCCATGCTGACTTTGTTCCATTAAACCATGTCTTTCTATATGTTCTGTGATTTTGATGTTTAGAACACTTTCCACTATTTTTCCTGGCACTGAAGTCAGGCTAACCGGTCTGTAGTTTCCCGGATCGCCCCTGGAGCCCTTTTTAAATATTGGGGGTTACATTTGCTATCCTCCAGTCTTCAGGTACAATGGATGATTTTAATGATAAGTTACAAATTTTTACTAATAGGACTGAAATTTCATTTTTTAGTTCCTTCAGAACTCTGGGGTGTATACCATCCGGTCCAGGTGATTTACTACTCTTCAGTTTGTCAATCAGGCCTACCACATCTTCTAGGTTCACCGTGATTTGATTCAGTCCATCTGAATCATTACCCATGAAAACCTTCTCCATTACGGGTACCTCCCCACATCCTCTTCAGTAAACACCGAAGCAAAGAAATCATTTAATCTTTCCGCGATGGCCTTATCTTTTCTAAGTGCCCCTTTAACCCCTTGATCATCTAACAGTCCAACTGACTCCCTCACAGGCTTTCTGCTTCGGATATATTTTAAAAAGTTTTTACTGTGAGTTTTTGCCTCTACAGCCAACTTCTTTTCAAATTCTCTCTTAGCCTGTCTTATCAATGTCTTACATTTAACTTGCCAATGTTTATGTTTTATCCTATTTTCTTCTATTGGATCCTTCTTCCAATTTTTGAATGAAGATCTTTTGGCTAAAATAGCTTCTTTCACCTCCCCTTTTAACCATGCCGGTAATCGTTTTGCCTTCTTTCTACCTTTCTTAATGTGTGGAAATCATCTGGACTGTGCTTCTAGAATGTTAAAAAAAAACCAAAAAAAAAAAAAAACCAATGACCACACCTCTTGGACATTTTTTTTTTACTTTTGTAGCTGCTCCTTTCAGTTTTTTTCTAACAATTTTTTCTCATTTTATCAAAGTTTCCCTTTTGAAAGTTTAGCACGAGAGCCTTGGATTTGCACAGTTCCTCTTCCAGTCATTAAATCAAATTTGATCATATTATGATCACTATTGCCAAGCGGCCCCACCACCATTACCTCTCTCACCAAGTCCTGTGCTCCACTGAGAATTAGATCTAAAATTGCTCCCTCTCTCATCGGTTCCTGAACCAATTGCTCCATAAAGCTATCATTTATTCCATCCAGGAACGTTATCTCTCTAGCGTGACCCGATGATACATTTACCCAGTCTATATTGGGGTAATTGAACTCTCCCATTATTACTGCACTACCAATTTGGTTAGCTTCCCTAATTTCTCTTAGCATTTCACTGTCCGTCTCACCATCTTGACCAGGTGGATGGTAGTATACCCCTATCACTGTAGTCTTCCCCGACACACAAGGGATTTCTACCCATAAAGATTCAATTTTGTATTTAGTCTCATGCAGGATGTTTATCCTATTGGACTCTATGCCATCCCGGACATAAAGCGCCACATCTCCTCCCAAGTGCTCCTCTCTGTCATTGCGATATAATTTGTACCCCGGTATAGCACTGTCCCATTGGTTGTCCTCTTTCCACCATGTCTCATTTGTGAAGGGCTAAGACCAATGCCACCATGCCCTTGGTAAAGGTCCTGGGTGCAGGCACTAGGCCAAAAGGCAGCAAACTTGTACTGAAAATGCTGTCCTAAAGACACAAAAACTTAGGAAACTTTGATGGGTAATCCAGGCAGGGATGTGAAAATAGGCTTCCGCCAGACCCAGGGAGATCACGTACTACCCTTGCCTTACTGATCTTAGCATCTGCCTTCGGAAGTGGGGCACATGTAAATACCTGCTGACCTCCTTGAGGGCCAGACGTAGATGGGGAGATCCGTCCTTTTTCACGGTGTGTATAGGGAGATGGGTTTGGGGATTGGTTGGGGTTCGTGGGTTTCTCCTATGGGGAAACTGGCCCAATGAACTGAAGGAGCTGCAATTTATGCTATGTTCCCTTTGTGGCTTCCTTTTTTTGAGCGGTGATGCACAGGGGCTACTCCAAACTCAATTTGGCACCCACTTTACTAGCTCAGGGGCACAGCCCTACAAGAGAAGGTCTAGTACCCACTGGTCCGACGTAGTGCGGGTGCACTCTGCATAGTTGCACTATCAGGGGGCCCTGCTGTGTATCATTGATGGGTGCACCCTGTGTCTACAGCGACTTTGCCCTTAGTCTTCTTGGTACCTCAAAAAGAGGGTGCCTTGGACTTCCTGGTTTGCTGCAGTATAAAGCTACTCACTCAAAAATCTACAAAAGTCTCTGCATTACTGGTGCCTGAGCCCTTGCAAACCTGCTCTGGGCTTAGGCTCTGGCACCCTCCGGGGACCGGAATTACCCAGGTCCTTAATAAGCTTCTCCAGCTCCTCACTTAACAAGAAACCTCCTTCAAAAGGGAACTTTGCTACCCAGGCTTTGGACGCTGCATCCACTGCCCAACTTTGGAGCCATAATAGTCTTCTTGCTGTCGAGCGAAAGGCCAATGAGTGTGACGCCATCCTTATTACGTGATAAAGGGTGTCTACCAAATACACCATCCGCTGACTCAATTCTTGCTCTCTCCTCTGGTGCCAGGAGCTGCCTAATGCAGCGAACCACTGCCCAGGCAACATATCCTCTGCAAGGCCAAGGCATTGTGAAGAAAGCCTGCTTAAGAACTGCTTCAGTTTTTCGATCCCGAGTATCCTTCAGGGAAGGCTTGCGGTTGACAGCTGAAAGAGAGACAACAACCTTGGAGACAGATCTTACTCCTAAGCCTTCCCTCCCTTTAAACCCCCTTGGGGTGCTTCCCATTCTGTTAGTACCACTGCTTTCAGCACACGGTGCATGGGGGAAGGATTTTGATGGCTTGTGGATTCCTTGCAATATGGGAAACCCTTGGGGATCCTAAATGTTAAGGGCAGACATTACATTCGTAAGAAGGAACACAAGTTACTCTTTGTGAAATAGGCGTTTCACTATTGACTCCTGCTCCCCAGAGCATTCTCCTTCCCGCAGGAGGATCAGAGAGCCTAGGATGATCTGAATCCAGATCTGGTCTAATATCCTCTCTAAAGCCCCGAGTTAGCATGTGGGCGGAGGAGCCAAAATTCCTTGCTGCTGGCCTGGTGCACTCCAGCGAAGGGCTCCTCTCTCCTCTGAGATGACAAGAGGGTCCTGGCTTCTGCCAGGCTGACAAAGCCTAAAAAGATAAGGCGCACAAACTCTGGAGAAGAACGTCAATGGCCCCTGCCATTGGGCCCTCCTAGGGAGGCCGGATTTCCACATTCTCGCTATGGCTCCCCTTCGTGTTTCCCCTCTGAGGGAGCCTCGGAGTGTGGAGCCCCTGGCAAAAGGCCTCATAGGGTGCAAAGGCCCTCTGGTTCTGACATAGCACCCTCCCTACCCTGCCACATGGTGGAGAAGGCTTCCTGTCGGCTCCTGCTCCCTCTGATTGGGGGCAGGGGGACAGAGGTGCCTCCCGTCGGTGGTCTACCTTCTGGTCACAAGGAGCCTACCATGGTTGGCACTTTCTGGTGCTGCAGACCTCATGGCTTTGGTTTTCTCATCATAGCCCTTCAATTCTGTGTTTGCTCTTTATCTATTCTAATTATTATTTTTTTTTTTTTTTTTTTTTTTTTTTACACAGGGAAAAGGTGCCAAAAAGAAAGCAAAACAGCATACTCAGCGCTCTGCTACTGCCTTTTAGCCCCTCCTTAATCTGTTACCCAGTTTTTACTTTTAAAAGCTGCTGCTGCTAAGCATCACAGAAGCCCAGGCCTTCTTGCAACCAACTTATCCAAGCCATGATCTGCCCCCACATCCTCACCGCAAGCATTGCTGGTAAGCTGTGGCTGACTTGCAGTGCTCACCTGGCACTTCTCTCGCCGTACCCCCCTCCCCTCCCCCACCAGGCCTAAGGAACAGCTGTACTGGAGTATTCATCCCTTCACATGGCCTGTGAAGTTGGCAGCAGAGGATGCCTCTGTTTTGTTGTTTCCAAACTTGACTCAAGCCCTTCACCTCAAGTAGAGAGGCAGCATCAGAGAGAGAGAGACCAACAGCCCTAACATCCCCCTGGGCTGGAGCAGAGGGAACCTTCCGATCGGGATACTCTGACCATTAAGAGAAAGGTGAGAGGAGCCAAGGGAGCTCACCTGGACAACTCTCTCCCTAAATAAATAAATATATATTCTCCCATAGCTTGGATCTAGGGTTTAAATCAAACTGATAGGTGGGTACCTAAAATGGTATATCCATTAGCAAACCCTAAAATAGGGTAACATACCCCCCTAATGTTTTAAATGATTTGAAAGATGTTTAATATTGCCAGCTTTATTATACAATGGAAAAGAATATCAAAACAATCCAACAGATAAAACTGCCATAATAACACACACACATACTTATATCACCGCCCCTAGTCAGTCAATCCTCATTCACACCACTTCTAAACTCTTTAGTGTTATGCATTTATAAAATGTATAAATATCTACATAAAACAGGCAAAATATATACAGAGTGCTTGTAATGAAACAATAAAACACTTCTACGAGAGCAGGACTTCAAGAAAGATACTTTGTGCATTTCAAATGAGTCACATGGGTGACACCTTCATTAAAAAGGGGATACAGTTAAAACAGTCCACAAGAAAAGATACTTTGTAGTTTGTTTCACAGGAATGTTGTCCCATTGAAGTTTCTGTATCCTATGCAGCCTGTTATACTTCTGCTATTATCCTGTATTCTCTGTCCATACAGAAGCCTCTTTCACTGTACAGGCTTTTTCAGGGGAAAATATGGTTCATAACTATTCTTATGTTGATACCATGGCCTGTATTTAAGGAAGAAATATTGATCTCTTATTGTTGATTCTACTTTGTAGGTCGATTTTCCAATTCAGTGTCTCAAGACTTCAACTGTTAATTAACAGCTTGCTAAATGCAGCATAAGCACCTGTGAATTTCCAATGTCTTCTTAGCCTATTGGAAGGCTTTTCCTGTCTCTTTGCTGGAACTGTATCTGGAGCAGTAATTGATGCCTCCGTGCAATACAGACACATTGTTATTGTCATATCTTTCTATATATTTTTTTTTAATCCCAGGAGCAGACCACTAGCAGGGGAGGCAGCCCAGGAGTCAGACCAGCAAGAAACACTGGAAGCTTAACCTTGTCTATTCATCATGACTGCAGGAGACAGACTGGACAAGGACCACAGACCCAGGCTAAGGTTATAAAAGGAGGGGTCCCCTCTGTTTCCATCAGCTGCAAGGGGAGGGCAATTCCCCTCATAAGGGCTGGTCTAGCAGGAAGATAAGGAATGCAATCAAATTGGACAATCACTGGAGGGAGAACATTAAAACTACAGATATAGTATCCCTTTACAAAAAAGAGTTCTATCTTAGAATGAGGAAGTTAGAAAAAACAACAATTGAAAGGAGTAGCTGTAAAGGTTAAAAGTTTGCACGAGGCATGGACATTGTTTAGTAATATTTTCTTGGAAGCTCAGATAAAGTGTATTCCATGCATTTAAAGGTCAATGGAAAATCAAATGACTGCCAGTTTGGCAGGTATGGTAAGGTGAAAGCCAGTTGAAGCAAAAGAAAGAATGGCATCTTTCCAAAAATGGAAAGCAGATGCAAATGAAGAAAACAGTTAAGAACGAAAGCACGGGCAAATTTGATGTAAAACAGTAGTTAGGCTAAAAGAATGTGGGAAGAATCTTGCAGTAGGCAAAAACTAATTTAAAAAAAAAAAAAAAAAGTGTTTCCAGGTACATTTGAAGCAAAAAGCTTGCAAGGAAGTTAGGTGGGCTGCTAGATGACCATGGAGTAAGAGAGTTGTTCAGGGAAGACAAGGAAATTGCACATGGAACAAAAAGTCGTCGTCTTTCTTTACTGAGGAGAATGTTGGAAACACCTGAGTCTGAGTAATTAAAGCAAATCTCTGACAATGAAGATACAGATCAAAGTGACAAACTAAAGAGAAATAAATCACCAGGACTAGATGGTTTCTGCAGTAAAGTCCTAAAAGAAAGCAAATAGGTTACTATTAACAGGTTTGTAATTTCATATCACAGTATTTGGAGACTGGAACATGGCCAATGTAAAGCCGATTTTTAAAAAAGGGCTACAGAGATGATCTAGGAAATGATAGGCTGATGAGCTTGATATACAAAATGCCGAGCAAAATGGTAGATGCTATTCTTTAAAAAGGAAGAAGGCATCCATCAAGCCTAACATGATTTAAATGGAACAGGCAGTTGCCCTGCACCAGCGGTTCCCAACTGGTGTGTTGCCAAGCACCGGCAGGTGTGTCACACACTTCCTGGTCTCCCGCTGCTCTTCACTCCCTCTCCTCACCCCAGCAAGATTCACACAATTCTTCAAAATAAAAACAAAACACACTACTGCCGTTCCTGCCCGTGCTTTTGGCACATTCAAGCCCAGAGTAGAACGGCAGCAGTGTTTGTGGAAGCCAGCAACATGGCCTTTTCTTCTTCTTCTGCCCCTGTGGCCCAGAAGAGTAAGTGATGTTTACTGAGCATGCGGGAAGAAGAAAGGCCATGCCGCCATCGCCATTTAGCCTCTGACCGGATGCTGCACACGATGCTTGAAAGCCTGGCCATCTGCTCCAAAAGCGGGCAGCAGCCACCCTAGCGATAAAAAGCTGCTTAGCATGGATGATGTTTCAGGAAGGAGCAATGGAGGTTAAGACTGGGGGAGGACATGCAGACTCCTCTGCAAGGCTGGGCAATGTCCTCCCCTAGCCTTTAAGCTTGCAAGTTCTACAAAAACTGTACAGACGTCCCCAGGTTTTAACACTCTCTTTTCAGGCAGACTGCTCTAAACAGTTCTTATTCACAGTTTGGATTGTGACAAAGTTGTTTGCATGAAACCGAAAGATGGAGAAGAGGAAACCAGCAAGCGGTTACAAGAATGAATGAATGATGGATGCGATGTGTGTGAGCAGAAAATGTCGCACACAGGGAACTCGAGGATACCCTCCGAACTCATGGATATTTTCCCACAGAAGCAATGGAAGAGAAGCCAAAAAAAAAAAAACCCCCCAACATTTCTCCACTTACAAAGCAAAAAGTACAAATGAGCAAAGTTAAGAAATTTGGGCCAAAGCCTCTTTGTGGGAGAGAGGATCCTGGGGGCTTCCTTTCCCATGACAGTGCTGGACGAAGTCTATGCTTGCAAGAGATTACTCCGATGCTCGCTGGGAGCTCACGTCCAATAGTCCCAGCTAGAAACCCAAAATCTATCCACAGTGTTTGATTTTGCATGTGAGGATGTTTCAAAGCATTCTGTGTGTTTTAGAAACACTCATTTTAAGAGAAAATATTTATTTTTGTGATTGCGAATGACTAGTTGTTAATCACCTCCCTGGCCAATCTCTCTCTCACACAAGTCACCTCCCTGACTAGTCTCTTTCTCTTACTTCCTTGTGCTATAGCTGCCATGTGTGCTGGGGTGAGAGCCAGAGCCAGATGACAAGAGAGCCAGAGAGAGAGACTAGTCATGGGCCCTAAGGAAGAGGACCGTGAGGACAGAGCTTCAGCAGCCACTGCTGCTTCTGGTATGTGCTATTGGCCTGCAAGGGAAAGGAGTAGGAGAGTTACTGGAGAGGGTAAGTAAAGGTGGCATTTTAAGTTTCTCTCTCTTGATTTGACTGTCATTTTAATTATTAGGTATTATGTGATGTGTCTGCTGTTTGAAATATTTTATTGATGGTTGGAGAATTTATTAATTCTGTAGGTTTTTAATGATTGGATGTTCTATTTATCAGTTGTTTCAAAACATTTATTATATATTCTAGTTTTAGAATTATTTTATATTACTTGAGAAATGTATAAATAGAAACATGGAGTGAAAAACTGAACTGGAAACAGCAAGAAGCCAGACTGAGTGTATGTAGTGCAACAATGGAAAAACAAAAATATTAACTTGGTCACTTTATTCTGTATTTGGTGAGGGTCTGAGTTCTGCGTGTGTGACCCAGGTAAGGGTATTCTGGAAGCTTGTAGTTTCTTGGTAGGGGATCTATAGCAGCTTGGCTTGTTCTGTTTTCCTAATAGGAGGTGTATTGGTGTTTAGGGCCTGCTTAAATATTTGTAGTGTTGTGTTTTCATAGATAGGGTTGTTACCATTCCAGTTTTGTCTCCATATTTGTAATTTGCAGTCTCTCCGTAGTTGGTGAAGGTCGATTCTGTGTGTGTGACCGAGGTGAGGTATTTTAGTAGGCATTTGTATCAATATTATTTGTTGTGTTTTCGCAATAGGACATGCATTGGTGGTAAATTACGGTTTTTTCATAAGGAGGGCTATTGTGCCTGGTAGGAGAGAGTGTTTATGTTGCTGTTACTGAGATGTCACCAGAAATATCTTTTGTATGGTAAATTGAACAGGGAATGTCCTAGTTCTGTTCTGTACTCATTGTTGGGGGATCAGGGCGGTTCCTGTAGATACAGAGTATATGTTTACATTTAGCCCCATGATGATGTGTTCAGTGTGTCACGCATGTGAGAACCATCTGACAGGTATGTCCAGACAGAAAAAAAGGTTGAGAACCACTGTCTTACACTATTATCACCCAGCTCACGTTTATGTACAGATTTACACCTTCAAAAAAAAAAAACAAACTAAAGATTTATATTTGGATTTTCAGACGACATGATAAAAATTCACCCATGAGACACAAAGGAAATTAAAGAGTTATGGGATTGGAGGTAGTGTCCTATTGTGGATTAGTAACTGGTTAAAAAAAGATAGGGAATAAGCCCATTTTTCCAAATAAAGAAGGGAAAAAAAAAAAAAAACACGACATTAATGGAGTACCACAGGGATCGATACAGGAATCTGTGCTCTTTAACATTCATAAGTGATCTGGAAAAGGGAACTGGTGAGGTAATCAGATTTGCAGATAACACAAGAAACTACAGAGGGACCTTGTAAGACTGGGAGACTGGTCGCCTGAATGGCATAAGAACAAGCCATACTGGGTCAGTCCAAGGGTCCATCAAGCCCAGCATCCTGTTTCCAACAGTGGCCAATTCAGGCCACAAGAACCTGGCAAGTACCCAAAAACTAAGTCTATTCCATGTTACCATTGCTAAAGGCAGTGGCTATTCTCTAAAAAAGGATTGGATAAGTTCTTGGAGGAGAAGTCCATTACCTGGTATTAAGTTCACTTAAACACAGCTATACTAACTGCACTAACCACATCCTCTGGCAACAAATTCCAGAGCTTTATTGTGTGCCGAGTAAAAAATAACTTTCTCCGATTAGTTTTAAATGTGCCACATGCTAACTTCATGGAGTGCCCCCCTAGTCTTTCTACTATCCGAAAGAGTAAATAACCGATTCACATCTACCCGTTCTAGACCTCTCATGATTTTAAACACCTTTATCATATTCCCCCCCTCAGTCGTCTCTTCTCCAAGCTGAAAAGTCCTAACCTCTTTAGTCTTTCCTCATAGGGGAGCTGTTCCATTCCCCTTATCATTTTGGTATGCGGCGACCAGAATTGTACACAGTATTCAAGGTGCGATCTCACCATGGAGCTATACAGAGGCATTATGACATTTTCCGTTTTATTCACCATTCCCTTTCTAATAATTCCCAACATTCTGTTTGCTTTTTTGACTGCCGCAGCACACAGAACTGACGATTTCAATGTGTTATCCACTATGACACCTAGATCTCTTTCTTGGGTTGTAGCACCTAATATGGAACCCAACATTGTGTAATTATAGCATGGGTTATTTTTCCCTATATGCATCACCTTGCACTTATCCACATTAAATTTCATCTGCCATTTGGATGTCCAATTTTCCAGTCTCACAAGGTCTTCCTGCAATTTATCACAATCTGCTTGTGATTTAACTACTCTGAACAATTGTGTGTCATCTGCAAATTTGATTCTCTCACTCGTCTTATTTCTTTCCAGATCATTTATAAATATATTGAAAAGTAAGGGTCCCAATACAGATCTCTGAGGCACTCCACTGTCCACTCTCTTCCACTGAGAAAATTGTCCATTTAATCCTACTCTACTTCCTGTCTTTTAGCCAGTTTGCAATCCTCGAAAGGACATCGCCACCTATCCCATGACTTTTTACTTTTCCTAGAAGCCTCTCATGAGGAACTTTGTCAAACACCTTCTGAAAATCCAAGTACACTATATCTACCGGTTCACCTTTATCCACATGTTTATTAACTCCTTCAAAAAAGTGAAGCAGATTTGTGAGGCAAGACTTGCCCTGGGTAAAGCCATGCTGACTTTGTTCCATTAAACCATATCTTTCTCTATGTTCTGTGATTTTGATGTTTAGAACACTTTCCACTATTTTTCCTGGCACTGAAGTCAGGCTAACCAGTCTGTAGTTTCCCAGATCGCCCCTGGAGCCCTTTTTAAATATTGGGGTTACATTTGCTATCCCTCCAGTCTTCAGGTAAAATGGATGATTTTAATGATAGGTTACAAATTTTTACTAATAGGTCTGAAATTTCATTTTTTAGTTCCTTCAGAACTCTGAGGTGTATACCATCCAGTCCAGGTGATTTACTACTCTTCAGTTTGTCAATCAGGCCTACCACATCTTCTAGGTTCACCGTGATTTGATTCAGTCCATCTGAATCATTACCCATGAAAACCTTCTCCATTACGGGAACCTCCCCAACATCCTCTTCAGTAAACACCGAAGCAAAGAAATCATTTAATCTTTCCGCGATGGCCTTATCTTCTCTAAGTGCCCCTTTAACCCCTCAACCATCTAACAGTCCAAGTGACTTCCTCACAGGCTCCTTTCAGTTTTTTTCTAACTATTTTTCTCATTTTATCAAAGTTTCCCTTTTGAAAGTTTAGCACGAGAGCCTTGGATTTGCACACTGTTCCTCTTCCAGTCATTAAATCAAATTTGATCATATTATGATCACTATTGCCAAGCGGCCGCACCACCATTACCTCTCTCACCAAGTCCTGTGCTCCACTGAGAATTAGATCTAAAATTGCTCCCTCTCTCATCTGTTCCTGAACCAATTGCTCCATAAAGCTAACATTTATTCCATCCAGGAACGTTATCTCTCTAGGGTGTCCCGATGATACATTTACCCAGTCAACATTGGGGTAATTGAAGTCTCCCATTATTACTGCACTACCAATTTGGTTAGCTTCCCTAATTTCTCTTAGCATGTCACTGTCTGTCTCACCATCTTGGCCAGGTGGATGGTAGTATACCCCTATCACTATAGTCTTCCCTGACACACAAGAGATTTCTACCCATAAAGATTCAATTTTGTATTTAGTCTCATGCAGGATGTTTATCCTGTTGGACTCTATGCCATCCCGGACATAAAGCGCCACACCTCCTCCCGAGTGCTCCTCTCTGTCATTGCGATATAATTTGTACCCCGGTATAGCACTGTCCCATTGGTTATCCTCTTTCCACCATGTCTCTGAGATGCCAATTAAGTCTATGTCATCATTTACTGCTATACATTCTAATTCTCTCATCTTACTTCTTAGACTTCTGGCATTAGCATACAAACATTTCAAAGTTTGTTTTTTGTTTGTATTTTCATTCTGCTTTTTAATTGATAGGGATAAGTTAGAACTTTTTTAGCTCAGGTGAGTTTTTAGTTACAGGCACTTGGACTACTTTTCTTATTATTGGAACCTCACTGTCGGGATGCCCTAATTCTAATGCATCATTAGTATCCTTTAAAGATACCTCTCTCCGAACCATGCGCTGCTGAGCGACCATCGGCTTTCCCCTTTGTTCTAGTTTAAAAGCTGCTCTATCTCCTTTTTAAAGGTTAGCGCCAGCAGTCTGGTTCCACCCTGGTTAAGGTGGAGCCCATCCCTTCGGAAGAGACTCCCCCCTTCCCCAAAAGGTTCCCCAGTTCCTAACAAAACCGAATCCCTCTTCCTTGCACCATCGTCTCATCCACGCATTGAGACTCCGGAGCTCTGCCTGCCTCTGGTGACCTGCGCGTGGAACAGGGAGCATTTCAGAGAATGCAACCCTGGAGGTTCTGGATTTAATCTTTCTACCTAAGAGCCTAAATTTGGCTTCCAGAACCTCCCTCCCACATTTTCGTAAGTCATTGGTGCCCACATGTACCATGACAGCCGGCTCCTCCCCAGCACTGTCTAAAATCCTATCTAGGTGACGCGTAAGGTCCGCCACCTTCGCACCAGGTAGGCATGTTACCAGGCGATCCTCACACCCACCAGTCACCCAGCTATCTATATTCCTAATAATCGAATCACCAACTATGACGGCCGACCTAACCCTTCCCTCCTGGGCAGTAGGCCTTGGGGAGATATCCTCAGTGCAAAAGGACAATGCATCACCTGGAGAGCAGGTCCTTGCTACAGGATCCTTTCCTGCTACACCTGGTTGGTGTTCTCCCATCATGAGACCTTCTTCCTCCAAGGCAGCACCAGGGCTGCCAGTCTGAAGTTGGGACTTGACTACTATGTCCCTGAAGGTCTCATCTATATACCTCTCTGTCTGCCTCAGCTCCTCCAGGTCTGCCACTCTAGCCTCCAGAGATCGGACTTGTTCTCTGAGATGGAAACGTGCAAAGTGATGCACATAGGGAAAAATAATCCCCACTACAGCTATACAATGCAGGGTTCCATATTAGAAGTCACCACCTAGGGAAAAAGGACCTTGAAGTCCTTGTGAACAATACATTGAAATCCTCAGCTCAGTGTGCAACAGCAGTCAAAAGAGCTAACAATGTTAGGAATGATCCAAAAAGGAATGGGGAGTAAAACAGATCATCATATTGCTTTGGTGTCAATCCAAGGGATGACCGCATCTTGAGTACTTGTCAACTCATCTTTAAAGGGGGGGGGGGGGGGGGGGAAGACACATAGCAGAAACAGGACAGGTACAGAAAAAGGCAACAAAAGTGATAAAGGTGACAAGAGTTCCCCTATGAAGAAGAGCTACATAGGTTAGGCTTCTTCAACTTGGAAAAGAGATGGCCAACAGAAGATATAATGAGATTATAAAAGCATGAGTGGGGCAAATAGGGTAAATAACTGTCCTTTCTAACCTTTCAAAATACTAAAACGAGGGGATCCCCCCATAAATCACTCACCATCAGATTTAATACAAATCGTAGAAAGAACTTTTTCCACCTTGCGCACTATTGAGCCTTGGAATCTGTTGCCAGATGTGGTCAAGGCAAGTAGCGTAGCAGGGTCTGGACAGCTCCTGAAGGAGAAAGTCCATGAAACATTAAGCCAGTTAGACTAGGGACAGTTACTGATATCCCTAGGAGGGAGTGAGTAACAAGAAGTAGATCTACTTTTTAGGATCTGCCAGGGACTTGTGGCCCAGGCTGGCCAGCAGAGACCGGATGCTGGGCTTAATGACCCTTGCTTTGAACCAGCTCGGCTTTCCTTCTGTTCTAACATGTAAGCACCGTGATGCTGAACCCGCAGCAAGCAGACGCAAAGTGGTACTCATCAGCTCTGGCTAGGTTTTGGGTTTTTTTGGTCACTTGATCTCAACAAGACCCCCACACCCATAACACCAGAAGTCAGTGGGAAAAACCCAAAGATTAATAAAAGGTCCAGGTGAGAGCAGATCTGAGAAGGTAGAACACAGAATCCAAATAGCTCCTCTGTAAAAATGTAACCTATTATGATGTTACTATATATTTTTCAGAGTAGGGCTCAGTTACTCTGATAAATGTTTAGAATGTCATGTCAGGAGACAGTTTGTCCAGCTTTATATGTACTAGATTATAAAATTCTTGGGACCAAGTGCCTACTAATACAGAAAAGGTTGTGGTTATTAGGCCACCCGTCACGGTAGACTATTTGATAATGGGCTGCTTAGCTTGCTGTGCTGGCCTATCAAAAGGTTATAAACAATTCACACAGATTGCCTTATTAGTAGCCCATTTGGGCATTTTGAAATATTGGATAGAAGAACCACCTCCTCCGATTCATTTATGGTTCGTTTAAATGTTGGATTGGAAATGTGCGATACAATTAGATGCCAAGCTGAAGAAAAATCCTCATTAAAAAAAAAAAAAAATTTCCCAAAGTGTTTGGGAATTTTTTTTCTAAATACACCATTACAGTATAACTAGTCAGGGGCATGATGGCTTACATCTATATGTACCAGGTGGATGCGGTGTGAATGGTTGTCTTTGTCTGTGCTAGCAATTGTTAACCAATCATTGAGATGTACATCATTTTTTATTTTATTTTTATTGAATGTTTGTTTTTGATATCTTGATTTAAAAAAAAAAAAAAATGAATCCAAAATAGGCAGGCCAGACTTCAAAAGTTTCGTCACCCAGGAGCAAGAGTCATGTTTTACAAAAAGGAATACAATGGACAAGGGAGAGCACCAAAATAAACCAGCCCTTGCTTTAAGGAACGCCAGGAATCGAAGGCCCTTGAGAAGACCATGAAACAGGCTGAAAAGGCATAGCTATAAAAGCCAGGAGATGGAGCCTGCCAACTCTTCCTCGTACTTGTGAATCAGCCAGGAGCCTGCAGCAGAACGCAGGGAGGACCACTTTACTACCAATGAAAACGTGCATCACTGTCATTTAATCAGCCTGAAAGAACGAGAGACAACACCGGGTTACAAAATGGACAAGACTGGAGGAGGATCCGTTACTATGGATGCATCATCACATCCCCAAGCAACTGCATAAGCTCATGCCCATTTTTCAAATGAGGAGCTGCTTAGAAATTTTAGACTTCCCACCCGACTGGCTCCACATTCGTGCAGCTAAAAGGCTCCCATATGTCCAATCGCAGATATGGACAGGTTTTTTTGGGTTTTTTTTTATTTCTACCATTCTGAATGACTAAATCACTGACTCACAGCTCCACCTCTAGCAGAACAGTCATTCACAGCCAGGCACACGTCTACTCCACAACTTGAATAGCTTTATGCGACAGAATCCATAAAATGTCAAAAGATGCCCAATGACAGTCTGTGGCCACTTTCCATCTAGGCCCCTCCAAGAGAAATTACTGTCTTTCAGAAACAATCCTTCTGTAACTCAGATGCTAATTTCAGAAACAGGCAACAGGCGTTACTATGAAATATTTCCAGGTTGTCACCCACCAGTGAGTCAACAGGTCACAGTCAACTCGTGACACCACTCAGCATGTGGTGCATCAGCCCAAACCCCGTGAGACCGTAAAAGAGCACCAGGAGTTCACAAAATAAAATAAAGGGGGGAGCATGCGGAAGCAACCCACACCTGAACCATATGAGTCTCAAATCAAAGCTCAGATACTCTCCATCACTCACAAACCACAAAATCTGAAGTTTAATAGCAGCAAATTATACAGAGATATTAGACTTGCTATTTTTAAACAAATGTTTATATATATTTTCTCATAAAGTCTGTACATTCTTTCAGTGAGTGGTTTTAGCCATTCAAGCTCCTTCTATCCTTCAGCCACAACCAGTAAACAGCTCAGGGGGATACACTAGTGCTACTTTGGGCCAGATACAACCTCCACAGGCACAAAAATGGAGTCACAGTTCCTATGAAACCAGATCTTGTGATCCATGACCCCTGACCCTCCCCTGCTTGGTTCAGCAGCTCTTGAAAGACCCTTTTTCCTCCCCAATGTTGCTGCCAGCTCTTCCATGGGAAAGATTTCTAATGAAAACACTCATTGACCTGATTTATAGGAGGTGAAAATGCGCGTGGAGCTTTCAACGGAGGAGGGGTGTGGAGCTAGGAGGGGAGAAAAAAAAAGGCAAACTTCTGCCTGTATTGTATTCCTACAAACCATCTTCCTAGATCCTTCGGGAAAGAAGCCACTGGCTACCTAGAGCTATACAGACTTAGGATTAAGCAACCACCTGGCAATGGATGCAGAAGAGGGAGCAGCTCACAGATGCCCAGCTGTCTGAGCAAGAAACTTCAAAGGACTTCAAAAGGGCGTGGGATAAAAACTGTAGATCCATAAAGTCTAGAGGACGTGAATGAAGAGTGGGTGGCTCGCGGGAATGACAGCTACTGCCTGGAGATAATACCCTTATTCAATAAACATACACACGGTTAATGCGACTCCAACATTGCTCTAAGCTTCAACGGCAATAGGAAATGTGGAAAAAAGCATTTCCATTCACAAAAAAGCAGGGAGTAGCTTGCTTGTTATGGCGGTTACTACACCAAACCAAATAAGCCTGATACTTCACTTTCAATGCATATCCAGCATACCTCTCTGCTTCAATGGCAGGGGGAATGAAGAAAAGTGGATCTATATACAGACAACAACCAACAAGGACTGAATTACATAGTCTGGGTAAGCGGATAGGCATGGGTGTAGCTTGCTTATTGCGGCGGTTACTACCCCTGACTAATTAAGCTAGATATTCACTTAGATTCAGTTCCAACACTGCTCTCTGCGTTAATGGTGGGGGGTGGAAGGGAAATAGAACCAAAAGGTTACCAAGAGCCAAGACTAACAGAAGTATGAGAAAAAAAAAAAGTGCAAAGCTTGCTGGGCAGACTGGATGGGCTGTTTGGTCTTCTTCTGCCATCATTTCTATGTTAAACACAAAAATATGGGAAGGAGGTCCAATATTGCTCAAAAGAGAGAGAGAGAGCGCCCCACTCTACAGTAGCATCTCTCAGGCTCATGCAACCAGCAACCTCACTGAAAGCTTTCAGAATTAAAGAGCATAAAAAGAAAAATGTGAAATTCTTTTAACCATTTTCAGTTCTGAGCAAAACTGAGATAGTTCCCACAAACTGCAGGACAAAAGCACTGAATCTGGGAGACTCCAGTCAAACTCTAGAGAGCAAGGCAGGGTCACTTAGTCCATGCAGTGAGAGCCTCGCAGCTGTACTCCATACAGATTCAGCTGGCAACAGCTGGCTCAGCTCTACTGTAAAATCACTATATTAAAGCATAACACAGCTGAAGTGATACAGGAAGCCTCCATTACAGGAAAGCAAAATCAGAAGTGCCTCAAAGAAGTAAAAAGGTATGCACACCCTATTTTACCATTTTTCAAGCATTGCTAGACATACGCAGCACATACATATTTAAAGAGAGACAATCCTTTCTCCATGGAGTTTACAATCTAGTCAAGACAAACATACATGACAAACAAAAAGTCTGTGGGAAGCGTATTTATTGTAGTGAAGCGATTAGTATTTAAACGCAACTTCAAAAAAATAAATAAGGGGGGGGGGGGGGGAGGGGGTTTAAAATGAACTTTAATATGGCCAGAGGGAGCACGACACTAAAATCAGGAAGTCTATTTCAGCCAAAAAGAGCAGCAACGTGAAAGTACAGAGCTGAGAGCTGGCGGCGAAGAGCACAGACAAGTGCTGCCTGCAAGGGACCAGGTAGACAGGCAAGAGAAGGAAGGTAATGAGGAGCTGCAGAGCACATGCATTTGTAGGCAAGAGAAGCTCGAGCTGTGTGTGGAAGCAGATGGGGAGCCAGTGTAGTGACTAGCAGTTTACTCCATTCTCCAACCTAGAGGAAAGAGTTATCTGCCTTCCCGAAGCCAGGCCATGAATGCCAAAAAAATAAAACCCCAGACTGGATTTCCCCAAAGCCGGAGGGGGAGGAGAAGAGAAGAAGAACTTAGACAGAGTTTCATTTAATGACTTAAAATTCCACCATCTTTAACCCAAATGGTCAATGCACAGTGGATTACAAATACAACTGTAAATTTACAGATATAATGCAATACTATTGTACACAGTCTAAACTGGTAGATAAAAGCCAATACAAATCTCACACACAATAAACAAAAGCCACAAAAAAAAAAAAAAAACAACAAAAAAAACACACAAACACCCCACACATTTTATACAATGCTGCCGAAGTAGAAAAGGGGCAACTCTAAGCAGATCCTAAAATAGCATCCGTAAGTCCTCCCCTTCCACCCACCAAGTAACAAGATCAAAATCTGAAAGAAACTGGCTAAAAGGAAACATGTGAACTTCAGATAATCAACTGGGCATTTAACCATTTCTTTGAGTCTCGACGAAAAAGGCTATTTTCATCCAGGTCTTACAAAAAAAAAAAAACCAAACCCAAAAAGCATGATCCAGGACACAGAGGCCACCCCAGAAATAGCTCTTGACCTTGTTCTAGTTAATTTTAGAATTTTAACCAAGAATAAATCAATCATCGCTCTTGACTGATTTCAGATTTCTGGTTGGCTAGTATCAAGTCACCTTATCTGCAAGATATCTGGGAGCCCAGCTCTGGTTGGCTCTAAAATAGAAAATGAGTATGTTAAAATTTGACCTGTAGCTAGATCAGCAACCAGTCCAGTGCAATTAATTAATGGATTACCCCTATCCTATCGCTTGCATCCCTTGATAATCCTTACAGCTGCATTTTGAACAATCTTGAGTCTAGAGATGGTTTTTAAGGGCAATCCAATATTAACTGAATTGCACTAATTGAGATGCATTAAAACTACAGCTTGCATCACTGTCTTTAAAGTCTGTTGATTGAAGATATAGATGCAGTTGTTTGACGAGTACTATTTTAGAAAAGCACTGTTAGATACAAATACTACTTGCTTTTCCATTTTCAAAAGCAAAATCCACTATCACACCATGAAGGACATCAGCAAAATGAAGGGTGAAGTAGATTTTAGGCATTGGAGAGCCTAGTCTGGCTCTCCTGATAAGTCCGCTTAGCTAGAGCAGTAAGGTATTTCTGCTCTTCGTGCCCAGGGCTTCCATTAAATATGGGCTCAGTTTTAATCTTTTTGCCCCCATCCAATCCATTACAACGAACAGGCATCGCTTAAACACTGTCCATGTATTTTTCTCCCAAGGATCATCCAAGGACAAAAAGATCTGGATGTTGCTGGCAGAAATAAATGATTTCAAGCCCCCAAAGGTCGAAGGTATATATATCGAACGATATGGGACATAAAGGGAGAGCCTTGTGGAACTCAATTACAGAGGCCATGGTTTAGATGAGGAAGAATGTATAAGCACACTCTGGTGTCTCAGACAGAAACAGAAGATCAGTAGGCAACTATAGCCAATCCCTAGGCTAACTGGCCTACGGAGTACCACCAAATAATCAACTGCAACTGTGAGATCAGGAAACACCCTCCTCCTCCCCCCCCCCAAATCAACAGCCAAGCAGTCAGGAGCATTTCTGTACTGAATCTGGTAAGGAACCCAGATTGGAAAGAATCTGAACGGTTAACCACCTTCAAAAAAGGTTAAGCTGAGACACAACTATAGCCAAGAGAGGCAGATTGGAGATCAGGCAGTAATCATTGCATTTTGTGACATCCAAAAAAAAAAAATAAAAAAATTTATATATATATATAATTTTTTTTTATTTTTTTTTTAAATATAGAACATAATTAGCCATGCCCAGTCAGACCAAAAGGTCCATCGAGCCCAGCATCTGGTCTCCAACAGTGGCCAACCTGGGTCGCAAGTAAATAGCAAATCCTTAAGCGTAGATCCTTGTTGCTCACTCTCAGGGTTAAGTGTTGGCTTTCCTAGGTTTTACCTAGCTAATAATTGTTAATGACTTTTCCTCCAGAAACTTGTTCAAATCCCTTTTAAACCCAGCTATGTTAGATGCCTTGACCACATCCTTCAGCAACAGATTCTATAAGCTCAATGGTGCACAGAGTGAAAAAGATACTGCTGTTAATTGCATGAGTGTCCCCTAGTCTTAGTACTCTAAAGTGGGTAATTAATTATTCCCTAGTTACCGGTTCTACCCCACAAATGATTTTATAAACTATTCTCTCTCCTCAGTCTCCTCTTCTCCAAGCTAAAAGAGCCTTAATCTGTTTAGCCTCGTTTCATGCCGTTCCATCCCCTTTATTATTGCTCTTCAGTATTTTTCTAGTTCTGCCATATCTTTATAGAAATGAGACGACCAGAATGCACACAATACTCAAGGTGCAGTTGCCATATGATAGTGGTCTGGAAAGGGCAGCAATGATTGAGATGATCAAAGCTGTAGAAGCTACAGAATTATGCAAAGTTGTTAAGACATGAGTGGCTTGTGAAGAACTGCTGAAAGACGTTAGCAGATGAAATTTAATGTGGAGAAGTGCAAAGAGATTCAAACGGGAAAAATAATCCTGAATATAGGCATACGATGGTGGGTTCCATATGGGTCACCACCCAGGAAAGAGATCTTCGAGTCCTTGTGGACAATACCTTTGCTCAGTGTGCGGCAGCAGTCAAAAAAAGCAAAAAACCGTGTTAGGAATGATCTGGAAAGGAACAAAGAATCAAAAAATGGAAGTGTATGAATATGTTAAACAGCAGAGACCACAGAACAGATCCCTGAAGAACTCCACTAATGATCTTTCTCCCTTCGTTTCTTAACCAGTTACCGGTTCACAATGGGACACCGACTCCTATCCCACGACTTCCTAATTTCCTGGCAACAGCTAATGTTAAATAGGCTGTATAGAGATTTTGCCAAAGGAGTTGACGACCATCAAAACAAGTCATCTTAAGACTGGATCAGGAACCTCCTTAGAAACCAAGCAGACGAGGTTATAACAAGCAGGCACCCTTCCCCAAATCTTTCTCAGTCTCAACCATATCAGACTGGATAAGAGCCAGTCTCTCCTAAGCTTCAGATACCTCATCCAATAAAGTGGGAACTGGCTATCCACTGGCCAAAACAAGTATCTTTGGTCACTGAATTAAGACTATACAAGAATCAATTCTTGGACCATTTCTACTTTAAAAAGGTTTGCCATTAAATGCCAACTGAATATTAGAAATTGTTTTACAAAAGTATTCAGCCAATTGGTCAGGATCTGGGGTGAGCCAATGAAGAAACCCCCCTACGCAGCTCATTTACAATGTGAAATAGTTCCTTAGATGAATTTTTAGCCTCCACAGTGAAGTGTTTCTTTGCCTTTTTAGGATATTCTTTTGAAATTTAAAATGCCTAGTCCAGCGAATTGCTTTCCTTTATACCCTACTTCAACCTCTTTTCAACTTCCTGATAGAGTGAGAGAATAAACAAAAACAAAAAAAAAAAAGCCCTCATTTTTATTCCACAATTGCTTATCCTTCAAATGGTGCAAAGTGGAGAATTCCCCAGAATCTCACTCCAGCAACTAACCAAGGAAAGATCGGCAGACACTCCTGATAAATTATACTATTTTGCCATAAAAGCACAGGTAAATTGAACAAAGTCGGCCTTACCCTTTGATCTCCCAAACTGAGGGGGAAATCTAGCCATGGCCTTAAGAGACACTCAGGATGTCGCGAGTCGAGACAAAATGAACTGGGAAATAATTCAGAAAAGGTTTCTCAACAACCACCAGAGGCTACCAGGCCCCTTTCCCCCTTCCTGCCACAGATATAAAAGATTCCCCCCCCCCCCCCCTCCCCCACAACGGACAAATTAACACATTTGTGCAGTGTACTTTAAGGGGCTCCTAGCTTGGATTTTGGACATCATGGAGTGATTGTATGCAGTACAGAAGCGGGGGCCCATGGCGAAAAATGCTATAGGAGAGTCCACATAAATGCATAGCAAAGCCACTGTGACATTTATGACCAGAACTTCCAAGGAGAGCAGAACACTGGTATTTACAGGGACATTTGTGCACTCCCAAACTGGAAGTGAAGACCAACATCATACAACAAGAAATGGGGGGGGGGGGGAAGAAAAAAAAAAGTTATCCACCGCACATGGCTGTGGGGACATGCACACCGCTCTGGAGCATTCTGGGAAGCAACTCGAGAAAAGCCAACAACCATAGAGCACCAGCACCAATACTTCAAAAGCTATATAAATTCTAGGGAGGTACCCAACACAAGCAATCGTGCCGTGTTTGGGGAGCGGGAAAGCATTTGAGGGATCAACTCTTCACCTGAAAGAAGACACAGAACAGGATGCATTTCAGACAGGATGGGGACCACATCATCTGTCTCTCTGTACCTATAGAAGTTCATTCACTAGAGACCATTACCTAATTAATATGGCACTACGCAAGTGGTGGCAGAAATCAGTATTGCTGCTAGCTTGTTTCGTGACACTCAGCCCCCCCCCCCCCCCACTATGAAGACCTTCCAATCCCAATGCTGTGGAGCAGGGGGGGTCCCCAAACTCACTCTCTCGAGAGACCCAGATCAGTCGGGTTTCCAGGACTGTCACAAAGAATAGGCACGCGATCTGCATGCTCTGCCTCCGATGTACGCAAATGCATCTCATGCATATTCACTGTGGATATCTTGAAAACCTGACTGGCGAGATGTGCGCTGAGGACTCCCAAATTATACTCCTTAAAACAGACTGCACGCACCTGCCTGGTTCCCACCACCCTCCGGGGATCGAGGGCCATCCCGAGAGGGCCCTTGGACCTCTCTCAGCCCAGCTCCAGCAGCAGCAGCAGTTCTGGCTATTTTTAGTCTCTTCTTCACTAAATTGCTCAGTCAGTTTCAGAGAAACAAAAAAAAAACTTCATTCCAGGCCCAAGGCATGTTTGGCAGAGTTTCCTTCAGTTGCAAAAAAGGACAGCCTGATCCCAGCAACCCAGAAGCCGGCGGTGAGGGGCAGATCATCCAGCTGTCAGCGCCCCTAAAATACTGGAGCAACAGCCCTCAAGAGACATCCAAGCAACCTCACAACCTGCTAACACCAAGCAGTTAAACCCCAGCAGGCAGGGAGCACTATTAATACTGGATTTGTTCAGTAGAGGGGGGTATGGCCTAGCATGCTCCTCCTCTTCCTTTGGCCTTCCAGATCAGTTACAATTAGCCTCTCTTGGACTAGAGCACCACCCACCGCAACTACTCCAGGGGTGGGAGGAGGAGACGCTCCCTGTTCTTATAAGTCCCCTCCTAGCGATCTCAGCGACCAGCTTTAGCCCAAGACCCCACACATGCCTCTGGAAAGTGGCAGACATGGGCCTCCAGATCTGACTTCTAGGCATCGCCACTGAACGGTGGCTGAAATTCTGTCATCCCCCACCCAACCCAGGAAGCAAAATCAGGTCCCGCCACGTGGCAAGATGCAGCATCGGACATGGAGCCACCACACCGGGCCCCCCCCCATTAAAAAAAAAAATGGCACACAAATGCCCTGTTCTTCCAAAGAGACAGGAGTGCAGTCACATCACCTCACTCCCCCCCCCCCAAAATCACTCCTCCACACCCTTTCCCAAAATAGGAATCCAAGACGGCATCCGAAGAAATTTAGACCCTCCGTCTTAGACAACTCTTATGTTGGCCAAGCAGAAAGACATCGCGGCCTGTATGGAATCCAGAAAGGAGCAGACACCTAGACAGACAGCAACCACCTGAGGGAAAAATCGAGAACGTTTTAGAAACGCCAATGGGTTTTTTTTGGTTTTTGTTTTTTTTTTGTTTTGTTTTTAAAGAGTGCAAGACATTTCGTGCTCTCCCCACTTCCAGTGGAAGCTCCCACAGAGTGGTCTGTCACCCTTGCCAGAAGCAGCTTAATGGAACATGGGAGAAAGATGGCTGCACTTGTTTCAAAAAAAGATATCTACCTACAGTCATGCTGTAGCGAACATCAGTCCCCAAGGGTGGGGGGGGGGGGGGCGGCAAGAGTGCAATTAAAACAAAATCAGCTCTCCTTTGGAATTTTTGGGGTTTCCTTCAAAGAGAGATCCTTTTACCTTCTACCTCTGGCCTGAGAAGGAAAGGGAGCTAGGCTTTTAGATCTAAGCATCATGGAAATTGTAGTTCCAAAGGCTCTAACAAGCACACCAAACCCAGCAAATTGTAAAAGCTTCAAAGTCATTTTCAGTACTGACTAAGCTGGCCTGGCAGGTGATTTTTTTTTTTTTTAATTTATGAATCCTGAGCTGTGAAGTTAACCATAAATCACATAGGACATTTCCTACACTGCTCATCTTCACCTGGAGAACTCTGGTAAGACTGCAGCTGCTTATGCACTTTTTTTTTTTTTTTGCCTCTTCATTCCTGTTTAGCTGTGCAATGTTTCCAAGCAAGGCTGCTACACAACACTTCTATCACCTCCTCTCATGGAAAGCAAACCCCCCCCCCCCCTCCCCGCCTGCTGCCCATGTACACCAGGTCACAAAAGGTAAGAGTTTCCTCTAGGTTGTGTCGCCAACATCTCACCTCCCACACCCTCTCCTCCTTCAAAACAGCCTTGACCAGGGTCTCCTCCGTTCTTTCCAGTTGCTGCTCCCCTGGAGAAGAGATATTCAAATCTCATCTAAGCCAGACCATGATCAATCATCCCCGGCAGGCTGCAACTTGCAGGGCCCAGCACAGTGACAGGTTAATCATTTCTCTAGAAGCCCATAAGGCAAACAGGGCTGGGAGCCCTTCGTGCTGGCGCCTAGCACTCTTCGGGTGTCCTCTGTCCCAGAGCCTAAGCAGCAGATACTCACTAGATGTCAGAATTGCTGGTACCACAGAGGGTGGCAGCATCCCAGCTCACAGAGAACTCCCTTAAAAAAATAAATAAAGCACAGGTACCCCCCAAAACACAACTCAAGAGTGCTCAGCTCAAAATCACTTTCTGTTATTGGCAAACAAACCACACACACACTTTCAAGTAATGTGGTTAACACATCAGTCCATGGCGGAGCCACAGCGCCGTTAGCCAAAAATGCTCTGTGCTGCTGTAACTAAACCTAAAATATAGTTACAGGTAACACACTTTACATATGATTTTACTTCCCCAAATACTTCCTTCATCAGCTGCAGTTAAGTTAGGAGCACCTTCCTGCATGTCCCCTTCTCCGGAATGAGGCCAGCAGGAAAATATATATAAGAACGTGCTTTTTTTTTTTTTTTGGTCTGCCTATCTTCTTTTCATTTTAAGAGCATGGTTATGTGCGCACCGTGTAGAGTGCTGCCCCAGCTAACTTAAGCTGCTGCTTGAAATTAAACTACCATGCAAATAATCTGAAAGATAAAATCCTCCATGGTGCCCTTGAGTGCTCTCAGGACTGCTCGACACAAAAGCACGGAGAAGACAGATCTCCTGCTCCTCGTTGGCAGTGCGGCCCTTGCGTGTCCCCTCGGACGCGCATCACGGTTTGCACTTCTTGTTCGGTGCTTTTTTTTTTTTTTTTTAAATCAGAAATCAGCACTGCTTAGGTCGCTGCTGTGCTATATATGCTGCCAGAACCATTTTATATAGATTGCACCCAGATCTCTCGCACCGTCTCACACGCACACGAGAACATCTCCACCCCCCATGAGCACCTAACAGAAAATAATCATGGGAACCTGTAAGCAGCAGGGGAGGTAGTGGGGGCCCCCCCCCCCCCCTTTCCCTACATCACTTGCCGGTCTAAAATTAGAGCAAGCAGGAATCCAGCCTTTGTTTACTTCCTGACCCTGAGGAACCAGAGCTCTGTGGAGGCCACCCCCACATGGCAGCCGAAGTTGTCAGACCAGAAGATTAGTGAGTTCCAGCAACACACCCTGAGAGCTAAAAAGCACAAAAAAAAAAAAAAAAAAAAAAAAAAAAAAAAGGGACAGGGACCATTCGGCAGGGGGGGGGGGGGGGGGGGGAGAAAGCCCATTCACCAGACCTGCCAACTAACAGAACAGAAGAGTCCTATCTGTCCTACCTGTTTCCAGAGGAAGGCATCAGCCAGATTGAGTCTCCACGATATGATCAGGTGGAGCACGGACAACACAATCCCACTCAGCACGGCCGCCCTCATCCGGATGGGAAGCAAGGTGTAGATGATGTAGATGAAGAAGACGCTCCACCAGATCCCCTCCGAAGCGCTGCGGGGGGCCACCATCAGCACCCCCAGCACCTGCACCCCGAAGAGCACCACGATCACCAGGTAGCTGACAATCCACATGTAGTCCTGGTGGAAGCCGTTGCGGTTGCACACCACCATGAGGGAGACGAAGAGGGCCACGGCGACCGCCAGCACCGCGACGTAGGGCACCTGCGGCTCCCCGTGGGCGCAGTGGAACACCAGCATCACCACGCAGACCAGCACCAGGACCCCCATCAGCATGGTCAGGCTGCTCTGGTTCATCTGGAAGAAGTAGCGCTGGTACAGGCGCTCCAGCTTGGCCGACTGGAACTTCTTGGACTGGAACACCTGCAGGAGCCTGGCCCAGCACTCGCCCGGGGACAGGAGGTCGCCCTCCCGGGAGCCGGCCCCCTCCGCCGAGCCAAGCATCTTGGCGTCTTTCGACTCCCCATCCTCAAACCCCAAGTCCACGGATTTCAGACCCAGGTCCCCGCAGGGGCCCGAGCCGCCGGCTAGCCCCTTCTTCCCATAGTGATCCTCCTGCCAGGTGCAGTGCAGGCTGAAGTTGGTCCGGCTGTTTCTCTCCATGTCGGGATCCTGCAGGCAGCTCATGTAGCGAGGGCCACAAAGGGAGGTGCCCTTCCGCTTGCTCTTTTTGCCATTGCGCTCCCCCCACGCCGTCTTCCTTTCATCCACTTTAGGTACTAAGATGCCACTAAACCACGACATCCTATTAAAAAAAAAAAAAAAAAATCAGAAAGCATAAATTTTTTTTTTTTTTTTAAATTACCAGAAAAACACAACAGCTCTCTCTTCCTTCACTCCCATCTTGATTCAGTTGAATCCTCTAGGGCAGTGGTCCCCAACTCTGTCCTGGGGGCCCACCAGCCAGTCGGGTTTGCAGGATATCCACAATGAAAATGCATGAGAGAAAAATTTGCATGCACTGCCTCCATAACATGCAAATTCTCTCTCATGCATACTCATTGTGGGTATCCTGAAAACCCGACTGGCTGGTGGGCCCCCAGGACAGGGTTGGGGAACCACTGCTCTAGGGGTCCCAACCGTGCCTCAGAAATCCCTCCTGGGGTAGGAGTGGGGCCATAGCATTGTCTATGGCTGATCACTGGCAACCCTGAATGCTGCACAGCGGAGTCTCCGAAACATGGATCCGGCTGCCTGAGAAATGCACAGAACGGACACCGGGCGTTTCAGCCTTTGGATCGCGTCCGAAGAGGCAGCAGAGACCGGGAAGGCCTCCAGTAGAGAACACCCGGTATCTGCTCCCACTTATAAAAGGGAGCAACGTGGGGTTAGGGAGGGCATTCAATCCCAGGTTAAGAAGACATCTCTAAGGAGATGGGGGGGGTCAGTACTTGAGGGATGCCCCGATTTACCTCTCCCGCCCGCGGCACGGCTTCCTCCCAGGAGCTCCTGGCTGGGTTGGTGAAACACGACATTTATTCCTGCGTGTAGACGGGTGGCAGGAAATGTCTGCTTCTATACTCAAGTTCTCCACGGCATCAGGGGGTACATTCTTGGCGAGACATGCCGCAGTCTCACTCAAGGATCTGGAAGAAGAGAAAGACGAGACAGTCAGTCAGTCAGTCCCCCAGACTCCTAGTGGCAGAAAGTGGAATGAAATTCTCAGCAGGAAATCTCAAAGGAGAAAAAGAAGAAGAAGAGCTAGAATTTGCATAGCACAATACCTAAGACCATGAACACATGGCAAGGCAATACCTGCCAGCCCCGACAGCGATAATATGTCAGGCAGGTCGCTCTTCTTGTACTCACGGTGAAGGTATGCCTGCAAACAGGTAGGTTGTAGCCCTTCCTCTTTTTTTTTGGGGGGGGGGGGGTTGTTTCTAGGTCTCTTTTTAGTCCTAAGATTCTCCCATATTTTTTTGAATAATAAAAGATGAGATACAGATAAATAGCCAATGCCAGTCCTCGAGCAGCCGAAGCAGATCTGGTTATCAGGATAGCCACAATGACTGGGCCCAAGAATATCTGATTGCACTGCAAATCTCCCATGGGCCTAGTTATTGTGGCTATCCTGATAACCAGATCAGTTTGGGGTTTGAGGACTGGAGTTGGCCGCCTCCGATACTGTATAAGCATTTTTTTTTTTTTTAATGTAGGACCGGACTTCCCCACTGGCACATGCCTAGCAGTACCTGTTTGACACAGAGGGCTATGGGGAGAGGCATTGAAGATCCTATGCCTAGTAACATGCAAGATGTAAATCCAGCCCCAATTCTACAGGAGACTTTTAAAAACCTGAATATAGCCAGAACTATTTTTTCAGTGCTGGCTATCTTCATGTTTTACCAGTATCTGTTTGTGTCTATGCTCGGAGATATAACGTCTGTCCATCAGCAACAACAGGACCAGCACCGGGGTCAGCTGTAACCAGGCGCACTCAGATTCCCTTTCACCCCCTATCTGTTCAGCTACGGCGCCTGTATCAATTCTTCTCAGCATCAGTGGCAAAAAAAATATTTAGAAAAAGGGTGGTGGGGAGGGAAGGATGGAATTCAGAAAAAAAAAAAATGGATTCATGGATAAGCAAGTCAAGTGACCCGACGCCACCTAAAGATTCACCATCATGTGGCTTCCATGACGCGTCACTGTGCAGTATGCATTATTCAGGGGCCGCAGGCAGCACTTCTTTCAACCTTCATGTTAACGAAAATTAAACAAAGTGGCACATTCCGACAGTCATCATTGTAGTTACAGTTCTACACATAAAAAGGTGCAAGCCAGGGCTTAATCTGTAGACAAAAAACAAACGTGCCAAGTGCAGAGCGGGTAAACAGCGAGGCCATGGCCAGGTGTGACCTGTGCGAGGGGGCTGGAACTCAGGAACTCTCCCCCTCCTCAACCTAGTGATCCTCCATCCCCAGCGTCCCCCCCCTCCAGCTCTCCTTTGCTCACCACAACTAATGGCCCTGTTCCACTTCCTCGGGTCCCAGGAAAAAAAAAAAAAAAGGAGGAAGAGGTGGCAGAACACTGTTCTAGGCCATTCCACCAGAAATTAACCTCAAGGTAACAGACACAAAAAGGAGGTGAAATGGCGCAAGCTGGAAACTTGTAAGCAGTAACGTAGCAGCCAGGGTTGATGCCTTAGCAACTGGCACTACTGCTCACAAGTTTCAAACTTGTGCTAATTCAGCCCTTGGGTGTCTGTGCTGCAGCGGCTGCTTCAGGATCACCCCCCTCCCCTCCTGATTCCCTGAAGAACAGGAGGGGAGGGGGACAGAACAGCAGGGGGCGGAGCAACTGCTCATCCCCCCTCCTTTCCTGCAGGCTACCTAGAGGGGAGAGGCTGGAGCCGAACACTCCTTCTGAAAAGAAGAAGTGGAGGAACTGCGTTCCAGGCCCTTCCCCCACAAGTTAAGCCCTGGTTAGGAAGAACTACAGATCTCAAACGCAGGCGCTGCGACACAGCAGCAGGAGTAACGCAGTCGTGGGTCGCGGATGCGTTCGTGCCTCCGTGCCGGGGGGGGGGGGGGGGGGCAGGGGAAGGGGGTCATGTGCACATAACGACCCCTCCCCCCCTGAACTGACAAATCCAGCCAGGCCTGACGGTTCCATCCCCCAAGGAGCCATTTCCACTCGTGGTCACGTTACCCCCCTGCTGACACCTAAACCCCGGAGAGAAGAAAGAATTAAACTGGGAGAGGAGAGAGAGTCTTCATTCCTGATGTTTAAATTTCAGAAGCAGCCATAAAAATTATTCCTGAAAAAGCAATCCCACAACCCTGCCATAGGAAGGACAATCTCTGCTGAAAACACTTCCACTGGTTTTAAAACCCGAAGAGCTACAAGACTCTGTGGCCGACAAATGCAATTTTGTTTCATTTATAGTTCCTCCTCATTTTTTTAAATTTTTTTTTAAATAAATCCAAAGGGCTAGGAGGGTGGGAACAGAAGGCAGAGAACCTATTACTTACTTGATTTCCACACATAGGGAACATCCCCTCAAGCTCCATTTCCTGCTGCTGTCCAATGACACAAAAAGTTTTGCCTTCCCCTCCCCCGAAACTCCTCCGGCGCCACGGATTACTTTGGTGAGTACATCCCCTGTGCCTGGATCCTTTCTGCTGCGAACCCCTCCGATAACGCCTGTGGCAAGAGTGAGGCTGAAGAAGTGTAAGAGCCAAGCAGCGCTAGCTTCCTCCTGCCCTGTTGGTTCTCTCACGTTTTGGGCACCTGTTTATGAACAAACTAACCACCACCACCACCACCATTTCTAAAAAAAAAAAAAAAAAAAAAAAAAAGTTTCTTGAAGGACCTGAGGTCTGCACCCACATGGATTCATCCCCCACCCCTTCCTTGCTCTCTTTCTCAGGAGAGAGGAGCGAGCCTTTGCTTCATGCCCCCATATATGGATCCACTCCAGCTCAGACACTGGGAGGCTCGGTCATCGCCAGCTGGTGTCTGAGCTCATGGCGGGGCCCCTCGGGGGGGGTGTCAACCCTGCCAACCCAGTTCATTGTCTCCTGCGAGATCTTCCCAGTGCAGATGTTGGAGCCCATTTTTATCAACACAAATGAGCACTAAACTGAACCAAAAAATTACCCCTCCCTGGACTCAGTGAGGAAGTCTGGTCAATACTGGCAGGGATTGGGGAAGGGAGGTCCTAATCTAGCACCTACAGTGCAAGAGCAGACAAACCCCAGAAGAGGGCCACCAAGAAAGGAACCACCACAAATAGCAGTTCTCGCATGCCCCTCATCCCGCTCCCCAGCAGTGCCCCAAAACAGAAACGGTCAGACACCCTAAAATACAGAACATCTCCTTGGTAAAACAAAAAAAAAAAAGACCAAATATTACCACATTTCAAAAGGCCCAACATTCCTCCACCTCCCTGGCAGCCAGATCAGCCGCTATGAGGGAAGGCCGGCAGCGTGGGGACACAGTAATTGGAACCCCCCCCCCCCCCCCCCCCCCAGTCTCTGTGGGTGCTCCTCCCGCCCCCCTCCTCTGCTTCCTGATTACCCAATAAAGGTACACACTGCCTAGGAATGGCAATCAAGGGGATAGGGAGAGCGCGCGCTCACGGTGTTCCTGCCCACGGCAGCGCGCGAGAAAACCCAGCGAGAAAACCGAAGGAGGAGACAGAAAAAAAAATAAGAGGAGAGTGGGACCATACAGAAACTTGGAGAGGAACTCTAGGGAAGAGAGGGGATAGCAATCTATGGGCGGAAGATACTAAGATCTGCAACAGAGTGGACGCGCCTGAAGGAGTAGAGAGATTTAATAATGGATTCTTCAAACTACATACTCTAAAAAGAATTAAACCTCTGCTACATCCTCAGGACAGTGCTTCAAGCCACAATATTACCAAAACTGGACTACTGTAATGCTATACTTCTAGGTCTCCCTAAAAACACACTACAACCACTACAGATGTTACAAAACGCCGCTGCTCGCCTACTCACTAATACACACCGCCATGATCATATTACTCCTGCTCTCATGTTCCTTCATTGGCTTCCTGTAGCATCTAGGATTCTTTTCAAAGTGCTCACACTCATTCATAAGTCGATCTACAACCAAGATATGCAATGGTTCCACGACCACTTTACTTTCCACACTTCAAAGAGACCAATTAGAAAAATGCACCAAGCCAAACTTTCCTCATTCTCACTTAAACACATCAAACATGCGACCACAAGAGAACGCTCATTCACGATAGCCGGCATTAACATTTGGAACAAAATGCCCACAGATCTACGCCTAGAACCCTGCCACAAGAAATTTAAGCAGAACCTCAAAACCTGGCTGTTTGAGCAAGCGTACACTCATTGACCATGTCTACTCCTGATTTTCCGATTTATCTTTCCTGCATAATCATTCTCCTACGATCCCCTCCTACTGACCCGCATAGATGTTCCGCGCTGCTATAAATTGACTTTTCTGTCCCTGATCACCTGGTTAACACTTGACTTACTATTTAACTTTGAATTGTTCTTTTCATTTGTTCATTGGTTTATTGTACTTGTTCTAATTCTTGTTATTAATTGAACCATTTTGTACACTGTAGATCCTATTGAATGTAAAGCTTGTTGCTGTATTATTGTTTATTGTAAACAGAGGTGATGTTTTTAACGTGCCGCAGTATATAAAATCACTAAGAAAGCTTGAAGAGTGGTCGAGGATTTGGCAACTGGGATTCAATGCCAAGAAGTGCAGAGTCATGCATGAGGGATGTGGTAATCCAAAAAATGAGCTGTATGTGGAAGACTGATGTGCACGGACCAAGAGAGGGGATCTTGGGGCGATAGTGTCTGGCGATCTGAAGATGGCGAAGCAATTTGACAAGGCGATAGCTAAAACCAGAAGAATGCTGGACTGCATAGCGAGAGGAACAGCCAGTAAGAAAAAAGGAGGTAATGCCCTTGTACAGGTCCTTGGTGAGGCCTCACCTGGAGTATTGTGTTGAGTTTTGGAGCCCGTATCTCCAGAAGGATAGAGACAGGATGGAGGTGATCCAGAGGGCGAACAAAATGGTGTGGGGTCTGTATGGGAAGACTTATGAGGAGAGGCTGAAGGATCTGAATAAGTACACCCTAGAAGAGGAGGAGGTGCAGGGGTGATATGACACGGACATACAGATACCTGAAAGATTTTAATAATGCACAAACTCTGAACCTTTTCTGTTGGAAAGATCATAGAACTAGGGATGACCAAGTGAAACTCCAGGGGGACGACTCAGAATCAATGTCAGAAAATTTTTCTTCACAGAGAGTTGTGGTGGACACCTGAAATGCCCTTCCAGGAGGAGATAGTTAAGAAGAAAACAGAAAGCATTCAAAGGGGAATGGGATGAGCACTAGGGATCTCTAAAGGCCAGAGGATGGAAGTGAGGAAAGGTGTGCAGGGGAGTAATTTGCTGGTGTGGTGGTTACAACCCTTAGTAGAAGGCATGGAGATTACTACCCTTAATCAATAAGCCTTGATGCTTTTAATGCAACATTGCTCCCCACACAGACAATAACCAAGAGGGCCCAGACTTCTACAGTCTGGGGTATGGATACTCAGGCATGAGGGAAAAAGCACAGGACTGCTTCTATGGCCAAGTCCATAAGCAACCCGCGTCAAGCAGCACTGTCTGAATTTTCAAGCTCAACACCCACTAAAAACTGTTGCTAGCAGAAATTTGGATGGGTTACCATAAAGCTTGGGATAATTGCACGGCGCAGCAGATACTATCCTTAAAAGAAACATGGGGGTAGCTTGCACTTCGTGGCAGTTGCTACTTAGAGAAGCTTGCTGGACAGACTGGATGGACCACTTGCTCTTTTTCTCTATGGGCAACTGATAAGGTGAGGAACTTTGATGTCCTTCCATTGGAAAGCAAATAGGAAATATCACTTAAATGGACCTGTCATGTGTCCTTTCATTTTGAAAATGAAAGGAAAAAAAAATAAAGATTTCTGTGTTTTTGTTTCAGGGGGAAATTTTTTTTTTTTTTTAATTTCCTAGACCCCTCTCCAGTATCTTACCCCATCAGTTGGCTCCATATGGGGCGGGAACAATCTCCAGTCACTCCCTCCCCACCATTCTTTTTCAAAATGATGCCGGCAACCCAAGGCCAGTGCCAGCTTTCTGTTAAGAACATACAAAATTGCCATGCTGGGTCAGACCAAGGGTCCATCAAGCCCAGTATCCCGTTTCCAACAGAGGCCAATCCAGGTTCTTATGGCCTTGGGTTGCTGACACCATTTAAACATTTTTTTTTTTAATGGTGCAAAATGAATTGGGGATCGTTCCCACCTCATTTGGGAGCAAGATACTAAAGAGGCAGCCAGACAGGCCTGGGAATTTTTTTTTAATATTTTTGTTGGCAGAGTAAGAACCCCCAGACCAGACACCAGGTTCTTTTCTCTTGTCAAATAAATGAAACCGGGGGGGGGGGGGGGGGGGAGAGAAGGAAATGGAAGAAAATAAGCAGAGAAGAATTTGGGTTTGGGTATGGAGAAGGAATGCAGGATTGGGCAGTTCTAGGGCAAATGGCACTCTGGGCAAGAACAGTCAATGGTAAACTCCCACCCCTCGTGACGATTGCCATGGTTTGATCATTGGCATGGAATAAAAACAGGGGGAAAACTACACACAAGCTTTCTCCTCAAATGAGTAATGGGGGTACAGGGTCCCTCCTTCCCCAGCATATGCACTACCCACCTCATTACCCCCTCCCCAAGCATTCTCCCTCTTACCCCCGACCCCCCCCCCCCCAGCAATCCCCCTTCTGTATCTCACCTCCTCCCTTGGTATCTTTCCCCCCCCCCCCCAATCTCTTATCATCCCAGCATCCTCTTTCCTGCCTCTTAACCCTCACCCCAAGCCCCAGTATCTGCCTCCTGTCTTTCCATTGCCTTAACCCCCACCCCCTCTACCTGTTCTTCCTGCCTTACCCCCAGGCAAAATACCTGTTTAGCGCAAGAACTACCACCACCATTCCTCCCAGTCTGTGCCAGCCCTGCGAGCATGTTCAAAACTCACAGGATGGCGCTCACGATGCACAGGATCAGTCTACAGAAGTGACAGCCTACGACTTTTTGAACCCACTCACAGGGCTGGCACAGCGACAGCAGCAGCGGCATGGGCTCCGGCCACCTTCCCGCCAGCGCCAAGTCTGGGTCTGCACAGCCTGATGTGTGGCATGCGCAGCTGTTAAGGAACCCTGCACGGGCACACATGCACATGCCACAAGGAACAGAGTTGTGGGCACTCTGAGGTGTAGGTACCCCTTATGCCATGGTGCTCCATTGCCCTACTAAAAAAAAAAGACAGCTCTGGAGATGAACCTGAAAGGGGCAGAAGAAAAGATGAGAGCAAGAGGAGGAAGCAGTCTGGGGATGGGGGTGATGATGATGTACACTACACCTTTTTTTTTTTTTTTTTTACGAGGCCTATGTCTGCCCATTCCTGTCACGTATGGCATTTATTGGAATGTCTTTTCCATGTATGGTCAGATTGAAAAAAAGCCAACCCAGAATTGTGCATCCTGTTCTTGATTAAGCAGATCATAGAACAATTTCTTAAAAAAACATTTAAAAAAAAAGGGGGGGGGAGGGAGAATAAGCCAGGACATCTGTCCCCCCACCCACTGGGCAATGTGAACATGGTCCCCCCCTGCCATATTCACCCCCAACGTGGGATTCAAGAAAAAGAGAAAATGCGAGTTCGGGCCTTCGTGCAAGGGTCAGAGGAATGGGAGCAGAAAAAAATCCCGGAGCACGGGCAGGGAGGAGAGAGAGCCCGGACTCGGCAGGCGGAGGCGGCGCTGCTGCCTCCTGCCAAACGCAGCCGGAATGTGAGGGAATGCCACAGCCTCCCGGGAGAGAACCGAAGCGCTCTCACCCCAGCCCCGGCAGAAAAAAACCCAAAAAAACACAACACAAAAAAACCCTCCCCGAGAAGGAAGCCGAGGCAGCCCCGCGCTACCGTGCGGGGAAGGAGCTGGCGCAGCAGCAGCAGCCTCCCCTCTGCCCACCCACCGCCCACCTACGACGGCCCCGGAGGGAGAACAGGAGTATATCCCCCCCCCCGCGTAAGCCACCGACCTGCCGCCCTCCTCCGGGAGCTCAATGGCTGGTGCTGGATCCGGTCCCTGCGGCGGGAGCCCTCTTCCTGCTCGGCCGCCGGGAGGCTTTTCTTTTTTTTTTTTTTTTTTTTTTTTCCCCCCTCCCCACCCCCCTCGCAGCGCACCTCGGTTGTTCCTGTTATCCAGGGAAAACGCCCTCTACCCCGGATCCAGAAAGAAGGAGGGCCCTTAAAGGCGCAGGCTCCCGCTCACTCCGGGAGAGAGAGGGGGGTGGTGGGGGGGGGGAGGGAGCAGGAGGAGGGACCGAGGCGGGGCCGGGAGGAGAGTCACGCTGTCACCCGCAGCCGCCCTCGGTGCTCCCAGGGTTAATTAACCCGCCTGGGAGATAGGGGGAGGGGGGGAGAGTTTGACAGTTCCAAGCAGCCAATGAGATGCTGGCTTCCCTCCCCCCCCCCCTCTCTCTCTCTCTCTCTCCCCCCGCCCCCTTCCCGCCAGGTGAGGAGGGCCGCTGGGGCATTTTCCCGGGAGTGGGGTGCCATGTGGGGAGTCTGCGTCTGGGAATCAGACGGTCCCCCGGGGCGAGCTCGGGGCTAACACGGGCCCAAGCCCACGATCCCGGGGAGCTGCTCCAGGCCGTCCACCCGGCACCTGCTCCTGGCCAGGCAGCTCCGGGCTCCTCGGCACCGCCAGCACCGAGGGCACAGCGTTAACACAGGGACGGCAGGAAAGCCTACAGATCTTTCCAATGAACGAGTCACATAGCCTCTTCCTTATTTTATCTATTTAGAAAAAGTAACCTATCAAAGAAATAGAAATTTTACAGAGAAAATGTCCTGATGGTGAATCTGAGACGAGCTTTTATTGTGAGTTTATCAAAGTGCCAAGGTCCTATCAAAGAGCTGAAATCAGCCTTTTTTTTTTTTTTTTTTAAACAAGGCAAGGATTTTTCGTAGACCTCCCTAGACGGGTTCAGTTGCAAATTGATTTTTATTCACAGATTGTATTCAGGAACATTTGTCTGATGCCAAGTGGTTTAGCCCCAACCTCGGGACCTTAGGAGAAAATACTCAGAGGAAATAGTTTGCACTTACTCCTAAATTCGTATGAAAGACATTCTTCCCCCTTTTGTTCAGCAGGGCTCCTGTGCTGCCCAGAAGATGGCTTCCAATGTCAAGAATATATCCCAAATGTAAACTCGCCAATATCATGTTATCTTGTTTATATTACTTACAGTAATTGGGGGAGGGAATTATATGTTTTATAAATTATTTTATTTATGTTGTGAACACCCTGGGTATTCTCAAAAGGATGGCATATAAAATGAACATAAGAAATGCCATGCTGGGTTAGACCAATGTCCATCGAGCCTAACTGCCACCTCCCACAGTTGCCAGTCCGGGTCACAAGTACCTGACAGATCCCAAAAAAAATAGATGTGTTTCTTATTACTCATTCCCGGAGATAGCAATGACTTTCTCTAGTCTACCTGCCTAATAATATTTTATGGACTTTTCCTCCAGGAACTTACCAAACCTCTCTTAAACCCTGCTATGTGGTCGCTTTGACCATGTCCTCTAGCAACAGATTCCACAGCTTGATTGTGCGCTGAGTGAAAAACAGTACTTTCCAATGATTTGTTTTAAATCTGCTGTTTGTTAGTTTCATGTTTATGTTAGTCTTATTTGAAAGCGTAAATAACTGTCTTTTATTTACCCGTTTCACCCTACACTATCATTTCATTTTTTCATTTCATTTATTAACATTTATTGATCGCCTAACACAGAATAGGCCTAGGTGATGAACAAAAAACACATAATAAAAACAATAATAAACACACACTTCAGACAAAAATTTTTAGTTTTACAGAAACTACATTCTAGTGATGCTAGACCTCTCAGCAGCCTTTGACACTGTGAATCTTAACATACTGTTAAATAGGCTAGAAGAAATAGGATTAGGCAACAAAACAATCAGCTGGTTTAGATCATATCTAAGTAACATATTTTCAAGTTCAAATCAAAGATTCTATGTCAGAAAAAATAGACCTTCAAACAGGAGTACCACAGGGATCCCCCCTATCTGCTACACTTTTCAACATATACCTGCTACCTTTATGCCACCTGTTAGCTGGCCTGGGAATCACTCACTATATATATGCGAATGACATTCAATTAATATTACCCATTGATGATACAATTGAGAAAACATTAAACATAGCGAACATGTATCTTGACATTATCAAACAGCTATTAAACCAAATGGAGCTTGTAATTAATATAGAGAAGACCGAATTCCTTCACTTAGAAAGGAAAAAAAATATGGAGATCTCACACAACCCAATCACACTCAATAACAACAAACAAATAATACTAGCAGACAAAGTACGGAATCTAGGAGTTATAATCGACACAGAACTAAGCTTAAGACAACATATATCCATAAAAGTAAAGGACGGATACACCAAACTCATGATCCTCAGAAAACTCAAACCACTTCTAACAACCGCTAACTTTCGATCAGTACTGCAAGCGTTAATATTTGCAAGCACTGATTACTGCAATACCATTCTACTAGGTTTACCATACACCTCCCTAAGACCACTACAAATCTTGCAAAACACAGCTGCAAGAGTATTAACTGGAAAAAGGAAAAGTGATCACATCACGGAAACACTGGCCGAGCTACACTGGCTTCCCTTTGAACAAAGAATACAATACAAAACACTTTGCACCATACACAAATTAATACACAACGAAAACGCAGACTGGCTTAACACTGCCCTTCACGTACACATCCCCAATAGAAACCTAAGATCAGCCAACAAAGCACTCCTAACTATTCCTTCAGTCAAAACAGCAAGACTGACCCAGGTAAGAGAGAGAGCATTATCCTTAGCAGGACCCATACTATGGAACTCCATGCCCGTTGAGTTAAGATTACAAAGAGAAAACAAAACATTTAGAAAAAATCTAAAAACCTGGCTCTTCAAACAAGCTTTTCAAAAAGAGGAGAGAGAATAGTAAACCAAAGAAGCGCAAGGTACAATCAAAGAGCACCCGCACACACAACAGTAATCACTAAGTGTGCAGTTTTAAGTGAACCCTGCAGTAAAGGATAAAGTTACAATTATAGAATGAGTCCTGTACTCAAACTGCTATAGAAATTGACCTGGACATGTTTTACACTCTTCTAATAATTAATCTTGTTTAAAAAACTGTTACCGAACCTTATGGCACCTATGTAAAATGAAAGATTATAATAGCATTACTTTTATGTGCCTTTATGTAAACCGTTGTGACGGTACCCACCTTAACAAAGGTATAGAAAAGACGTAAATAAATAAATAAATAAATAAATAATGGTATCTGTGTCCCTAGATCAAGTTATTTATTATTCTTCAGTTGACATTAATGAAAGCTCATAGCAATTACTGTACTCACATTATTCTCAATTTCTAATAACCATATTCTCATTCTTTTCACTGAAAACTGAATTACACATACTTCAGGCTGTTACATATTATAAGCACGGCGGAGTAAAAACTCTTTAAATTCTAATTTAAATCTTTTAACATCATCCAAAGACCTCAATTCCACAGGAATGAGATTCCACTGAGTAGGAGCTACAATGGAAAAAGAGGTCTCCCTCGTACTAAACAACTTAGCATGTCGAACTGAAGGGATCTCTAAAAGATTCAATTGGGAAGATCTCAAACATCTTACAGGTTTATAAATCCGTAATAATGCATTAAGCCAATATGAAGAATCTGAAGCAAGAAGCTTATAGACTATCATGCCAATTTTAAACACAATACGCTCGGTAACTGGCAGCCAATTAAGCCTACATAAAGTTGGAGAAATCCGCTCGAAATGCTTAGAATGAGAAACTAACCTAGCGGCTGAATTCAATAAAAGCTGTATTGAATAAATCAAACCTTTAGGTAAACCAATATAAAGACTATTGCAATAGTCAATATGCGGAAATATGATCGCCCGTACCACTGTCAAAAAATCACTGTCATAAAGCAAGTGACGTAAACTTGCTAACAACCGGAGTTTAATGAAACCAATTTTAATGAGAGACCTAATCTGAGGTTTGAATGAAAAGGTAGAATCAAGCAACACACCAAAGCTCCTTATAGGTTTAACCAGAGAGAATGAAATTTTATCTATAGACACTGTATCGTGAGACGGTATCGAATGTGGTCCATGAATAAGAAGAATAGCGGTCTTACTTGTATTCAACAAGAGTTTATTTTGTCTCAACCATTGTTTAATGGTATCCATACATAAAAGTAAAGAATCAACTGTTTCTTGCCACGAATGTTGAACTTTTATGTAAAACTGAATATCATCAGCATAGATCTTAAAACCATCTGTGATGATAGTCAATAATTTGGCAATGGGGGCAAGATAACTATTAAATAACATTGCCGAAAGGGCAGAGCCCTGTGGCACTGGCCCAGCCTTCAACTGTTGAAATGACGAACATAAATTCCTGAATTTGATGGATTGAGACCGCTGAGATAAACAACTATTAAACCACGCAAGAACTGTTCCTGAAATCCCACATTCCTGAAGGCGACACAATAAAATTTGATGATCAATTGAATCGAAAGCAGCAGTAATATCAAGCGAAACCAAAAGAAATTGTTGCCCGCTATCAAGACTCCGTTTAATGGAATCAACCATAGAGATAAGAAGTAATTCTGTACTTACACCACGACGAAATCCAAATTGATGAGGACTCAAAACCTCATATCCCCTCTCGTCCATCTCTTTTCCAAGCTGAAGAGCCCTAACCTGTATAGCCTCTCATCATGAGAGAGCCATTCCATCCACTTTATCATTTTTATTGTCCTCCTCTGCATCTTTTCTAGTTCTGCAATTACTTTTTTGAGATGGAGGCAACCAAAACTGAAAACAGTACTCAAGGTGCAGCTGCATCATGGCTGGATACAGAGGCAATATGATTATTTTCTGTTTTGTTCTCCATCCCTTTTTGGATCATTCCTTATATTCTGTTTGCTTTTTTTTTTTATCACTGCCGCTGCAGACCGAGCTAAGAATTTCAATATATTGTTCATAAGAACTCCCGGGACCTTTTTCTTGGATGGTGGAGGCTCCCAGTACAGAACCCAACATTGTGTTCCTGTAGTTGGGATTATTCTTTTCCTATGTACATCGCTCTGCATTTTTGCACGTTAAAAATTTCATCTGTCATTCAAGTTGCTCGATCTCCCAGTCTCACAAAGTCCCACACTTCCTCACAATCCACTGCTGTTTTAACAACTTTGAATAATTTTGTTTCATCTGAAAATTGTTTTTTTCCCCCCCCTCTTTTCTAGATCAGGTTCCAATACCAATCCTTCTGGTACCCCAGGGCCAGATTTAGGAAGAGGCCACATAGGCAGGCACCTAGGGCTCCAAGTTCAGAAGGCATTCACCTGGCTGCTGTTGTTCGGTGGACCCCTGGCCGAGACGAGGCTGATGCTACCCTCCCAGGGGATGAGCCCTGGAGATCCTTGTCGTCGGGAGGCGGCTTCAGGAGAGAAGACCCAAGAGGAGCTTCACCTATACCAGCCCTCGATCCCCGCAGGTTGAGCCCCGGGGTACTGGGGCTGGCAGGACTTAGGCCCGGGTCTCTCAAAGAAAACAATCCCAGAAGGAAGGAGGCCGGAGCGAAGTCAGACGTACCAGAGGTCAGGGCAGGCAGCAGACGAGAGGAACCAGGCACAGTCCGAGAGTCGGGGCAGGCGGCAAACAAGAAGAGTCGGAGAACAGGCAGATGGTCAGGGCAGGCGGCAGACAAGCAGAATCAGGGGACGAAGCAGGGTCATAGGGGCAGTCCGAGGGGCGAGGACAAGAACCAGGAACAGGACTCGGGAGCCAGGAGCAGGAATCAGGAACGCAGGAACCAGGAACAGGACTCAGGAGCCGGGAGCAGGAATCAGGACAGACAACACGCACTCTGGAAGAGTATGACCTGTTGCCAAGGCGAGGTCCTAATGGTTAGGCAAGGGTTAAATAGGCCCTTGTCCTGACGTCATCGGTGGGGGCCGCGGGAGGTTTTCCTGCCGCTGGCCTTTTAAGAGCCTTGAGGGATTGCACGCGCCTGGGGGCGCTGGTGCGACGTCAGCAGTGGTGCGGCCGGCCGGGACGAAGAACGCGGAGGGACGGCCCGACTGGCCCCGGGAGACCGCGCAGACCGGAGGTGCACCGGAGCGGCTTCCCCAGGGCCTGAGGTGAAAGATGCCGGTCGCGGCCTCCCGCGGCTGGCGAGCGCAAAGCTGCTCTCTGATCTCCAGGGTGAAACTCCCCATCCCTGACCCCTCTTCCCGTGGGCGCCACGTTCTTAAATCTGGCCATGTGGTACTCCACGTGACTTTTCTCCATTAGGAAAACCAACCATTTAGTCCTGCCCTCTGTTCCCTATCTTTTAACCAGTTACCAGTCCACAATAGGACACTGCCTCCAGTCCCATGACTTTTGAATTTCGCGAGGAGTCTCTCCTAGGGGACTTTGTCATATGCTTTCTGAAAATCCAAATACGTTATATATCGACTGACTCGCCCTTATCCACAGGTCTAAGCCAAATATAAATAAATATTTACATCTTAAAAGAAAAATCTAATAGATTTGTAAGACAAGACCTCCCTTTGCTTCCTCATTAAGCCATGTCTGTCTGTGTGGCCAGTAATTTTGTTTTTTAAAGACAGCTTCTACCATTGTGTCCACACCGCTCCCACAGGCCTGGATAGGGGGCTGCACACTGGCCCAGCCTTTCCATGCGTGAGGATCTTCAGTAACACTCAAAACCTTTTCACTGGCTTCTGTCCAAAACAGCATGCTGAGTGCGAAAGCTTCCGCGTAGGCTAAGAAGTATGGCACACACACACCCAGATTGCCCTCTCCTTATTTGAACCTTTGCCACCTACCTTCCTTTAGGCGCTCACCTCTCTGGAGTAGGAGGAGGCTCTGCAGTTAAATTCTGTGCACAGGCCCTGCCAGGCCTGGCTCACTCGACAGGCATTCTGCCTTACTCCCCCCCCCCATGGCTGGGGAAGAAAAGGTCTTTGTTTCGGACTGCCATCTCTTGCCAGCCTGGGCATGTCTCTGGCGGAGAAATTTGGCTTCCTCGCAGGGGCTGCCTTTGTGGAACGGGCCCACCCCTGCGTAACTGGAAGTGTGCGCAGGTGAAATAGTACACGCGTACTGTGGGATCCCGGAGTATTATCTGAAATCGCCTGCACTCAAAACTTGCGTGAGCACTTAGGGTGACAGAGATACACGTATTTTAAAACCTGCCCGGATGGCTCAGCACAAGTTTCAAAAGAATTAGCCAATTCTTCACAGGACCCCCCCCCCCCCCCCCCCCCGGCACACACACACACACACACACACACCCCACCACCAGCACTACCATATCCGCATATATGGGGCCTTATGGACTGTGTTGAAAGTTAGGACCATGTATTTGCATTTAATTATGTATTTGATGATATGTTGTAAATTGTTGTAAACTGTATTGGATGGCAATTTAATGGACTAGAAAGGCAGTATGTAAAAGGTCCATATTGAGTAAGGCAGAGAGCAGAAAATTTATTCTCACTCGGATATGCAGCAGAGAATAACTGGATACACTCTATGCTGAACTTTTCATGACTTAAGTCAGTATTATCTGGGTAACTTTAGGACGTCCCTCTGGCTCAATCAAACATACCTTGATAACTTTATTCAGATAGTGTTGAATATCAGGGTTAACTGGCTGAAATTAAGCCTGCCCCTTCTTTACCCCCAACATCGCCTCTTTTTTTTTTAATCTGACTAAATTTTGTGCACAAAATGAGTTACCCGCACATAGTTTAAACAGAGAGTAAGGGGAGGGGGATTTTTTTTAAACCAAACAGTGTGTGCAGTGTCCAAAGTGGTTGTTAGATGTATTGTAATTTACACAAAGGGCAGTTCAACTATACAGAAACCATTAAGGTAGAGGTGAGAAGGAGATCTGAAAAACGTTTCCTGCTATTAAATTTTACCGCCTTGCTGTTTTGCTTCTCCGGGGGTGAAAAGGAGCTTGGCCCCGATGGTACAGAATCGCTGCTTCCGGCTGGTGACGTCATCTGGGAGGGACCGGTAGGGTTTAAAACCAGACCCTCTCGCAGTGGAAACTCGAGGTGAGAAGGAGATCTGAAAAACGTTTCCTGCTATTAAATCTTACCGCCGTGCTGTTTTGCTTCTCCGGGGGTGAAAAGGAGCTTGGCCCCAAAGGTACAGAATCGCTGCTTCTGGCTGGTGACGTCATCTGGAAGGGACGGGTAGGGTTTAAAACCGGACCCTCCTGCGGCGCACAGCTGCCGCCGGTGCACTGCCCAAGCCACGTGCGCCTAAGGGGGATGAACATTTGAATTATACGTGAGTTTACAATTTATTTTTTTTTATTATTTTCTCCTCTCACCTTAAGTCTTTAATTTCAGTAACTTGGACTATCTCTTTACTAGCCTCCAATTCAGTAGAGCCAACAAAGTACTTCAGAGACAAGCATTAAGAAGGAGACTTGTCAGTTATTTCAATTTTTATACCTAATGCCTCATACCAAGAGGAAGTCTTGGCTGAGGGAGGTGCTTACATCATCCCCCTTGCCGATGACTTCACAGCCGCCGATATCCTCCTTTTTTGCAGCAGCAGCTGATATAATACCGGAGGACATAGCCGCTGGAGGGCTTGCTTCTGAGCGAGGAGCATCCTCACAGGCTGAAGAGATCTCATTGAGCCCCGGAGCTCCAAAAACTCCCTCTCCACCAAGTATAAGTCGGATGGATCATGCATATTTCTCTAAAGTGGAAAGGGAAAATGCTGATATAATCAATACATCTATAGAAAATAAGGAGAGGAGAACCGGCTGTGGGGGGAGAAGGGAGACCAGGACCGGCACTGGAAATAATATTGCCTCAAAAACCTGTAGAAATTAATATGGATCTATTGTGGTCGGCAATTAAGTCTCTAGAGGGGGCAATTATAAAAATGTCTCAAAATGTTATAGGTTTTCAACAGAAAACAGTAAATTTGGAAAATTCTGTATTAATGGGGAAAAATAATCTAGAAAAATGTGAGAAACGTTTGGAAAAAGTGGAAGCTGTACAGAAGAGTCTTGTTAAATCTGAGTTAGGTAATGAAAAGAAACTTGAATTTATTGAGAATTCCTTGAAATATGTGAATTTGAGGGTTTTGAATTTTCCTGCTCAGAATTTAATGTCTGCGATAGATATGTTTAAAGAGTATTTGCATTATGTTTTAAAAATGCCAAAGGAGTCTTTACCAGCCTTTGCAAAGGTATATTATTTACCTATAAAATCAAAGTTAACTAACCAGCAGGTGAATTTACAATCTGAGAATAATGTAAATTTGACAGAGATGTTAGAGACCTCAATAGATGCAGATATATCAACTAGGGCAACTCTTATAGCCTCCTTTCTTTTTCCAACAGAGAGAGATACTGTTTTGTAGGGATGTGAATCGGGCTTCGGACGATATTTTCAAAATTGTCAGAAATCGGGGGCTCCCCCAAAACGATAGGAAAACCCCACGATATTGATCGTGGGGGTTCTCTTATTGTTTTGGGGGAGGGCAGGAAAAACGGCACACAAAAATAACCCCTACACCCACCCCGACCCTTTAAAACTAATCCCTTAGCTTCCCCCACCCTCCCGACCCCCCCAAAAAAACTTTTACAGGTATCTGGTGGTCCAGTGGGGGTCTCTGGAGCGATCTCCCGCTCCCGGGCCTTTGGCTGCCACTAATCAAAGTGGCGCCGATGGCCCTTTGCCCTTACCATGTGACAGGGTATCCATGCCATTGGCCGGACCCTGTCACATGGTAGGAGCACTGGATGGCCGGCGCCATCTTGTGCTCCTACCATGTGACAGGGGCTGACCAATGGCTCCGGTAGCCCCTGTGACATAGTAAGGGCAAATGCTATCGGCGCCATTTTGAGTACTGGCAGCCGACGGTCCGAGTGCAGGAGGTCGCTCCCGGACCCCCGCTGGACTTTTGGCAAGTCTTGTGGGGGTCAGGAGGGTCCCCCAAGACTTGCCAAAAGCCCCTGGTGGTCCAGCGGGGGTCCGGGAGCGATCTCCTGCACTCGGGCCATCGACTGCCAGTAATCAAAATGGCGCCGATAGCCTTTGCCCTTACTATGTCACAGGGGCTACCGGTGCCATTGGTCAGCCCCCTGTCACATCCAGTGCTCCTACCATGTGACAGGGTCCGGCCAATGGCACGGATACCCTGTCACATGGTAAGGGCAAAGGGCCATCGGCGCCATTTTGATTAGTGGCAGCCGACGGCCCGGGAGCGGGAGATCACTCCAGGGACCCCCACTGGACCACCAGGTACCTGTAAAAAGTTTTTTGGGGGGTCAGGAGGGTGGGGGAAGCTAAGGTATTAGTTTTAAAGGGTCGGGGTGGGTTTTTTGTTTATCGGCTTGGGAGCAACCGATAAACAAAACCGCGATCGGGCCTGATGAAAAAAACCCCACATGTGAATCGGAACCGGAATCCAAACCGATTCCGGTTCCGATTCACATCTCTACTGTTTTGAGATTATTTTTAAGAAATAGGTTGCAAAAATTTCATGGCCAACAAATATGGATATACCCTGATCTAGCGAGAAATACTCAAATTAGAAGAAAGGAGTTTTTGAGATTAAGAACGGAAGTGATAGCTAAGGGAGCCAGATTCCTGTTAAAATACCCATGTAGATGTAAAGTGAATTATTTAGAACATAAGTATGTTTGTTACGAGGTTACCCAGCTTCAGCTATTCTTGGAATCCCATCCCCCATTAAACACAGAGGAGGGTTAAGAGCTAAAAGATAGAATTCAGTTGTAGTCTCTGATTGTTATCTAAAGGGACTATTTGAATTTTCCCTTTAGCTTATACTGTGTTTTTCTTATTTCCTTGTAATCGCTCAGTTAATATTGGCTCTATCTGAAATTTCTTCTGACAAATGCAGATAAATGTCTATTTAAGTTTATTAATTTGCTTAGAGAACTTATATATATCTGTATACATTTATAAAACTATTGGATGTTTTGTTAACTTGAAAATGCAAAAAAAAAAAGAAACCATTCAGGTATCATCAGAAAAAACTGCAGTTAAAAGAGGAATGGCTGAACCATGCCGTGAGAGGGGAGACCTTCTGGGTGAGGGTGATCCAGACTTGGGCCTGTCCTGTACACCCTGGTACCAGCTTGCATTAACATGTACGTTCCAATAAAGGCCTTCCGCATTTGACATGTTAGTGCTGATTTTCTAAAATGAAAAACTGGTAACGGGGTTGAGGCTAGGTTCTTCCCCAATGGTGAGTGATAGCCTTTTTTTACTTCCCCAGTCATGGATAGGATGGGGAATGTTTTCTAATCATGGAAAGTGAATTTGTTGCATTTAAGAGGCTTGGAGAAGCTAAGAAAATGATTTTCAAACTTTTTTTCCTTGGGACCTAGTAAAAGAAAAAATGTATCCTTAAGGCCCCCAAAGATTTGCGTTTTCATAAAATAAAAATAATGAGGTCATGTGATGTGGTGAGTGGGAAAGGACACATGGCTCTTTCACTTGGGGAACTGCCTTGATTTCCTCCCATATGAACTAAAATCTTTGTTGAAAAGCTCCACTTTTTAGTCAGTCAGGGTTAGCAGTGCTCCGAGTCCTCAGAGATCAGTAGCTGCATTCAATTTTCTTAACTTGTGTCTTCTAAAGTTCTCAAACAAGACAAGGAGAAGATGAGGGCAGCCAATGCTAAGATGGCAGACGACTAGCTTGTAATGGTCACAAAATAATGAGTGGATGTAAAGTGAAGGCAAAAAACACAAATAGCTCTCACTGCAGTGTGAGCTAGTATATCAATCTAGGTGTGGTGATTGTACCATCTTCAATTTGAGAAATTCTTTCAATTGCGATATATGCCTTACGTTGGAAGTAAAGACTTATTGTTTTATTTTTAATAATTTTCTAAAATTCTCAAATTGAAGATGGTACAATCACCACACCTAGATTGATATACTAGCTCACACTGCAGTGAGAGCTATTCGTAGAACCAAGGTCCTGGTTTATTTTCCTTTACTACGTGGAATATTTATTTCAATTTAGTCATCAGTGGTGATTTGAGCCCCTGAAGCAGCCTTAATAGACGAAACTCGGCCAGAGTCGGGCTTGTTAATAAAATCTTTCCACGGTACAAGGTTGTCCCTTTGTGTTTTTTGCCTTGGCTTTCTAGGACCGCCTTCCGATTTGTTTTATTGGATGTAAAGTGAGCCTCACACTAGGAGTTAATACCCAAAGGAAGAGGGGGGTGTGTGGAAAAATAAACATAATCCATTAAAAATAAAGAAGGTCCAGTTTTATTGCAGTGAAGGAGTGGTGGGCTTGATGGACCATTGGTCTGACCCAGTATGGCATGTTCTTATGTTCTTATGTTCTTTGACACATGGAAAATCCTCCATAAACTAGGCTGCCCAGAGAAGTTTGTTGGATGACGGTCTAAAAAAGCTTGGTATACATTGTGTACATTGTGTACTTTGTGTACATTGTGTACTTCGAATGAATTGAGATTACAATTAAAGCGTTACTACAGTTGGGCTGATTCTGAACTCCCACTGCTGTTCGCATGCACACTACCTTTTGTCGGCTTTTGGAGCCGCTCTGACTGAAAGAACTCTAGCGCTCAATCTTCGTGTGCCTAAGAGCCTACTTATGAACTCCTATGGAATGAGCACACCAACAAAACCTGCTATTAATGTTTTGGATTTCATCCTGAATGAGGCTTGAGAGATTGAAAATAACATCTTAAAAGTGACATTCTGTTGTTTACAGCCCCTGAAGCAGCCCTCCAATGGGCGAAACTCAGGCCTAGAGTTGGGCACTCAAGGATTATTGATTTTTAATAAATATATTTTTTGAGGACCTTCGGCTATTCCTTGTTTCATTCCTCAGAGAAGTTTGTTTCCATCATTAGATCTTTCCATGATGGGATGCGAGCCAACTTTGTTTTACAATGTGATGTTCTTAATAATTATGGGTGTACATTTGTGATTTGCAATTTGATCATGAAATTGGATTTTGTGGAATTGTAAATTGATACAAAAATAAAATACACCCCTCAGTTTTGATAAGAGTTTAACCAGCCCCCTGCATCTGCACTATGTGTTACATGCATGTGTGGAAATGTTGCAGGCACGCTTGATGACACATGTACTGATTTCTCCTTGGAAGGCAGCATGGAGATTATGTAGCATACTTACAAAGAATCTGTTCTACTTCCCTTATATAGGAATGCATATTTTTGTTCCGGGACTTCAGTCTGTGGTTTTTTAGGTTTGCACCAGAGAAGGCAACTTGTCTGTTCCAGGATTTCTGATATCAGTAAAATGTATAAGAGAAAGATGATTACCCTTACTTACAAGTGAGGTATTACATAAACACTTTACAAAAGGAGAATCTTCTTGAAGATTTTACTTCGAAGCTAGAGGAATTTTAAAAAATAGGCCATATTAGAAGAACTTCTATCTCAGCTATACATTTTATCTTTGAGAGAGCTTAAGCCACACTGGGCCTCTGATTATGAAATGTTAATAACCAAGTGGAAGAATGAGATAACTCTTAATCTGACTGAGGTACAATTCTCTCATTGTTTTGCCGAATTTTGTGACTAATGTACCTTTAAGGCGATGTTAACCCAAACAGATTGCTGAGAGAAATGTAAAAAGGAAAAAGGGACTCTGGCCCACTATCTTTGCTTGTGCTCAAAGATAAAATAGTATTGGAAACAAGCAGAAACTTAAAAAAAAATGCAGTCACTGAAAAGATCAAGCTTGCTCCTGAAGGGATCATATGAATGATGAGCCTTCATATTTGGATATTAAAGGGAAGGATCTACGTTTATAGTATCAGAAAAGCATACCAGATTGGTAAAAAGAGAATAGTGTTTGGCATGGAGTGTTGCAGCTCCGGTCGCGCACCTCGCAACCGGACCCTTACCTTCTCCTCCCCGCGGGACGCCACCCGGGCTGCCGGATCCGCTGGGCCCATTCGGGCGTACATCTTGGCGTCTCCACGAGGGAGACGCCGTCGGGCTCTGCTGACCCCACCCCCTAGGCTCACGTGCACGCGCGTGGAGGGCTCCTCTTTTAAAGGGCCTCTGGCGCAAAAGTCTGGCTGGCCCCCAAAGATGACGTCAGATGCCGAGGGGAATTTAACCCTGGCGTCCAACTCCAGGACTTTGCCTTGCAACGTGGTCGACTCCTGTGAGTAACTAGTTGCCGTTCGTCTGCCTGCCTGACTCTGCTCGTCTGTTCCTGCTTGTCTGCCTGCCTGCCCGGTCCTGCTCATCTGTTCCTGTTCGTCTGCCTGCCTGACCCAGCCCGCCTGTTTCTGCCTTCCTGCCTGTCTGCCAGCCTGCCTAGCCGCCTGCCCTGAACCTGGTCTGTTTGCTCGTCTACACCTCTAGCCGCCTGCCCTGAACCTGGTCTGTTTGCTCGTCTACGCCTCTAGCCGCATGCCCTGAACCTGGTCTGTTTACTCGTCTACGCCTCTAGCCGCCTGCCCTGAACCTGGTCTGTTGCTCGTCTACGTCTTCTGCCGCCCTCCTAAGTCCCAGCGGCCCGGGTCCCTACGGGCTCCTCCTGGGGGGACCGCGGGCTTCCAGGGCGAAGCCTCCATAGGATCCCCTGAAGTGGCTACAGGCTTCCTGGGCTAGAGCTATCCTCCTGCAGCGGCGGTATCGCCTACCGACCTACGTCATCTAGCGGAGATCTACGTCAGTACCTCTCCGCTGGTCGGACCAAGGATCCACCTCCTGATTATCAACATGGAGAGAAGAAATCCCATCTTAAGAACTTAAGAAATTGCCATTCTGGGTCAGACTAAGGGTCAATCAAGCCCAGCATCCTGTTTAGAATAGTGGCCAATCCAGGCCACAAGTTCCTGGCAAGTACCCAAAAACTAAGAAGATCCCATACTACTGATGCAATTAATAGCAGTGGCTATTCCCTAAACATAGAAACATAGAAACATAGAAATGACGGCAGAAGAAGACCAAACGGCCCATCCAGTCTGTCCAGCAAGCTTCACATTTTTTTCTCATACTTATCTGTTTCTCTTAGCTCTTTGGTTCTATTTCCCTTCCACCCCCACCATTAATGTAGAGAGCAGTGATGGAGCTGCAACCAAGTGAAATATCAAGCTTGATTAGTTATGGGTAGTAGGGGAAGTAACCGCCGCAATAAGCAAGCTACACCCATGCTTATTTGTTTTACCCAGACTGTGTTGTTCAGCCCTTATTGGTTGTTTTTCTTCTCCCCTGCTGTTGAAGCAGGGAGCTATGCTGGATATGCTTGTAGTATCAGTTTTTCTTCTCCCCTGCCGTTGAAGCAGAGAGCTATGCTGGATATGCGTGAAGTATCAGTTTTTCTTCTCCCCTGCCGTTGAAGCAGGATATGCATTGAAAGTGAAGTATCAGGCTTATTTGGTTTGGGGTAGTAACCGCCGTAACAAGCCAGCTACTCCCCGCTTTGTGAGTGCGAATCCTTTTTTCTTCTCCCCTGCTGTTGAAGCAGAGAGCTATGCTGGATATGCGTGAAGTATCAGTTTTCTTCTCCCCTGCCGTTGAAGCAGAGAGCTATGCTGGATATGCGTGAAGTATCAGTTTTTTCTTCTCCCCTGCCGTTGAAGCAGAGAGCTATGCTGGATATGCGTGAAGTATCAGTTTTTCTTCTCCCCTGCCGTTGAAGCAGGATATGCATTGAAAGTGAAGTATCAGGCTTATTTGGTTTGGGGTAGTAACCGCCGTAACAAGCCAGCTACTCCCCGCTTTGTGAGTGCGAATCCTTTTTTCTTCTCCCCTGCCGTTGAAGCAGAGAGCTATGCTGGATATGCGTGAAGTATCAGTTTTTCTTCTCCCCTGCCGTTGAAGCAGAGAGCTATGCTGGATATGCATTGAAAGTGAAGTATCAGGCTTATTTGGTTTGGGGTAGTAACCGCCGTAACAAGCCAGCTACTCCCCACTTTGTGAGTGCAAATCCTTTTTTCCACATTTCCTCTTGCTGTTGTAGCTTAGAGCGATGTTGGAGTCACAGTAACCATGTGTATGTTTATTGAATAAGGGTATTGTCTCCAGGCAGTAGCCGTCATTCTGGCTAGCCACCCACTCTTTATTGACGGCCTCTTGATTTTATGGATCCACAGTGTTTATCCCACGCCCCTTTGAAGTCCTTCACAGTTCTGGTCTTCACCACTTCCTCTGGAAGGGCATTCCAGGCATCCACCACCCTCTCCGTGAAGAAATACTTCCTGACATTGGTTCTGAATCTTCCTCCCTGGAGCTTCAAATCGTGACCCCTGGTTCTGCTGATTTTTTTCCTATGGAAAAGGTTTGTCGTTGTCTTTGGATCATTAAAACCTTTCAAGTATCTGAAAGTCTGTATCATATCACCTCTGCTCCTCCTTTCCTCCAGGGTGTACATATTTAGATTCTTCAATCTCTCCTCATAAGTCATTTGATGAAGACCTTCCACCTTTTTGGTCACCCTTCTCTGGACCGCCTCCATCTTGTCTCTGTCTCTTCGGAGATACGGTCTCCAGAACTGAACACAATACTCCAGGTGAGGTCTCACCAAGGACCTGTACAAGGGGATAATCACTTCCCTTTTCTTACTCGATATTCCTCTCTCTATGCAGCCCAGCATTCTTCTGGCTTTAGCTATCGCCTTGTCACATTGTTTCGCCGACTTCAGATCATTAGACACCATCACCCCAAGGTCTCTCTCCTGCTCCGTGCACATCAGCCTTTCTCCCCCCATCGAATACAGTTCATTCGGATTTCCATTCCCCATATGCATGACTTTGCACTTCTTGGCATTGAACGTTAGCTGCCATGTCTTCGACCACTCTTCCATCTTCCTTAAATCCCGTCTCATTCTCTCCACTCCTTCCGGCAAGTCCACTCTGTTGCAGATCTTAGTGTCATCCGCAAAAAGACATACCTTACCTTCTATCCCTTCCGCAATGTCAACCTAAGTCAACCTAATTAATAGCAGTTAATGGACTTCTCCTCCAAGAACTTATCCAAACCTTTTTTGAACCCAGCTACACTAACTGCACTAACCACATCCTCTGGCAACAAATTCCAGAGCTTTATTGTGCGTTGAGTGAAAAAGAACTTTCTCCGATTAGTTTTAAATGTGCCACATGCTAACTTCATGGAGTGCCCCCTAGTCTTTCTATTATCTGAAAGAGTAAATAACCGATTCACATCTACCCGTTCTAGACCTCTCATGATTTTAAACACCTCTATCATATCCCTCCTCAGCCGTCTCTTCTCTAAGCTGAAAAGTCCTAACCTCTTTAGTCTTTCCTCATAGGGAAGTTGTTCCATTCCCCTTATCATTTTGGTAGCCCTTCTCTGTACCTTCTCCATCGCAACTATATCTTTTTTGAGATGCAGCGACCAGAATTGTACACAGTATTCAAGGTGCATCTCACCATGGAGCGATACAGAGGCATTATGATATTTTCCGTTTTATTCACCATTCCCTTCCTAATAATTCCCAACATTCTGTTTGCTTTTTTGACTGCGCAGCACACTGAACCGAAGATTTCAATGTTTTTATCCACTATGATGCCTAGATCTTTTTCCTAGGTGGTAGCTCCTAATATGGAACCTAACATCGTGTAATTATAGCATGGGTTATTTTTCCCTATGTGCAACTCATATAGGGAAAAATATGCCGGCCCCACACATCCACAGGGAGGGAATGAAATGACTCTTCCTTTAGGCTTTGGAGGAATGCTGCACATGGGTTGCTACAATTAGAAAATATGGCTTCTTTAGAATCACCCAAAAAAAGGAAATCATTCCTAGCAGTAGGGAATGCCTATATTCAGAAATTGTCTCTAAGTGAGGTGCTCAGTAATGCATGAGTTTTGTCTCAGCTGAAACAGAACGAAAAGTTAAAACAGAAGCAATTTCTGGATCTATTCATCTTCTAGATTGGATTGTCCATGTTTATCCAAAATGAAGGGGGAAAGAAAGAGAAGGATGTTGTGTTAATGCTTGAGTATTTCTATGATTGTTTGGGCTGAAAATGTAAAAATTATATGTTGGAAAATAATTGTGTTTATTCTTGCCAGCTTTGCCTAAGGAACAAGCGTACCTCTGGTAATTGTATGTTAGATATATTCCAGTAAAACAGTTTAAGCATAAAATAAAGGATACCAATTGCTTGCTATAACCACATCACGTTAAGTAATAACTAAAATTAGACATTGATGTTACTAGTGAACCATTTTAAACATTGTATAAACTAAATTTGGAAAAAAAAATGTGCAAAGATCAGGTTGTTTCATGTATGTTTAATAGGACGGGTGGGCCTGCCTGTTTCTGATCTCCTTCCAGTTTTGATCAAAAGATGAAAGTGCTGTTCCCAATAATCAGGCTTGTTCTTCTGACACTCTCTTACTTACACTGCTGTCTCATGTCCTCCCCCAGATCCCGATGCTCAATCTCTAATCTCCCTTCACCAGCCCCTGTTACTTACTCTTTAACCCCCCTCTAGCCCCTATTCTTACTCTCTCCCTCCCCAACCCTCCATTACTCTATCACCTCTCTCCCTCAACCCCTATTATACACTCTCTTACCTCCTCCCCAGGCCCCATTACTCACTCTCTCACTTCCCAGCTGTCCACTGCTCTCTCCACAGTTCATTTTTTAGTCCCATCCCATCACCACCTCGGTATTCTCCTTGCTCTTCTCTGAGGTATGGCCACCTGAGAGTCATATGCTGTCCATACTCCCACACCTCTCATAAAATAGGACAGGAACAGTGTGGGCACATGAGCCGCACATGGCACAGACACAGTGAGCCTTGCAAGGCTTGAGTCAAGTTCAAGTTTGTTTCTCTGATCAGATCCATTGTCACTGTGGCTCAAGATAGGGGCAAGAAGAGGTGAAAAAAAATGAAGTATGGCTGCCAGATGTCCAGCCATGGGCTGGGGCTTCCGTGTGCCACAGGGCCACGTCAACAACGTGGTAGTGAAGTGGCTAAAATGGGGCTGCAACCCGATTAGTGATGTGCCATCACTTTACGTTTGAACAACATTGGCCTGTGACATAGTTCGAAAAGATTCTGGGTTGGTGAACCTGACATGACCCACCAGAAAATCAGGCCTGTATATGTTATAATTGTAGACTCAACCACTGAAAAGCATCAGCCCAGAAAATTAAGAGTGAAAGTGAACAGACCTGTGAACAGATGCAAATATCCTGCTGGAGGCAATGTGGTGTGCTGTAAGAGCATCCCTCTCTCTTTTACCGTCTTCCATTGGACTGCCTGGAGACCTTGCAGAGCTAACTAAGAGGAAGTTCAGGGGTAACAGAGCAGAGTCATGTTCAGGGCAATGTTCAATGGTAAAACGAGTTTTATCTAAATAAATTGGCTGCCAGAAACCTGCCCACCTTGTATGTGAGTAAAATAATGTGTATAGATCCACAACCTGCAGGCTTTTACCAACAGTACAGTGGGGTTACGTCCAGGGGGAAAAACAACTACATGCATGGGTCAGATTTTCAAAACTATGCTCAAAGTTTTGATCAGAAAAAGTATCCACAGAAAATGCAGGTGCACATCTCTGCAGGCACTTTCTTCCCAGAGCAATTTTCAAAGGGAAAGTACGCGTGTACTTTTTCTATGAAAATTGGTACACAGATGGTGGGTAAAAAAACACCTGCGTACTGTGCAGGTAGAATGAGCACTCTGCCCCTATAAACCAGAGGCACCTCCGTGCATCGGAAAATGAAACTCATTATTATGATTAATTCATTTATTTATTTATTTCACTTCTGTTAGGATAATCTCACCTTAGATAATAGCAATTCTGCTTATTGTTTACATTAACCTTTTTCCAGCTACAATGGAGGATTCACATTCACAAGGGTAAAGGACATGGATTGAATTTTAGTTTAATTGAATTTGCTTTCCTGGAGGGGCCACAGGTCAGGCTCAGCTCTGGACACACAAACACAGATTTATCTTTATTTAGACAGTTTGAGAAGCCACCAAAGGTGACGGTAGTGAGTAGAAGATGTAGCCCGGCTGGGCTAGTATTCCCCAGAGCGCTGGAACAGCGGTTCTTCCGGTAGCAGTGCTGTAGTGGAGGGAACTGAGAAAGTGAGCACAATAGAACATTCACAGAGTCCCAGATATGGAGAAGCCCCAAGATAGGGAAAGCTGGCCCTCGAGGAGCGAGTACCAGATCCCTGGAGATAGAGAGACTTGTTGGTAAAGTACTCACACAGCGGTTCCACGTAGGAGATGGCACTGGCGCTGGAACGGAGGCAGGCCCTCGAGGAGCGAGTACCTGGTTCCAGGGAGATAGCTCTGAGGAGTAGATGGTAGTAGTACTCACTGATGGTGTCTGTAGCGAATTCTTCCATGTAGAAGAGGAGATGGACACAGGCAGTAAGTCAGGGAACATGGGCCCTCGAGGAGCGAGTACCGGTTCCTGATAGCGACCTGAAAGAAACAATGAGGCCCCCGAGGAGCGGGTACCCCTTTAGCAGAAAGTCCAATAGAAGTTGGAGGCAGAGTAGCTGGGTACGGAGAGCGAATCCCATCCGTAAGATCACCCTTGCTAACTCAACGACTAGCAATAAATAGTAGGCTTAAATATCCGGGCAGCGTGACGTCATCACAGGGGGACGCCCCTGAGGAACGCACCAATAAGGAATAAGAATGAGGGCCGCTCAACGCGCACACCCTAAGGTACCTGGAGAGCATGGCAGGAGGCAGCACCCAAGCCGGTCCGGGGATGCCGGAGAGGGCGGCAGGCAGACGCCGCAGCAGCCAGGCGTCCATGAGGAGCAGGAGGAGTCGCAAGAAAGGAAAGGTAGGCGGAGTGAAGCTGTCGGGAAGCGACGGTCGCAACAATAAGTTTGTCTAATTGTTGGCCTCCTTGTTTCTCCTTTTGGTCTTATTCCTACATCCCCTTTGTTTTTTATCCTACTACATTTTTACACCATTGGAAATAAAAATTGTTTATAAGGGGTAGCGTGTGGTGGTGTGTGGTGTGCGTGGGGGTGAGTGAGAAGCAAGTGTTGGACAGTTGGTGGGATTGGGTCTGGGGGGAAAATGGAAAATTAAGATGGGATAGAGACACGAGGGAGATGTCGATGTTGACAGTTTGTGTTAAACATTTTGTATTGTATTGGTTATTCCATATACTGGTCGTACCTGCTATAGTGCGGGACTCAGTGTCTGTTCATGTTTCATCCCAATAAAAAAATTATTTTGAAAAAAAAAAATTGTTTATTAGGGCCATGTTACAACATAAGAATTGTGTCCTTGCGAGGGTCTCTCCTAGAACCATTTTCTGTCTTGGTGGATTATTATTTGCATCTGCTTTTCCCTTTAATACCATCTTACAGTATATTAGGTACTCTGCAGACATCATTTTGAAACTTGAATCTTGTACAGGTCCTTTTTCTAATTTATGTTTGGTTATGATTGGTTACCTTGTTATATACCAATATTCCCCAGGACAGAGACATACAATTGATATATGACATTCTTGAAACTCAGGTTGGACAAATCAGGGTTCCCATACAGTTTATTTGTAGATTTGCACAGTTTGCATTAATTAACATTTTTTCACATTTGATGGACATTTTTACAAACAAAAGGGACTGTGATGGAGGCCACTATGGCCCCCAATATAGCAAATATATATATGTAAGAGAATTTGAGAAATATTTTCTTGAAATTTGTCTCTTCAAGATATATATCACAATGTGGCATAGATTAATTGATGGTATGTTAATGCTGTGGACTGTAGGACTGGAAAGACTGGCTTTGCTTTTTGAATGGCTTAGTGCCTGCAGCATCAATTTGCAATTCTCCCAGTATGCCAGCTTTGAAAAAGTAAACTTTTTGGATATTATACATTTAGAATACATAGTAATGATGGCAGAAGAGGACCAAATAGTCCATCCAGTCTGGCCAGTAAACTTCTTATTGTAGTATCTGTGCACTGTGCAGGTTACCCCCATGTTATAGATACATAGAAATGACGGCAGAAGAAGACCAAACGGTCCATCCAGTCTGCCCAGCAAGTTTCGCACTTTTTTTTTTTTCTCATACTTATGTTACTCTTGGCTCTTAGTAACTTTTTGGTTATATTTCCCTTCCACCCCCACCACTAATGAGAGAGCAGTGTTGGAATTGCATCTAAGTGAAATATCTAGCCCAATTAGTTAGGGGTAGCAACCGCTGAAATAAGCAAGCCACACCCACGCCCACCTGCCCACCCAGACTAAATAATTCAGTCCTTGTTGGTTGTTGTCTGTATATAGATCCACCTTTCTTCATTCCCCCTGCCGTTGAAGCAGAGAGTTATGCTGGATATGCATTGAAAGTGAAGTATCAGACTTTCTCCCCTCCCGTTGAAGCAGAGAGCTATGCTGGATATGCATTGAAAGTGAAGTATCAGGCTTATTTGGTTTGGGGTAGTAGCCGCCATAACAAGCAAGCTACTCCCCGCTTTTTTGTGAATGCAAATCCTTTTTTCCACATTTCCTCTTGCCGTTGAAGCTTAGAGCAATGTTGGAGTCACATTAACCGTGTGTATGTTTATTGAATAAAAGTTTCTCTTAAGAGTAACAACTGCTACTCTGTGCAGTTAGCCTCAAGCCTTATGATAACCTGTAAACATTTAGGGGCGGATTTTAAAACGAGCGCGAATAGCCTACTTTTGTTTGCGCTCCAGGCACAAACAAAAGTACGCTGGATTTTAGTAGATACGCGCGGAGCCGCGCATATCCGTTAAAATCCTGGATCGGCGCGTGCAAGGCTATCGATTTCGTATAGCCGGCGCGCGCCGAGCCGCGCAGCCTACCCCCGTTCCCTCCAAGGCCGCTCCGAAATCGGAGCGGCCTCGGAGGGAACTTTCCTTTGCCCTCCCCTCACCTTCCCCTCCCTTCCCCTACCTAACCCACCCGCCCAGCCCTGTCTAAACCCCCCCCTTACCTTTGTCGGGGGATTACCCCGCGCGTCAGCGGGCCTCCTGCGCGCCGGGACGCGACCTGGGGGCGGGTCCGGAGGGCGCGGCCACGCCCCCGGGCCGCCCCGGGCCGTAGCCACGCCCCCGGGCCCGCCCCCGGAACGCTCCCGACGCGCCCCGAAAACGCCGCACGGTTCGGACCCGCCCCTGACACGCCCCCGACACGCCCCCGACACGCCCCTCCGAAAACCCCGGGACTTACGCGAGTCCCGGGGCTCTGCGCGCGCCGGTAGGCCTATGTAAAATAGGCTTACCGGCGCGCAGGGCCCTGCTCGCGTAAATCCGCCCGGTTTTGGGCGGATTTACGCGAGCAGGGCTCTGAAAATCCACCCCTTACTGCTAACAACATTTTTACTGGGTGATGAGCCTTCTTGAAAATTCAGCCAGTACTGCTCGACATGCTTTGCTTATGGATTTGGCTTTAGAAACAGCCCTGTGCTTTTTCCCTTATGTCTGCATTATCAGTAACCCAGACTGTAAAAGTCAAGGCCCATGTTTTGTCATCTGAATCCAAGTCCTCTCACTCACCGCCATCAAGGCAGAGAGTGATATTGCAGTTGTGTCAAAAGCATCAAGAGTTATTGGTTAAGGGTAGTAATCCCATGCCTTCTGTTAAGGGTAGTAACTGCTGCTCCATACAGGTTACCGCTATGCTTATCACTTCCCCAGACCATAAAAGTCGGGACCCTTTTTGGTTGTTGTCTGAATCCAGCTCACCTTTTCCCCCTGCCATTGAAGTAGAGTGCAATGTTGCAGTTGCATCAAAAGCATCAAGACCTATTAGTTGAAATAGTAACTACTACACCAGCAAGTTACCTCCATACTCCCTTTACTTCATTTCCATCCTCTAGCCTTTAGGGATCTACAGTATTTATCCCATGCCCTTTGAATTATTTAACTGTTTTCATCTTCACCACCTCCTCTGGAAGGGCATTCCAGTCATCCACCACCCTCTCTGTGAAGAAATATTTCCTGAATTTGGTTCTGAGTATTCCCCCCCTGGAGTTTCATTTCATCACCCCTAGTTCTACTGATTTCTTTCCAAAGAAAAAGGTTTGAAGTTCTTGCATCATTAAAACCTTTCAAGTATCTGAAGGTCCATATTATATCTCCTCTGTGTGTTGCGGTCTGTGCCGCTTCCCCTCTTTTTCCGGTGAATAGCGCCTACCTTCAGCTCAACAAACGCCGTGGGTTCCACCTTCCAGCCTCCGGGGCCGCGCATAGGCCCATGTGGCCTCCGCCATTTCCACGCTCTGATTCCTGCGGCCTCGCGCGCCCGCGAGTATGGACGTCTTGTGCGCCCAGACCCCGGAAGTCCGGCTCCACCCGCACTGATGACGTCACCCGCCATCCCAATATAACCGGCGCTCAGAGTGTTCCTCTTCGCCTTGCAACGAGGTTCACTACAGTCTTGTAGCTCTGAGTTGCGTTCCTTGCTTGCCTGCTTCCTGCCTGACTCCGGTTTGCCTGACTACACCTTGCCTGATTCCTGCCTTGACCTCGGATTGCCTGACCACGCTTTGCCTGCCACCTGCCTTGACCTCGGACTGCCAGACCACGCTTGCCTGCCGCCTGCCTTGACCTCGGACTACCAGACCCCGCTTCCTTGGCTACCTGCCTTGACTCCGATTCTCTGGAGCGTGCCCAGCCTGCTTCTGGTCCTGCGTCCTGCTTGGCCTACCCGAGTGCCTGCTTCGCCTTGCCTTGCCATTACTCCGGACCCTACGCCAGGTATCCTGTACCCCTTCTGAGAGATAGAGTGTTCGCTGTTCTCCTAAGTCCCAAGGCGTCGGAACCCTACGGGCTCCTCCTGGGGGGTTCCAGGCGTCCGGGTGAAGCTCTTGGTTTACACTCTAGTCTCCTGAACTATCTAGCCTCGGGCTGCTGGCTTTCCTCTCTAGCACCCAAGTCCCAAGGTACCAGAACCCTACGGTGTATCACTTTGCACTTATCCACATTACATTTCTTCTGTCACTTAGAGGCCCAGACTCCCAGTCTTACAAGGTACTTCTGCATGCTGCCTGATTTTGAAGATCTTTTTGCTCAAGTTCATTCTTCAGTGATTCATGCTGTATCAGTTTCTGACATATGATGACTGCATGAAGCTCAGAGGAGTAGTGCCCTCTCGCAAGCAGTGCTTCTGCACCATTAATTTCTGTGCCTCCTGCTGGTAAAGGCTGGGACTGGAGGAGCTGTCAGCTCCGCCCCGCCATTGCCTCTGTGCCATTCCCTGCAGTGCCTCCTGCTGGGAGAGGCTAGGACTGCAGGAGTTTACTAGGCAATATAATGTCTGATATACAAAGATGGAGTAAAGTATCTGATGATTTTGTGAGCAGTTAAAGCAAGGCTATTATTTTGTTAGTCATTTTCACACAGAAGGAATACAAAGTGGGTTTTGTTTTGTTTTTTACTTTATATGTATTCGTTTTTCACTATTATCTACAAAGTATCCACTTTGTATAGTAACATGATAGAAAATAATCTTAACAGAAAGAAACATAAAATATACAAAGAAGCTATTATCTATCTCATTAATCCACAAAAAGCGAGGATGGTGGAGGAGACAGAAATCAAGGACACGAAAAAGAAAAACTTATGACGAAAACTGCGATTGCATGGAAACCCAGCCTTATTTTATCGGCTGTCTAATTAGATGCCGCATTAGAAGGACCAGATGGTTTCAGCAATTTCTTTGAATCAATTAAAGTTTGTATCTATTCTGATATAAAGAAAACAAAACAGTCATTATTAAACTTAACAATATATTTACATGGTGTCTCAACAAAAATGAAGCTCCTAAGGCACGGGTTTCCCGGGAAAAGGCAGTTAAATCTAAATTAGCTGTACTTCATTGATTCGTTTGAGCACATGGTAAAAAAAATAGACCTTGTTAAAGGACAGATGAGATTCTGAAGAAATAGATAAAACTTCCCTAAGATATCTACGTAAGGTAACTTGAGGTATTTCATCCACCATTCTAGGAAAATAAAGAAAATGAACATTTAGATGTCTTAGTCTATTTTCAAAAAAAAACTCAACTCTTCTAGACATAGGTCCACGCTCTTGAATATGAGAAGCGTGCAGAGCAGTTAAAGATTTAACATCATTTTCCCGGGACAAAACCCTTCCTGATCCTGTTTATGAAAAGCATGAATCAGTAGCCAAAGACTCCAACCTGCTAGAGATAAGAGTTATCATTCATAGTACATTCAGAAAAAGCTGACCCCCATGAGGTTCCACTGGGAATCCAAAGTTACTACCACTGGCTTCTGGGGAACCCAACTGGGACACGCAGCAGAAGGATCCATGGAAAGAAGCTCACGTCCAGCACTCAAAGAGGTCACTACCGTGTCTATCACTGCAGTTCTAGGAGGCCCCTTGGAACCGCAGAACAAACTCCAGTGCCAACTACCTCATCTCCAGTGGCTCCCTCAGTCTTTGCGGTCTCGATCACATCATCTGTCTGAGATACCGAGACTTTGGGATTGGAGCCCCACGCAGCTAGCGGCAGGCAGACATCATGGGGGGGGGGGGGGGGGGCTTAAGCGAAGCTTCATCCACAGCCGATTCCAGTGCTCCCCTGCTGGGCCCGAGAATGTGAGCGTTCACTCCCCGTGTTGATGCAGGAGCCACAAACTCATCGATCATCTGCTGTCCCAGGGAAGGTAAGGGATTCAGAGGAATAAGTCCTGATCTTTCCTTTCTTTTTGGGTGGCATTATAAGCGGAAGAAAAAAAAATTCTAAGAAAAGAAATGGAAGTGCAGCAGAGCGTGGCTTTCCATGCCACCATCTTGCTCGTCTGAAACTAGCAAAATGTTTTTAACAGATCAACTATTTATGCAAATCCAGAGATGCTTCTGTACCACCCATAGGGTTCATTTTGACAAAGTGATTTTTATCAGTGGTAGAATACTTCAGATTTCCTGTTGCCTGGCAACAGTTGTGCATTTGTATAGTCCTGTATGTGTGTATGTAGGCCTGTGTATATAATCTCTGTGTGTGAAAACCTATCTATATCCTTGTGTGTACAGCTGTGTATATCCTTATATGTGTGTGTATATATAATCCCCATGTGTTTGTGTATGTGTGTGTGTGTGCCTGTGTATATCCTTGCATGTGTGTGTGTTTGACTGTGTATATCCTCGTATATATGTGTGTGTATAAAATCTCTTTCTGTGTGAGTATGCCTGTATATATCCTTCTATATGTGTGTGTATATATAATCCCCATGTGTTTGTGTATGTGTGTGTGTGTGTGTGTGCCTGTGTAGATCCTTGCGTGTGTGTGTGTGTGTGACTGTGTATATCCTCATATATATGTGTGTGTATATATAATCCCCATGTGTTTGTGTTTGTGTGTGTGTGTGCCTGTGTATATCCTTGCATGTGTGTGTGTGTGTGTGACTGTGTATATCCTCGAATATATGTGTGTGTATATATAATCCCCATGTGTTTGTGTGTGTGTGTGTGTGCCTGTGTATATCCTTGCATGTGTGTGTGTGTATGTGTGTGTGTGTACCTGTGTATATCCTTGCATGTGTGTGTGTTTGACTGTGTATATCCTCATATATATGTGTGTGTATAAAATCTCTCTCTGTGTGAGTACGCCTGTATATATCCTTCTATATGTGTGTATATATATAATCTCCATGTGTTTGTCTATGTGTACGCATGAGTATATCCCTGTATGTATGTGTATATATAATCCCCATGGGTTTGTGTATGTGTGTGTGTATATGCCTGTATACATCCTTCAATGTGTTTGTGTGTGTGTATTTGACTGTGTATATCCTCGATATATGTGTGTGTATAAAATCCCTTTGTGTATGCCTGTATATATCCCTCTATATGTGTGTGTTTGTGTACACCTGTGTATATCTGTGTGTGTGTGTGTGTGTGTGTGTATGTATGATCCCTGTGAGTATATGTATGTATATAATCCCCATCTGTATGGGTGTGAGTATGTGTGTGTGTGTGTAATCTCCATGTGTATGCATGTGTGTATAATGTGTGGCTATAATCCCTCTGTGTGTATAATCCCAATGTATGTGTGTGTGTGTATGTATATGTGTGCATGTATATATCATCATCATCGAATCGTTTATTTATGACTTGCTTTTCCAACAATAGGGTTCAAAGCGAATTATAATCATTTAAGCAATAATCAGTTACAATGGGTCAGATCAGATAGATAAAAACATACCAGCTGACTGCTATTTTAGTACTTAATTACACTGAAAGGGGGTTATAGCATGTCCCAATTAGTGGGGAGGGAGAGTTAAAGGCAGATTGCAGTCAGTTATATATTATGTTGGGTCTAAAATGTCATGTGCAGGTGAAGGGAAGTCTCTGCAGATCCAAAGTAATACAGATGATGGAAGTCTGAGTGTGGGAAATAGAGATGTTCAGATTGTGTGTTTACAAAATATTATCAGCTGGCTCTATAAACTGAATTTTAATTTATTAAAATGTATATACCTCACTTTCACAAGTGTACAACCTCAAAAGCCAGGTTTACCAGTTTTCTGAAAGACAAGAGGTCAAGAGCCAGCTGATGTGAGTGGGTATGGAATTACCAAGAGTTGATGCAGATCCTGCAAAGGTTAAATGTTTCGTGCTGGTAAGTTTCCCCCCTAAAAGACCAAGGGCCGAAATTAGGAAGGAAATGGTACAAAACACTTCTTGAAGAGGACAGACTGAAATACAAATTACACATGACAACATACCATAAAGTCATTAAAAAAAACAAAACCCAAAACATTTCTCACATTGTATTGCACAAGCCCCATACCCCAAGACACTATTTGAAGTAGTAAATGGCCTGACAAAACCTTCACCTCAACAGAGTCTTACTACTAAACCAAAGCTATCAGCACATGAAATTGCTTCCTTCTTTGAGAACAAAATCAAGGACCTCTGTCAACACTATCAAAACATCTCCCACCAGGGGACAAAGATAAGCTCGTCCCCACCAAATACACCAGAGAGATGGGAATCACTTACCCCCATCGCAGAAGAAGGTCTCAGGAAAATTCTTGCTGCCATACAATCAACAGCGTTCACCCTTGTTCCATGCCCATGCAAATCAGTAAAGCTAGCAAGTGAGAGCCTCACAGCCTAGGAGACCAAAATTATAAATTCCTACCTCACTATCTTAGGAGTTACCAACCAGGAAAGAGATCTAGGCATCATAGTGAATAATACATTGAAATCATCATCCCAGTGTGCTGTGGCGATCAAAAAAGCAAACAGAAAGTTAGGAATTAGGAAAAGAATGGTGAATAAAATGGAGGATGTCATAATGCCTCTGGATCACTCCAAGGTGAGACCACACCTTGGGGCAGATTTTCAAAGGGGTACGCGCATAAGATACGCGTGTACCCCCCAAAAACCTGCCCCAAGCTCCCCCTGCGTGCGCCGAGTCTATGTTGCATAGGCTGCCGGCGTGCACAAAGCCCCGGGGCTTTCCTGGGGGGGGGGGGGGGGGGCGTGTCGCGGCCGGCGCATCATCGGGAATGAACCATATCAATTGCGGGTCCAAAGCTTTGGAATAAATTGCCACCAGATGTGAGAGTGCCAACATGATGAAAAACAATTTCGGAAGGATTTAAAGACCTGGTTATTCCGGCAAGCATATACAGAAGAATAGAGGACACAAAAGAACCCATAGGCAATGACAGATTTTGAGAGACTTTAAATATTTCTATTTTTATTTCTTCACTGTTTTAATCTTTTTAAAGGTAGCATTTTATTCCTATTGATGGTAATTTTATATTTTTAGATTATAGTTTTTACTTATTTATAATATTATAATATGTATTGTTTCTCTCTTCTAGCTATTCTTTTGTTATTATATTTGAATTTTGTGAACCATTGAGACAGATTTCTCCATTCAACCGTATATAAAACTGCTTAAATAAATAAAATAAAAATAAATAAATTCCGGGGGCAGGGCCGCAGCCGTGGTTCCGGCCCAGGGGCGTGGCCACAGCCTCCAGACCAGCCCCTGGACTGGAACATGGCGCGCCGGCAGCCGGACCGGCGCATGCAAGTTACGCCTGCCTCAGGCAGGCGTAACTTTTATAATAAAGGTAGGGGGGGGTGGGTTAGGTAGGGGAAGGGAGGGGAAGGTGGGGGAGGCGGAGGGAACGGAGGCAGGCTGCGCAGCTCGGCGCTGGGTGCGCAAACAAAAGTACGCGCGCGCATACTTTAAAAATTTGCCCTCTTGAATACTGTTTGCAATTCTGGTCGCCACATCTCAAAATGATATAGTTGCACTGGAGAAAGTACAGAGAAGGGCAACCAAAATGATAAAGGGGCATGGAACAGTTCGCCTATGAGGAAAGGCTAACAAGGTTAGGGCTGTTCAGCTTGGAGAAGAGACAACTGACAGGGGATATGATAGAGGTCTACAAAATCATGAAAGGTCTTGAAGAGGTTAATGTAAATTGGTTATTTACATTCAGATAACAGAAGGACTAGGTAGCACTCCATAAAATTAGCAAGTAGCTCATTTAAAACAAATCAAAGAAAATTCTTTCACTCAGTGCATAGTTAAGCTCTGGAATTCATTGCTAGAGGATGCAGTTATGGCAGTTAGTGTAACTGGGTTTAAAAATAGTTTGGATAAATTCCTAGAGGAAAAATCCATAAATTGCTATTAATCAGTAAGGAATAGTAGATGAGATCCATTTAATATTTGGGTACATGCCATGTACTTGTGAGTTGGATTGGCCACTGTTGGAAACAGGATGCTGGGCTTGATGGACCCTTAGTCTGACCCAGTATGGCATGTTCTTATGTTCCCTACAGATCTAAAAAGAAAAGCCGTAGTATGACCACCGGACCCAGCCAAACCTGATAATTACCATTTGGTGTCAAATATCCCTTTTCTAGGAGGAATTAATAGCCAATCAGTAGGAACTGAACTGAACAACTGGCTAGCAAAAAAAACAAAAAAAAACTGGCTGGACCCATATCAATCTGGATTCGGAAAAGGCCACGGAATGGAAGCCATCCTAGTTACCCTGTTGTAAGAACCCCTGAGATATTGCTCTGCAGCATAGATCACAATATTCTGTTAACACAAGTAGCAGAAGCCAGACTAAGCAGCAAAGTCTTAACCTGGTTCAACTCTTTTCTGTCAGAGAGGCAACAAATAGTCCACTTCACAACATGTCAGCATCCTAGACCGTGGGGTTCCCCAAGGCTCCATACTGTCACCATTGCTATTCAACATGTACCTCAGACCATTGACACGGTTGATCCACACTTTTGTCATAAAAGCCTACATCTATGCGGATGATGTCCAGATCATACTACAAATGGACCTGGACCCACCAATAGCCATAAATAAATTAAGCATATGTCTTACGGCTATCCAAGAATGGACAAAAAAAAAAAAAACCAACCAACAAACTCCATCTGAATCCCAATAAAACCGAGATTCTCTGGATACAAAACAAAACTAGTCAAGGCCTGGACTTGAAAATCTCATTCACAGAAACATAGAAATGATGGCAGAAAAGGATCAAATGATCCACCCAATTCTGTTCAGCAAGCTCATGCCAGTATCTGCTGCACTGTGCAGGTTACCCTCAAGCTTATCAGTTTTCCAGACCGTAAAAGTCAGGGCCTTTGGATGCCGTCCCAATCCAATTCAGAACCCACGAGCTCCCATTAAAAACAGAGGTCAAAAGCCTTGGGGGTCATACTGGACTCAGAAATCAACATGCTTCCGCCTATCCAGGCAATAGTAAAGAACTGCCATTTTCAACTACAAAATCTCGAAGACTGTGCCCATTTATTGAGGAAACAAACCCACTCGCAGTTGTTCATGCCACAGTAAACACATAGCTGGACTACTGCAATGCGCTGTACAAAGGTCTAACATATAAGGCCCTCCATTGATTCCAGATGATCTAAAATTCCATTGCATGGCTGATAGAAGAATACCATTGATGTTCAAGAACCTAACAAGAGAAGGGCCTATCTACTTAAACGAAAAGCTATCTACCTCTAAAACACTGAGATCCTCACTTGAATCCTCAACGTCAATTCCATCGCCAGAAGACCTCAAAAGGACAGACACCCAAAACAGATCCTTTTCAGGCACAGCACCAGCTATCTGGAGTTGCTCATTTGAAAACGACCAGAACTCGAGCTTTCTTGTTCATAGGTCCTAGCCTAAGGAATTCGTTGCTGAAGTCATAATAGTCTCAAGATGACTTTAAGCTGTTCCATAAGCATTTGAAAAATTTTCTTTTTCAAGAAGCTTTCACTCATATTTTGAATTAAGATTTTAAATATGCTGGTTTTTTATTATGATTGGTTTTTTTTAAGTTATATGGTTTTTTAATTTATTATGAAAAGTGTATGTGTCTTGCACTGTACACCGCTTAGCACAGTTTATTCTGCTATCATCAATTAATAAATGTTTTAAATAAATAAATACAGGAACAAAAACCCAAAGTCATTGTATAAGAGAAAGCAAAACATATATGAATCTTTGAATTAAAAGTGCAAAAATGAAAATATCACATGACATATAATTGTTTCTTTTACATACCATATTTCTCAAATTTACAGCAGTCAATGTACATGCTACAGGACTTTCATCGCTTGCATCCTCAAAAACCAAGACCCGGTAGGAAACAGCGTGGATGCTCTTTGAAGGGGGGTACTGTTGCGTCTGTCGGTCCTCGACGGCTTTGCCCCGTTTGCCTCACCTTACGGCTCCTCCCGCTTACCTGGGCAAGATGGCTACCGCCACATCTACAAGCCAACCTCTCTGGCGTCCCCGGAACGGCTATGGCGCAGCCTCCCGCCATTGCTCCTCCCAGGTACCTACTAGGGTGCGTGCGCGCACCCCACGTCTTTGTACCACCCTTGGCGTGAACCTCGAGGGCGTTCCCTCAAGCTGACGTCACGCCATCCGGGTATATTATCTTCACTCATTTGCTAGCTCCCCGAGTTAGCAAGGACTCAAATTCGTTCTTGTCTACGCTACTCTGCCGCTTCTGTGCTGCCGCAGGAAGCTCTCTCTCTCTGCCCTTCGGGGTATATGCTGACCTGGGTACCCGCTCCTCAGGGGCCCTCTGCTTTATTTCAGGTGCCTTACAGGGAACAGGTACTCGCTCCTCGAGGGCCTGCTCTCCCTGCCTCGGTGCCTGTACCTTCTACAACAGACCTGGTGGAATCGCATATCAACAGCAAACACCTAGTGAGTACTCTTAACTCTCAGTCTATCTCATCCACAGTATCTCCTCGCTAGGAGACCTGCTGCAGAACCTCCTGACATCATCTAGGAGAGAAGGGCTCCCTCTGCCGAGGTCCCTGAGACTGTAACTACAGACTGCTTCACTACTGTCACCTCTGGTGGATCTCTTCAAGCTGTTTAATAAAGAACTCTTGTGTTTGTGTAGTACGAGTCTAGCCCAGTGCTGTGGCTCCTCACGGGGCTCCTCCCCATGGGCTTGGTCACCTCCACAGCACCTAAAGATCCACAAACACCTAAAATAACAACAGGTACTTCTTTTTTTTTTCTTTTTTTTTCTTTATGCATTTTAACAGAAAATCACAAGATAAATTCTTGTAGGAAAATACAGAGAATATTCTAATACAAAATGGAAAAAGGAAAATATTATTCCTACATAATTAATATACATATTCTCTTAATTTAAGTCCTCAGAATTTGGAGGGTGGATTTCACAACCTAACATATGTAGTTTTACTTATTAAGGAAATCATACACAGTTTTCAGAGAACCAATTATTCCTATGAGGGATTTAACACAGTACTGTTCCCTACGGGCGTCGGCGGAGTTTTCCCTATAAGAAATTGTGTAAGCTGTGGGGGTTCAAAAAACATATAAGTATTATTTGCATATTTTATAATATATTTACACGGGTATTTGAGGAAAAAGGACCCCCCTATTAACAGCACTTGTGGTTTCAAGAGACGGAACGCCTTCCTTCTCTTTTGAGTATCTTCCGATACGTCTGGGAATACTCTTATTCTACAACCCAAAAAGACTACATTTCTTTGTCTTAAACATAATTTTAACAACCAGTTCTTTAACAACTGAGTTACCAAACCAATAACTAGAATTCTCACTCTTATTAAGGGTACTTTTCAAGGCAAGGCGACCTTTCAACGTGCGTGGGAACGAGACGCAGGGGAAGTTCTGGCTGACGAGGTCTGGGATCAAATCTTTTATGTTATTAGTCGAAGTTCTGTATCTACCTCCATCAAAGAAAATGGATATAAGGTACTATATCGGTGGTACCTAACCCCAGATAAATTATGCAGAATGTATGGGGGCACTGATAATCATTGCTGGAAGGGGTGTGGGCAGACTGGGACCTTCTTGCATATGTGGTGGGAGTGTCCAAGGGTGCAACAGTTGTGGGAAGTGGTTAGGGATTTTATTTCTGAACTAATGAGTCTCGCTATCCCCACAGATCCCAAAAAATATCTGTTGCATACCCCTCTTGACGTAGGCACGTTCCATACACAACGATGGATATATCAGGTTTTCTCTGCTGTCAAATGCAAATTAGCTTTATGGAGGCGAAAAGCTGACGTTCCCTCTCTAAATCATTTCTGCTCTCGATTGGAAAAAGTGTTTTATATGGGGAAGTTGACAGCCATTTGGAGAGATAGATTGCATAGCTTCGAACAAGTATGGCAGCCCTATATTGGTTGGAAAAATTCCAGCTCTAGTTGAGGTATAAATACACCAGGCTTCTATGTGGAGATACTGCATAAATGACTTGTAGGCCCAGGACACAGCCATACATATTCTGAAACGTTAATGTCCTCATTGCCTCTTCACTGTAACCCTGATAGTGCTCGACTCTGTAAGCAAAATCATAATCAATTAATTTATTTATTTTTAACTTTTATATACCGACATTCCTGTATAAAATACAAATCACACCGGTTTACAATAAAAACATAACTTTGCCTGTGAGCGTTACATAGAACAATCTTAGTAGTGTGACAACAATAGCAGAGGGTGGGTAGGGTTGGGGAGAGAAAATCAATAAAACACAGCAACAAGGTAAATAATAAACACTTATACAATTATAGAGCAATCCATAAATGGAATCCAATAAATTGTCATACAGACAGTTTAATGTTTTATTACACTATCTCTTTAATCTGTGACCACAGCAGTGTACAATTCATAGAAGCATTTCCTTATCAATGTATGCTAAGTTTTCAGTCTTTCTGTATGAAAGGACTACATTGTTTGACAGTATACTACGGGTGTTCTGAATAGCCTAGGAATAGCCTAGTGGTTAGAGCAGTGGGGCTACAAAGAAGGAGACCAGTGTTCCAGTCCTGCTGTCACTCCTTGTGACCTTGGGCAAGTCACTTTACTCTCCAATGCCTCAGGTACAAACTTAGATTGTAAGCCCTGTGGGGATAGGGAAATACCTACAGTACCTGAATGTAAACCGATGTGATATCTCAGATTGAATGTTGGTAATAAATAAATAAAATAACTTGTGTTATTAATAAATCTTAAATTATTAAAAAAAAAAACCCCAGGGCATTTGTATTAGGTTTAGGGGAGGGGTTGGAGGGATTGGCCCGCTGGCCCTTTTCTCTCTTGGGTTGTAACATTTCTGACAGCGCTACTTATCCGGGTATCTTTTAAAGTTAGCACGTTATCTGGTCACACAAGGCCAGATAATTAAATAACCTATCCGGCTGTTTTCAAATATAGCTGGTTAGGTTAGGGTATTCAGCAGGATGAATGGTAGCACCATTCTGGTAGTATGTTTTTTGTTTTATGATTTGTGATTGTTTTGTTTTTATTACTGTCTATGTATTTTGTAACCCGCTGAGTTCTGTGGGTCAGCGGCCTATAAATTTGCTAAATAAATGCTAACCACCAATGGGGGGGGCCATCGAAGAATTTAGTATCTCTTCAGGGCTGGAACCCCTCCTGACTTGCTCTTCCCCAGTCGCTCTTCCCCCTAGAACAAAGATTCTTTATTGGGGGGGGGGGAAGACTTATCTTTCAGGGCCCGTAGTGACTTCTTTGGGTAACTTTTATTTTCCCTGTGAAAGGGGTATTTTTCCTTCCCTGTGGGTGCAGTAAGTGGCAAAAAGAATGCACTGGAGCCACTGATTTAGTGTCCAAAAATAAAGCCTTTACTGATGGGTAATCAGATGAAATATGGCACGATAAACTCAGTCCTCAGCACCACAGATGTACTCTTTGATTGCAGTCCTTTCCCTCTATCTGTGCAGGAATCTCCATTACCAGGATGTGGAGAAACCCTCACCCTTCAGGTCTTGGCTAAGTGAGTGTTGGGTTTGTGGCATATTGTGGACTCTTGGTCGAAGTGGCGATGACTCCTCCCACGGGGAAGGGTCCCGTGGGGAACCACAATGATGGGCTAGACTCTAGTAAGCAGACACTGAGGAAAGAAAGCTTTATTGTACTGCTGATGTAAGTTGAATCTTGCTTCAAGGAAGAGGTAGTACTGTAGGCCAGCGATATCACAGTAAGCTCAGACAGTCTCTATAGATTTATTTATTTATTTATTTAACATTTTTCTATACCGAACTTCATGACAAGCTTCATATCAGGCCGGTTTACATCAAACTTGGGGGTTAACTTAACAACCTTGCTACATCCGGGTGGTCTCACCCGGATGTAGCAAGGTTGGGTAGTGTTCCGCAGCGCGGGATAAGCCGATCCTGAAGGGTGGAATAAGGAGAGCTGGAGCGTAGCGATACTCACAGAGTGGCAGTGCGGGTAACTTCCTTGGTAGAAGAATGGAGAGAGGGATCCAAGGTCCGAGATGCAGGATACCCTGAGCAGGATAGGCCCTCGAGGAGCGAGTACCTAGGAGCGCCGAAGGATCCTGGAAGAAAGTAGATAGGACACCCGAGGAGCGGGTGTACCCAGAGCTTCCGGAGGAGCAAGTTACCCCGGAGGGTAGAGAGGAATCCAAGCGAGCAGCTTAGAAGTGGTCAGAGTAGCAAAACCAAAGTCCTTGCTAACTCGTTGGGCTATAGCGGAGCGGAGGTTTCAATACCCGGCGGTACTGACGTCATGCGGTGGGGATGCCCCCGAGGTTCCCGTCCTGACGTATTCAAAAGTGTAGGTGGCGTGCGCGCGCGTGCCTAGGAGGCATCAGGAAGAAGTATGGCAGACGGGGATGCCCATGCTGTGTCAGAGACGCTGAAGGTTTCGGCAATCAGCACCAGAGGCAGCCATCCTTCCCAGGGAGGAGGAAAAGGGTAGAAGAGAGGTGAGGCAGAGCAGTCGCAGCCGTCTGCGACCGACAGACGCAACAGTGAGGCCAGGGAGCCCCTCCAATACTGGTAAAACCTGGGTAACACACTGTCCATACACAGAGAGTCCAAATTCTCTCTCCCCCCAGGGGTGAAGACTCCAGGGGAGTGTCCTCAATGGTCTCAAAGGCTCTTACAGTTAGGTGATATTCCTCTCTCTCTCTCTCTCTTTGTCTCTCACGGATCCCATGATGCAAGTCATCATCTGTGGAACAGGAAGCTCTCTCTGTTCCACTACACGAAGGAAGTAAGGAAGGAGCAGCCAGAACTCTTCCTCCTGGATCTTCAAAAACAAAGACATTCTTTCCCAGACTGAATTAACATCGGAGTTCTTCCCTGCTGCAGGTCACCACCATACCTCCTTCCTCGTTGAGGGTAAGGAGGGGCAGTTCTTCCCTACCATGGGCACCCCAGACCCAACATTCGCCGTGTTCCGAGTTCAGTTGATATCCAAGGGTCTTCCAAAATGCCTACCATGAAAATGTAAAATCCCGAAAAACAATCCAGAGGAAAGCCTTAGACAGCAGTTAGTGGACTGATAGGAACCACTCTCAACCTTGCTTAGGATCTCCAGGCAGAGTTTGCCTGGATCCTCCAAGGAGGCCAGAAAATACACCAAAACAAACGCTCCTTACTGCCACCTAACTCTCCAAAACCTAAAAGCACTGTCCACAGTCTCTCAGTAGAGAGCTGCTTATAAATCCTATCCAGGGGGATGGCCATTCCAGCACCTTTAAAGGTGCATATAAATGGTAACTCCCATCACTCTCTGACTTACACTCTTCCCAGCTAAAGGAATATTACCCAGGGCCTTAATGGTAATGAAATCAAAGGGTCCATTGCATAAATAAACAAGTTATCCAGCTAACTTTAGCTGGATAACTTGTCCACTAAACGGCTTACTGAACATTGGCCTCACCGTAAATGACAGCAGATAAAGACGCAAATACTCCATCCAGTAGGGGAATACCAGATCCAGGTAGCAGGAGGATCAGGTTAGAAGCTGCTTGTGCCACTCCTCTGCTAGTTGGGGGGAGAAGTAGGCGAGGAAGTCGGGACACGGTAGCACCAGCAAGCCTGCACCAGCACTAAGTAAGCCATTTCTTGAGAGCAGTCCTATATGAGTAGTGAAGGAGCACCTTAATGATGGTGGGGGCCCCCTTAACTGCATTAAAATCAAAGTTTAATTTCTTTAAAAGCTTACAGTGGTAGCCGGTGTCTATGATGATGCATCCTTTTGCCCCTGTAAGGGGGGCCTGGGCCTGCATTCTTCTGCAGCCTCTAGCATAGTTCCCTGCAAGCTGAGTGTGTGAGCAATCGCTCATACATTTTGGAATGTTGCTCACAGGTTTTACATGGTCGCTCACATAAATTTTCTTTTGTGCAATGTACAGAAATGCAATGCTAATACTGATACTCAACAATTGTTGGTTTAAAAAAAGTTATTGCTCACACAAAAAAAAAAAATGTGCCCACACCTAGTCACTCCTTGAAGGGAGCAGCCTCTAGGGCTGCAGATGCCTTGTATTTTCTTTTTATGGGCTGAGAGAGGGAGGGGGAAGTCTGGGGTTCAGGGGAACCAATGTTTACTTCTGTTAAGGGCCAGCAGCATCATGGGGTGATGGTGCAGTTTACTGGGCTCTGGCCACAGGAAGCAGCAGTGGCAGTGTGATAGTTTTTGGGTACTTGCCAGGTTCTTATGGCCTGGATTGGCCACTGTTGGAAACAGGATGCTGGGCTTGATGGACCCTTGGTCTGACCCAGTATGGCATGTTCTTATGTTTTTATGATACTACAGGAAAGGAGGGCCCACAGTTGTGATAAGAAGTCTGGGCCATGGCAGCGGTGTTCTGCTGAGAGATAAAGGGCTCAGGATCGTTGGTCATGAGGTTGTCTCTGCCCTTGCTGGCTCTTGGATGTTTTGGTGCCTCAGAGAGGAGAGTCCTCTCCCTCCACTCCTCATGGCCAGTTCTTGGGTCCTCACTCCAGTATACAGCAGAAATCCCCTCTCTACTCCTCCACTTCTTGCCCAGCAATATTCTCCGACACACTCCCTACCCTCAATATCCTCTTCTCTTTCTTTTTCTACTGCCCCTCATTCCCCAGGCAGCACCCATTCCCCTCTGATCTCCCCAACTGATCCAGTACCTGGGGAGTCGAGCTTGATGGATCAGGAGCTCTTCAGGCCTCAGCACAGCAAATAAAGAAATTAGAGCAGGGCCTGTGAGTCGGCCCTGAGGTGGCCCCCAGCACTCCTCCTACTCCAGTTTCCTGTTACCAAGGGAACCAGTGCAAGAGAGTGGGGTTGCTGTGAGCCTCACAGGCCCTGCCTTCTTTTGTTTTGTTGCTTTGCTGAGGTCTGAATTGCTCCTGAGGCCCAATTCCCCAGGTACTCGATGTGGAGGGGGATTTGTTCTGGCTAAATGTGACGGGTCCTTCGGTTATGTCACCATTATGGCCTGGGTATGCCTATATTCAGAAAGCAGTTTAGTGTAGGTTAGAGATAAGGGGAGGTACCATTCAAATGCAGCCCCTCTCTTTAAGGATGAAGGGTTGGTTCACCTCCTGAAAGTTAACAAAAGCAGCTTTGTAAGAATGAGCTCTGAGGGCAGAGCAGCTTTGAGATGGAGTTAGGAGGCAGTGTGGAGTTTTTCTGAGTTGGATTTCTCAGGCCCAGTCAGAGGAGTCAGGCAAACCCTGCCTGGGGAGACTGACCAGAGTCGGGAGGTATTCCTTTTTCAATTCACTCACTGGCTGGTTAGGATTTCCCCTCTGGGTTGTTTTCGGGTTTACACTTTTTCATAGTAGGAGCCATGCGACAGCCTGTGCACCACTTGGCCTCAGGACACGGGGAACCTTGTTTCTAGGGCTGATCAGATTAGGGAAGAGCTGTCCTTTCCAACCTTCAACAAGGACGGAGAAGGTGGTGAACCGCTACAAGGAACAACGTCGATGTTAATACCAATTTTAGGACATTTTGTTAGAAGATCTGGGAGGAAGATTTTAGCTGCCCCTTCTTCCTACCCTGATAAAATGAACATCGAGAGCTGCGTGTTCCAGGATGCCTTCCCAACTTGGGAGCCATGAAAAGTGTTGCATCTGTCGGTGCTAGACAGTTTTGCCCCGTTTGCCTCACCTTGTTCATGGCTCCTCCCGCTTACCTAGGAAAGATGGCTACCACCGTATCTACAAGCCGACCTCTCCAGCGTCCCCAGAACGGCTATGGTGCGCCCTCCCGCCATTGCTCCTCCCAGGTACCTACTAAGGTGCGCACGCCACCCACGTCTTTATTCCAACCTTGGCGCGAACCTCAGGGGTGTTCCCCTTTGCTGACGTCACGCCATCCAGGTATATTACCTTCACTAATTTGCTAGTTCGTTGAGTTAGCAATGACTCGAATCCGTTCCTGCCTTCGGGGTAACTGCTAATCTGTGTACCCGCTCCATGGGGGCCCTCTGCTTTATTCAGGTGCCTTACAGGGAACAGGTTGTGACATTGCAACTAAGGTATGCCAAGTACAACAGGGTGAATGGCCTTCGGGATGACGTATTGTTGCAACTGTCAGTCTTCGACAGCTTTGCCCCGCCTACCTCTCACTACTTGCAGCTCCTCCCGCTCATCTCGGACTACTGGCTGCCGCGGTGTCTGTTTGGCGTCCTCTCCGGCATCCCCGGACCGGCTTTGGTGCTGCCTCCCACCATGCTCCTCCAAGGTACCGTAGGGCGCGCGCACACCGCCCTCATCTTTATTTCCACGTTGGTGTACCTCAGGGGCGTCCCCCTGATATGAAGTCACACTGCCCGGATATTTAAGCCTACAGTATTTGCTAGCTCATCGAGTTAGCAACGGTAACTCTATGGATGGGATTTGCTCTCCGTACCGAAGCTGCTCTGCCACTCCAGCGCTATCTGGAACTCTTAAACCCTTCGGGGTTACTAACGGGGTACCTGCTCCTCGGGGGCCTCTTCTGCTTCTTTCAGGTGCTATCAGGAAACCGGTACTCGCTCCTCGAGGGCCCATGTTCCCTGAGTCGCTGCCTGCATCTTCAAACCCTTCTACTTGGAAGACTTCACTAACAGTTTCCATCTGTGAGTACAATTACCATCTATTCCACAGTACTGCTTCACTGGAACCAGAGGGCCTGCCCTCTGTTCCGGTGCCAGACCTCTCGTCTAGTGGAATCTCTGTTACTGCTACGTGAGTACATTACAACTGAGTCTCTCTGCTCTCCCTGTCTCGGAGCTTCTCCTAATTCTACCTGGGACTCTGAATGCTTCTTATCGTGTACTCATAACTCTCAGTCTTTTTCCACTACAACACAGCCTAGCAAAAGATTCGCTGTTCCAGCGTTCTGTGGGAGACCTGCCCAGCCATCTACTACTCACTATTGCCTCCTCTGGTGGTACCAAGACTGTTTAATAAAAGATTCAAATCTGTGTTTGTGTATCCAGAGTCTAGCCTGACACTGTGGTCCCTCACGGGACTGCCTCCATGGGCGTGGTCAGCTGCTACAGTGTCCAAGGATCCACCCAAACATCAATAACCATAACACGTATAGGGCGATGTGTTCCGTATGGCCCGGTTCAATTTGACACTCCAGGGGTACTGTGTGGTGCGTTATTTTCCCCGGAATGGGGTCTCCGTGGATGGAAGAGAGAGTTAAGGGTCTCGGGCACAGACGGGTAGGGATAAGCAGCTATTCTACAATGTCCCGCAGGATGACATTTCCTCCGGCCCAGAATCCACCAGGGCCAGTGCGGGGAATTCGTGACCTCCAGGGAAAGGGTCACAGGCAAGGTAAGCTGGGGAATAGGTGAGATTATGCCTAGGGTCACTCCCCCAGTGTAGCCTAGGCCTTGGAGTTTCCCGGATGAATTGGGCAGAGAGCAATGAGGTGGCTGCTAGATCCTCCACAGTAGAAACAGAGTCCCGCCTTAAGGCGCCTTGGCCATTCCTCCGAGGAAAGTGGTCCTCGTCCTAACTGCATGGGTTCTTCAACTGTCCCCTCGGTGGTCGGAGCAAGCCGGGAGGTGGGGGAAGATGGCCTTGGAGGATGGCCATCTCTTCTCCAAGCTGAACAGCCCTAACCGCTGTGCACCTTCTCGAGCCCTGAAATTTGCGAGCCCTTTCCTGCTGGCAGCCGTCAATCCGAATCGCCAGCTCGATGAGGGAGTCAAGTGAGAGTGGGAGCTCCCGAGCCACCAGCTCATCCTTGATCTTGGTGGACAGCCCATCGAAGAATATGGTCTGAAGACAGCTTTCCTCCCAGTGGAGTTCCGAAGCTAGGGTTCTAAACTCTATCGTGTACTCAGCAAGAGAACGTCCTCCTTGGAGGATATGCAGAATGTCGGAGCCGGCGGCCACCTGTCATCCCGGTTCCTCAAATACCATCCGGAATAGCTCTAAGAAGCGAGGAAGATCTTGTAGTACCGGATCCGAATGCTCCCATGGGGGGGAGGCCCAGACCAGGGCCTTGCCTTCCAGCAAGGATAGGATGTACGTGGTTTTAGTCATGCTGTCCGGAAATAAGGAGGATTTATTTATTTATTTATTTATTTATTTAAAGATTCTTGTATACCGTCGTTCATAATATACATCACAACGGTTTACTTATTACAAAATCATAAAATCAAAATCAAAATATCTAAAAGGTACACTAACATATGATAAAAAAATAAAATTGTTGATAAATTATTAATAAATGAACATAAAACAACGATAAAAATAATGCTTCTCTATACCAATTAGTCCTTTTTTTCAAGATAATCAACATAAGCCTGTTCGAAAAGCCATGTTTTTAGAGCTTTTTTAGAAGCTTTAAACTCTGACTCTAAACGCAATGCCACAGGCATAGTGTTCCAAATGCATGGACCGGCAATTGAAATGGATCTCTCTCGGATTAATATAAGATGGGCAGAGTTCACAGATGGAATTTGAAGCAGTCCTTTATTCACCGATCTTAAGGATCTCTGCAGGACATGTAACCGGATTAGGAAATTCAGCCAGTCTGTTTTTTGTCCATAAATCGCTTTGTGTAGTATACAACAAGCTTTGTACTGTATTCTTTGTGTTATTGGCAGCCAATGCAGATTGATTGAAACAGGGGTGATATGTTCACATTTCTTACAATTTGTTAAAATCCTTGCTGCAGAGTTCTGAAGCACCTGTAAAGGGCACAAAGTAGACTGTGGAAGGCCTAAGAGAAGGGAATTACAATAGTCCAAAGATGAAAATATCAAAGCTTGCAGCACCAATCGGAAATCATTAACATCTAAAAGCAGTTTCAACTTTCGCAGCACCAACAATTTATTCCTTCTCATAATTTAAGAGAAATATGTTTTTTAAAATTTAGCTGACAATCAATGGTAATTCCTAAGTCTTTAACTGATTCAGATAAAACTAGTTTAATATTATTGGGTAATAAAAGGGTATTATTTGTACTAGCGAAGCTATCTTTTAATTTTCTGTCAAGGAGAATCATTTCCGTTTTTTCCATATTTAGGGCTAATTTCATATGGCATAGTAATTGGTTGATGGCTCTGAGATAGATGTTTATTAATTTAAATGTTTGTTCAATAGTGCCAAGAGTAGGTATAAGAAGCTGAACGTCGTCGGCATAGATATAAAAATTTAGACCTAAACCTGCTAAGAGATGACACACTGGAAGAAGATAAATATTAAACAGGGTCGCCGATAAATCGGACCCTTGTGGGACACCAGTTTGAAGTTGAATTTTATCAGAGCAATTATTTCCTATTTTCACTTGAAAGGATCTTTGTTGTAAGAAAGACACTATCCAATCAAGGGTTTTATTTATAAGGCCAATTTCTTTTAATCTTAATATTAAAATATTATGATCTATCGTATCAAATGCCGCAGACAAGTCTAATAAAACTAGAATATATTTTTGTTCAGAGTCAAAACCTTTTAAAACTGTATCAGTTAATGATAATAAAAGTGTTTCTGTATTCAAATATTGACGGAAGCCAAATTGGTTTGGATATAAGATATTGTTGGATTCTAAGTGTTCTACTAATTGTTTATGAACGATTTTTTCAATAATTTTTGCTAGACAAGAAAGATTCGATATAGGCCTATAATTACTGGTTTAATAGCAGCTGACTTCAGAACTTCTGGCAGATATCCTTCAGCTAGAGAGAGGTTAACAATTTTTGTAAATATGGCAGCTATAATATGAGCAATAGGTTTTAGGGCAACCGAAGGTATAAAATCTAAAGGATGACTCATTGGATTTAATTTAAAGACAAAAGTGCATACTGCACTGATTAAGGAACCCCCGGCACTGGTGGGGGTCGCTGGCATAGCATGGAGGGGCTGGCAGCAGGATCGCCTGGCGAGTGGGTTCCTGCATCATAGGAAGAGTCGGTGCTGGTGGAGGAGTTGCACGAGCAGTGACTACAGAATCCAAGCGGGCGTTGAGACGCTCCATGGAGGACGCCAAGGACTCTAAAACTCGCTGTTGCTCCAGAATCTTCTGGGCCAAGCCTGGAATGGCTTGCAGAGCTGAAGCCTCTGCCAGATCCATGGCCTTGGCTTACTGTTATGGTTCTGAAAGGTGAATCCCTTGCCCGAGGTGGAGTTGTTGCCACTTGTGGAGGAAACCCCACAGGTCCCCACCATAGAAGGTGAGGCTGGGATGAAGAAGAGACCCCGCAGGAGCTTCACCACTACCAGCCCACGTTTCCCTTGGGTTGAGCCTTTGGGTGCCGGGGCCGGCTGGACTTTCGTGGGGTCTCTGAATGCGGGTGAAAAGCTGGAAAGGATTCCCTGATCTGGGACCAGATGTGGGCGGCAGTCTGAAGCAGAGAGTGAGGGCCAAAGCGGACCTGGACCCAACAACAGAAGACCCGGCGTGGGTCAGGACTAGAAGACGGACTCCCAGGTGCTGGGTCGGACCAGGCAGTAGAAAGCAGAGTCAAGTTCCAGGTGAAAGGTCAGGACAGGTGGCAATCTTCGGAGTCGAGTTCCAGGCGAAAGGTCAGATTTCAGGAGAGTCAAGTAGTGCGAAGAAACCAGGTGCGATCCTCCGAGGAGGAACAGGACACAAGGACAAAGAGCCAAGAAACCAAGGCAAGGTCTGAGGGGCAGACCTTGCCTTAAATGGAGCAGAGCCAGGTGAGGCCCGTGGGAAGAACCGCGGGAATTTCCTGTCATGGTCCATTTAAAATTAGAGAAGAGCCGTGCGGCGGCTCTAGGGAGGCTCAGCAGGGGAGGAGCCAGCACAGGAAGAACAGGTGAGTTGGCAGGCCCTGAGACGCGGCCTAGCTGTGCGGCGGTCGGAACGGCCATGAGGAGCCACGCCGGGGACGGCTGCCCGCCTCAGCCAGCGAGCTCGGAGCAGCGGGCCCGCTCCGGTAAGTGGGGGGCACCAGTTGTGGGATGCTGTGGCCGGTGGCCATAACAGCAATTCTGATCATCACATCTCAAAAAAAATATAACTGCACTGGAGAAAGTACAGAGAAAGGCGACAAACATTATAAAGGAGATGGAACGGCTCCCCTATGAGGAAAGGCTAAAGAAGTTAGGGCTGTTCAGCTTGGAGAAGAGACGGCTGAGGGGGGATATGATAGAGGTCTTTAAGATCATGAAAGGACTTGAACGGGTAAATGTAAGTTGGTTATTTACTTTCTCAGACAATAAAAGGACTAGGGGGTACTCCAAGAAGTTATCAAGTTGGTAATTTAAAACAAATCGGAGAAAATTCTTTTTCACTGAATGCATAATTAAGCTCTGGAATTCATTGCCAGAGGATGTAGTTACGGCAGTTAGTGTAACTGAGTTTAAAAAAGGTTTGGATAAGTTCCTAGAGGGCAAGTCTATAAATTGCTATTAATCAATAAGGAATAGTAGCTGAGGATCTATTTAATGTTTGGGTACTTGCCAGGTCCTTGTGACTTGGATTTATAACTGTTGGAAACAGAATGCTGGACTTGATGGATCCTTGGTCTGCCCCAGTATGGCATGTCTAATGTTCTTATGTTCTTATGTAAGATACATCATCTCCCAACAGAGACTCAGTATGGATCCTACCAAGTTGAAGGCCATCACCGAATGTTCATGTCCAAGGGGAAAAGGCAATACAACATTTTTTGGGTTTCGACAACTATTACAGGCAGTTTATTCCCAATTATTCCTCACTGGCCGCCCTGCTCATAGCTCTAACAAAGAAAGGGACAGATACAAAGAACTGGACCACCGCCACCATCCAGGCTTTTGAACTATTCAAGGAGGAAATCACTCAAGGCTCTTGCCTCCACCATTCAGATCCCACCAAGCCCTTCATTTTAGAAGTGGATGCACCCACCATGGGATAGGCACTGTTCTTCTGCAACATAACCCCAACAATACCCTGGTAACTTGCTCCTACTTCTCACGTAAATTCAGCCTGGCTGAGAAGAATTATATGATAGGAGATTGAGAGCTCCTGGCAGTCAAGATGGCCTTGGAGGAGTGGCAACATCTACTGAAAGGAGCAAAATTCCCACTGACCATCTACACAGACCACAAAAACCTTGAGCATTTGGCCCAGGCCAAAGACTCAACCTCAGGCAAACTCGGTGGTCTCTTATTTTTTAACCAGTTTGATTTTGAACTGCATTATCACCCAGCTGACAAGAACCACCAAGCAGATGCTCTCTCCCGGTCCTTCCACACAGAAGTAACACAGAAACCCCCACAGCCTATCATTGATCCCGCCAAGATTGAGGCCAGACAAGACTTTCATGCCTCAATGTCTGCATCAAAAGGTCCTGGAATGGGCACATGACTCCCCATCTCTCTGGTTATCCTGGCATAACTCGAACTTTGGAACTCATAATATGACACTACTGGTAGCCTCAGCTAAAAAATGATGTACAACGTTAAGTGGGGTTCTGCCCCACTTGTGCTATGCACAAGAGGGTCAACTAATGACCATGAGGGTTGCTACAACCACTGCCGACCCCCACAGAACCTTGGACCCATGTGGCCACAGACTTTGTCTGCGACCTTCCTCTCTCTAGTGGGAACACCACCATAGGGTGGAGGTAGATAGATTCTCAAAGATGGCTCATTTCATTTCCTTATCCAGTCTTCCATCTGCACCTGAACTGGCCAAGTTGTAGTCTGCATGAACTACCCAGCCATATTCTCTTAGACCGTGGAGTTCAGTTTATTGCCTACTATTGGAAGGCCTTGTGCCACAAATTTGGAATTGCCTTGGATTTTATTTCTGCTTATCACCCTCAAAGCAATGGGCAAATGGAGCGGGTGAACCAGGAACTTAAGGGATTTCTTCAAGCATATGTCAATTCAAGACAAGACAATCGGGCCTCCTTGCTCCCTTGGGCTGAATTTGCCCACAACAATCACATCAATGCCTCTTCAGGCTCTTCTCCATTCTACCTTTTTTTTGGACGCTGTCCACGGATTCCCAAACCTCACCCTACACTGGACACTTGTCTTGCAGCAGCTATAACAGACCAAGAACTTCTTGATTAATGGCAAAAGACCCACAGTCTCCTGAATCAAGCAGCCAACCGATGTGATAAGAAACAACACCCTGCACCATCTCTGCAGCCAAGAACACTGGTTTGGTTAAGCACCAAGAACCGTTGCCTATGAATGCCATCATTATAGTTCATCTCACAGTTCATTGGATTCTTTTTCTATAATACGACAATTGGGACCAGTGACTTACAAGCTTTGTCTGTCTGCATTGCTCAGGATACACGATGCTTTCCATGTCTCCCTGCTAAAACCAGTCTCATTTGCCTAGCCAAGGAAATCCTTCCACCAGGCCCCAAAGATCTCCTGGAAGAAGATACACAGTACGTAGTAGAGAAAATACTGGATGCCAGAAAAGTGTGGAACAAACTCCAGTACCTTATCTCCTGGAAGGGATATGGAGGAGAGCTCATGGGAGCCAGCCTCCAACCTCCAACCTCCAAGCCCCCCAACTACTTCAAGAATTCCACAAGAAGTTTGCCAAGACACCCAAGCCCAAAAAACTGTGGAGGGGGCTTTGGAGAGGGAGCACTGTCAAGTTTGGTGGCTCACGGGACATCCCCACAAGCTGCAACACTCACCCCCGACACTGGGTTCAGTTGGGCTGTCTTCCGTGGCTGGATGCCACCGAGATGCTACATGCATGGCAAGACACCGCCAGGATCACTGCCTTCCCTGATCATGCCTCTAGGCTTGCACATGCCTGACTGACCTGACTTTAAAGGGCCTGTGGCAGGATCAGGGCCGCAGTGCCCGCTTTTGACATCACCACACCAGTCCTATAATAGGGCTCCTCAGACTCGCTGTCCTCACCTCAGCAACAGGTCTCCTGGTGCCCCTTTGCTCCAGTGTGTGTTGCTATTCCTGCGATTGTCTTTGTCTTGCCTCTGTCTTGCCTCCACTTCCCCTGCCCCTGTTCATGCTTGCTTCTGCCTTGTCCTTCCCTGCCTTCCTAGCTCTCTCCCGGTCTCTGTCCATCTGTTTGTTTGAGTCTTCTTGTCTTCTTCCCCTTGGATTGATTCTCTAATTGGCCTAGGCTTGGATTCAGACTTTGTAGTCTCCTGCCTGGACCTGACCACTTGCATTGGATCTGACCTCGCTGCCTGCCTCGACTTCTGGCCTGTTCCTTGATTGTGCCATCTGCAGACTTCTGGCTTGCCTACCATTCCTGCTGCTTGCTGGCTGCCTCGACCCATGCATATCTGGACTCTCATCTTGGATTGCTCAAGGACTCACCTAAGTCCTGCTGGCCCCTGGAACCCAAAGGTTCAACCTGCAGGGAACAGGGCAGGTATAGACGAAGCTCCAGTCAGCTCCGCTACCAGGCCTGACTACTAGCCAATGAGGTAGGCCTAGTGGACATGTTCACTAGGCAATAACAAGCACCTCTTGGCACAAGGGGTCCACTTCTCCAACTACTTCACAAGAGCATGGGCCAGTGTGCCCATAGCTAACGACATCCCTGGTGGTGGTGCCAGTATCAAGTCGAGGGTATGGCATTGCCTTATGCATTGGTTTATTGATTAGCTGGGTGAGGCCCAACAGACTCTAAGATAGTCAGGAATTCCTATGGAAGTTGTAGGTGTGGCTCATCCACATGAATGTTGAAATCACCCAAGATCAGGTTCCGTATTTGTTCTATAATAATTTCTAAGTTTTATTGTAGGGGATTATATTGTGCTTTATAGTTACTAGGTGGTGGCCAGTAGAGCAAGAAGAGCCCTTGTTTGAGATGGGCATCAGCTTGGAGGAGGATGGTTTCTGTACCTTCCAGTTTTTGTGTGAGGAGAAGGTGTTAGGCTCAGCAATTTCCTGGAGGTGATAGATACACCATTGCTTCTCTCTGCTTAGCGTGGGGTGTGAGCAAAGGTGTAGTCTGTGGGACAGATTTGGTTAAAATGTGTATGTGTGTGTGTGTGTGTGTGGTGGGGGGGGGGGGGCATCAGTGACTTGTTTTCAAGTTTCCATGATGCAGATGATATCTGTAGGTCATGGAGGTGGCTAGTATTTTCATGGCTGGAGCAGGTGTTCAGGAGCAGTGTTCTTGTTCAGTGGGGATCAATTTGATGGGGAGATGTGCCATCCCAGTGTGTGTGTGTGTATGCGCGTGTGTGCCATACTGGGTCAGACCAAAGGTCCATCAAGCCCAGTATCCTGTTTCCAACAGTGGCCAAGCCAGATCACAAATACCTATTCACCAACCAACCTCTTTCCCTATACAAAATATACTCCAACACCCACTGTGCAAGGGAAACCCTTGCTTGGTGATTTTGTGCGGTGGCTATGCTAAAGGACAACCACTTTGTAATTGTCCCTGTTTATAGCCCCGTATTTTACTCTTTATTATTCACTCTTTATGTCCATTTTTATCTTTTTTCTTTTTTACTTTTTTATTGCTTTTTGTGGTTGCACTTCTCCCTGGCTGTTTATCCAACCCAATTATCAATTTTTCCTTTTATCATGTACTTATCAAGGCTGCCACCCTTGTAGCTTCTCACGGGTTCGGATCCGCCTGCCCGACATTGGTCATGTTTTGACAAGACGTTGCCTGCTTCAGGGACTGTGGGAGAAAATTCTGCTGCATCCGTACCGGGTTCACAGATTTTAGATGTTTCTTAAACAGATAAAATCAATTTAATACAATATAACCTACCTACAAACATTTGAAACTATTTCTTACCACCTCTCAGGCTTTAAGTACTTACTGTTAACGTTTGTTCTAATTTCTTAAAGTGAGCGACACCTTCATCTTCTTATTCCGGCGCTCCTCTCTACTCTGCCTGTTTTTAAACCTACCGCGGGCAAACTACTGCTTGTCCTTCTCAGACTGAGGCTGTCTCCGGTGCATCCAATTAAAGTTGATGATGTACTGTTTTCCCCATATTCCTCGATTTTCTCACGATCTATCTATCTCCTGTTGCTAAGTCCCAATTTCCTGCATAATTCATATTCAACACCCGGTGTAATCGGGCTTATCCTTTTAATCCGATGATAAGTACATGATAAAAGGAAAAATTGATAATTGGGTCGGATAAACAGCCAGGGAGAAGTGCAACCACAAAAAGCAATAAAAAAGAAAAAAGATAAAAATGGACATAAAGAGTGAATAATAAAGAGTAAAATACAGGGCTATAAACAGGGACAATTACAAAGTGGCTGTCCTTTAGCATAGCCACCGCACAAAATCACCGAGCAAGGGTTTCCCTTGAACAGTGGGTGTTGGAGTAGGTCACAAATACCTGGCAGGATCCCAAGGGCTAGATAGATTCCATGCTGCTTATTCCAGGGACACCCCCCCCCCCGATGTCATCAAAGGCAGCGCTGACCGTTAAACGGCGCCTTACAACCAGGCGCCTGTGAACAGGGAGGCCACCCACCATCTTCTGGCACCCTTCAGCACATTTCCACCACCATGAAAAAAAATTAAAAAACCATCAGGAACTAAGAAGAAAGCGATGAGAGAGAGAGCCCAGATCGGGAGACATGCCCCCCCCCAACGTCATCAAAGGCAGCGCAGACCGTTAAATGGCGCCTTACAACCAGGCGTCGCGCGCCGAAGAGGCGCGACAAAAGGGTATTCCCCTTTGTGCACCCCTTCATGCAATCCGTAGTGCTAGTTTTAGTTAATCTTTGTAACGGATGTCTCTCGTTTTTAAAAATCATATTAATATGGTTGTAATCTTCTCATGTTTATAAACCGTTATGATGGCTTTATAATGAAGCCGAATGATGGTATATAAAACCTGATAAATAAATAAATAAATAAATAAATAAATAAATAAACAAACTCTACCTTAATAATGGTTAATGTACTTTTCCTCCTGGAACTTGTCCAAACCTTTTTTAAATGCAGCTACACTAATAGCTTCCACCACATCATCTGGCAACGAATTCTAGAGCTTAATTATGCATTGAGTAAAAATTATTTTCTCTTATTAGTTTAAATGTATTACCCACTGACTTCATTGTGTGTCTCCTGGCCTTTGTACGTTTCAAAAGAGTAAACAACCGATTTACGTTTACTCATTCCATCCCACTCATTATTTTATATGTATATATCTATATGTGTGTGTATGTATATGTGGGTAGTGTATTCATTTCTCCCTGATTATTTTTCTGCATCTCTGTCTCCCAATCAGATGGCTTCAGGTTACCATGTAAACGCTGTTACTCTAACCAACAATGAAGATGAAAGTTCAGTAGTCAAATGAGGGGGCAGACCAGCTGAGGCCTCGGTCTTCCACATCGCAGGAGGAGACGCCTGATAGGGATGTGACCCTCTTCCCCAGGGAGACCAAACTGAATATGTTTCCAGGAATGAGGAGAGGAGGGGGTGCACAGCTAGGCAACACTGGGAGGCCCTGCACTGAGGAAAGAACGCAAAGGAACATAAATTGCATCCACCATTTACATCTAAGTTTGTGGTGGTTTGTAACAATCCATTCGAGTTGTTGTTATTTTTTTCTCTCTTTCTTTGAAAGAATGTGCAGTCATTGCATGGCTTGAAAAGCAATCATATCTCCTTGATTTGCAAGCTCTGTGTGCCCTCTGCTGGCAGTTCTCTGTCCTGCCTGGCATCACAAAGCAGAGATAAGCTCTGAGACATCAGCAATGCACATCACACTGCAGTCGCTCATCAGCGCTAAAGATGCCAACTGTGTGGATAATTGTTAACGTCAGTCACATGACACCAAGAGTCACTGCTGCAGCAGGGAGAATCTGAGCTCTTGGAAAATGTTGATGAAGCACTATGCAAGAACACAAATGATATTTTTAGTAAGTCAGAAGATGAACTGTGGACAGCCCTGATATTAACTTTTATTATTGTATTCATTTAGTTAGTTATATTTATTTTCCACCTTCACAATGGTAGATCAAGGTGAGGTATAACAATAGGAATAATATAAACATATAATATAAACAGCTAGCATATGAATCATAATAACCAAACAAGAGGCTGGCCTGGAGGTTTCATAGAAGTGCTCCGCACAGCTATGCAGGAGACCTGGGGTTGGAGAGGTCATAGAGGTGGCATTCCCAGTCTCTGGAGAGAAGGCTCCCAGCCATTGCACAACAGTGACACTCAGTGGCCAGATTCGGGGGTTGGGGCAGGCGGAACGGGTTTCAGAAGGAGCCACGGTCTGTGGTCCCTAGCTTACCAAGATTGGGGGAGGGGGGGGTATAAAAGGGAGCAAAAAGCCAGGCACTTGCAAATGCAGTGGCATATACAGTCCCAGCAGAGGCTGGTTAAGAATGAGCTGTAAGTCCAAAGGAACAGGAGACAAAAAAAGCAGAAACGTGACAAAAAGAGAACCAACCAAGGAATAATGACAATTTAATAAGATATCAAATCTCAAAGTTAAACAATAAGAATAACCCTTTCTTCTGAACTTCCTTTCCCATGAAACAGGTTTACTTCTTGTGTATTCCGTATACCTCTGGAGGATTTTAAATGCCTCTATCGTATACATCCCCCTGCCATCTCTCTTCTCCTCTAATGTGTGCATATTTAGGTCCTTAAGGGCCAGATGTACTCAGATTTCTTTTACCATAGACACATGTAACCTACTTATCCTCCCTCTAAGAAGGCACATCTGGGAGCTGAGAGGCCATCAAACACCCCATAGGTCTCCCTGGGTGCTGGTGACAGGGTGGGGAAAACAAGCTTTCAGAGTCCTTAAGCTTCAGATGTCTTCTGTACCTCCCAGTACAAATAACATAGTAACACCAGTGAGAAACATACGTTTCCTGGGGTACTTGGAAAATCTGAATACACAGCCAATGAGTGATTTTACAGTCACACAACCTGTAAACAGGGAGGTTGTTTCCATTCCCTCCCCTTGTAGGATACTCTTCAGCAGGGTTGTGCATGGAAAAAAAACGTTTGGGTTGGTAGGTTATTTTGGTTCAGTTGCCATTTTTTATCCATTTTGTTTGTTTCAGTTCCTGAGTTCATTTGTTTCATGTGTTATGTTGTTTGCTTAGTTTCTATTGAAGTCAATGGGGGAAGTGATGCATCCTATTTTGGTCTCCAACAGCAGCACTCTATGACAAGAGTGGAGAAAAGTGACACCAACAGTGGCATGACCTGCCCAAGGCACAGTGAGAGGGGCAAAGCAGCACCAACAGTGGCATGAACACCCCAAGGCACTAAAAGAGGGATAAGGCGGCCCTTTGTGTGTGTGGGGGGGGGGGAGGTGTTTTTAATGGTCTTGAGTTGGGATCTGACTGCACAGAGCTACAGATAAAGCCAGCTTCGGGCTGCGGATAGCTTGCTCTATGGCCCCACTCCTGAGGATCTGGATTAGTTCTCAGGGGATTCAGAAGGAGTGCTGGAGTACCTGGAAGGTGTTCCCAGCATCCAGACAGCTAGGAGGCCGAAGGAAGATTTTGGGATCCTGGAGAAAGACCCATGAGCTCTTTCCCTGGTGTGTAGTTGTGTTATACTGTGATGTTAAGTCTAGAAGTCTTGTCTCCAATTGTATTGTGTTGTGTCATGTTGTGTGCGGTCTATGAAGAGAATCTACTGTGCGATGCCCTGGCCTGGAAGTGAGCCTTATCCAAACTGTGATTTACCTGTTAAATTTACCATAATTCAAGAAATACTTGTTTTCACCATTTCTAAATAAGCCAGCATTGAGCGCCCTCACAATACCTGCGCTGAGCGTGCAGCAGGGGCCACCAGCCTGACAGTGGCAGATAAACACCCTAAGGCAACAGAAAGATGGGGGAAATGGCATCAGCGACAGTGGCAGAAGGACCCCCCAAGCAGCAAAAATGGAGCAAAGGCAGCACATGAGCAGCCCAGAGTACCAGGAGAGGAGCAGAGGGACCCCCAACAACAGTGGCAATGAAGTCCTCAGGGCACCAGTAAAGGGGCAAAAGCAGTGCATGAACACCCCCAAGGCATCTACGGATCTACAAACCTACTCGTCAGCCGCGTTCAATGGACAAATGCATTCTTGAAGTACACTACCTTCAATAAAATCTGCACCCCTGGATCTAACTCGTAGAAGAGCATTCTCAGGAGCAGGCCCAAATTCTTTGGAACTCCATCCCCGAAGAAATCCGCTTCACATCCAACACAAAAGAATTCAAAAAACTTCTTAAAACATACCTTTTTACTTATATACACATTATTAAAGATAACATCTTAATCTAACATGTTTTTATGTGATATTTTAAACTGATGTTTTTATTGTATAATTTGTAATTGATGTTTTGTTTTATTATGTATGTTACATTGTAAACGGCTTTGACGGTCAGTTTTCTGCCCATAATGTGGTATATAAAAATCCATAAAATAAATAAAAATCCAAAGAGGGGGAAGTGGCACAAACGTTGTCATGAAGACCCCCAAGGCGCAGACTGAGAGGTAAGGCATCAAGATAGATGGCATAAATAGTAATACCTTCAGGCATAGAGTGCAGGGTGAGGCAGCAGGAAGAGTATGTTTTTAGAAAGTCCCATTAAAAATTGTTGATAATAACAGTCAGAAACACATCTGTGTCTTGAACCGTGGTTAAGAAGCCCCGTTTCTAGATAAGTAATGCGAGGAGTCCTAACTTCTATGTATATCTATGTGGATATGTTGTACCATACTAATGTTCCTTACACTGATGTTGTTATGTGCATGCTTTTACATTGGTAAAGATATACCAGATAAAGGGCCAAATAATGGATAATCAGTGTATTCCAGTTGTTGTAATCTTGAAAATGTAATAAATATTAGTAACATTAAAAAAAAAAAAAGAAATAGAGCAACAGAACTGCAGGGTTTATGAGGTAAGGAGGAGACACTATGGGCTCATCTAGAAAGAATGAAGATCTGTATATATTGGTGTGATATACAAACCTCCATCACAGGCAGAAAAATGGATAGAGATTTAATTGAAGACATTTTAAATATTGCTATGAAAAGGGAGGTGCTAATGCTAGGTGATTTCTATCTGTCGGATGTTGATTGGGACATCCTGTGGCTGTGGTGTCATCTAGAAGTAGGGAGATTCTGGATTAAACTTGCAACAACTGGTAACAGAACTGATGAGTGATGGAGTGATACTGGACCTGGCACTTTCAAATGGAGGAAGTAATTTCTGATATCATAGTGGGGGGGGTCACATTGGATCCAGGGATCACCGGTTCGTATTAAAGCACAGGCAGTGGTGGTTCACTCAAAGGTGAATATCCTGGATTTCAGGATTAAGATGGAGGAGTACCTCAAGGAGTTATTAATTGAATGGTATAAGCTAGGGGAAATAGAAGAGCAGAGGGCAAAATTAAAAGAAGATAGTGTAAGGGCAATAGATTTTTGTGTCAGGAAACTAAGTAAAGGAAAGAAGAAAAAGAGGCTACTGTGGTTTTCCAAAGAAGTAGCTAAAAATGTAATGGGAAAGCTAAGAGAACCTGGGAAAGTAGTCAGGAGATCAAAGGCGCAAATGAAAGAAAAAACAGCTAATACTGAATTTTAGTTATATTACTGACAGGAGGAAGCACAAAAGTGTGATTGTACGACATGAAGGGGGAAATATATAGAGGTTGAATATAGAGGCCAATGAGGAGAAAGCAGAATCACTTAACAAATATTTTTTATTCAGTGTTTACTGAGGAAGGACTTGGAATAGAACCACCAGAAAATGGCCATAAATAGGAATGGAAGTAGGTCCTCAATCAGTTTTCAAAAGACTGTGTTCACGAGGAGCTAGCAAAACCAAAAGTGGGTAAAGGAAAGGGGCCGGAAGGTATACATCCAAGGGTTTAAGGGAGTTTAGGAAAGCTGTGGCAGGAAAGCTGAATGACCTTTTCAATGCTTCTGTAGAGTCAGGAGTGATCTGAAAGACCTGAAGATAGATAGATGTGATTCCTCTTCACAAAACTGGAAGTAAGGAGGGGCCTGAGAATTACAGGCTGCTAAAACAAAGAATAGTGCAGTTTCTGGAATCCAGTGTATTACAGGATCTGAGGCAGCATGGTTTTATCAGAGGTAGATCTTGTCAGAAGAATCTAATAATTTCTTTCACTGGGTTACCAGAGAGTTAAGATCAGGGGAGAGCGCTAGATGTTGTGTACTTGGATTTCAGCAAGACCTTTGGCACAGTTTCCACATAGACAACTTATAAGACAAACGGAGCACCCTAGGTATGGACCCAAAAGTGACTGAATTAGAAACTGGAGATGACAAATGGTAGTGGTAAACAGAGTACACTTCAAGAAAAGGGAGTTACCAGTGGTGTGCCACAGGGATCAGTCCTAAATCTGGTTCTGTTCAACATTTTGTTTAGAAATATTATGAATAGACCACTGGGTGTTACGCTCTCCTTCTCCAACGGGGAAGAGCTAACAGTCTATTAGGTTCTTGCTAGGGAGTTAGCTATCTGTTATCGCTCACCTCCTCCAGAGGGGAGGAGTTAGTAATCTGCTGTCGCTCACTTCGCCAGGAGGGCGGAGTTGGCAAGCTGTTCTGCTATGCTTTTGAAAGGGGAAGGAGTAGAGATATGACATGACCTGCTCCTCCAGAGGAGAGGAGTTAGCTATCTGTAATTCTGTTAGCTAACTGCTGTTAGATACTCCTGTAAGGAAGGCAAACTGTATCAATCTGCTAAGGAGTAGCAATCAGTTATGGATCAACTCTTCAAGGAAGAGGAGTTGGCAATAGGTATATAATACTTCGCTATAGAGATAGCAATCTATCATGCCCACCGCTACGGAGTAGTAATCTGTATATATATTAGGGATGTGAATCGTTTTAGGACGATTAAAATTATCGTCCGATAATTTTAATATCGTCTTAAACCGTTATGGAACACAATACAATACAGATTCTAACGATTTATCATTATAAATCGTTAGAATCGTGAGCCGGCACACTAAAACCCCCTAAAACCCACCCCCGACCCTTTAAATTAAATCCCCCACCCTCCCGAACCCCCCCCCAATAACTTAAATAACCTGCGGGTCCAGCGGCGGTCCGGAACGGCAGCGGTCCGGAACGGGCTCCTGCTCCTGAATCTTGTTGTCTTCAGCCGGCGCCATTTTCCAAAATGGCGCCGAAAAATGGCGGCGGCCATAGACGAAAAAGATTGGACGGCAGGAGGTCCTTCTGGACCCCCGCTGGACTTTTGGCAAGTCTCGTGGGGGTCAGGAGGCCCCCCACAAGCTGGCCAAAAGATTCAGGAGCAGGAGCCCGTTCCGGACCGCTGCCGTTCCGGACCGCCGCTGGACCCCCACAAGCTGGCCAAAAGTTCCTGGAGGTCCAGCGGGGGTCAGGGAGCGATTTCCCGCCGCGAATCGTTTTCGTACGGAAAATGGCGCCGGCAGGAGATCGACTGCAGGAGGTCGTTCAGCGAGGGTTCCGGCGCCTCGCTGAACGACCTCCTGCAGTCGATCTCCTGCCGGCGTCATTTTCCGTACGAAAACGATTCGCGGCGGGAAATCACTCCCTGACCCCCGCTGGACCTCCAGGAACTTTTGGCCAGCTTGTGGGGGGCCTCCTGACCCCCATGAGACTTGCCAAAAGTCCAGCGGGGGTCCGGAAGGACCTCCTGCCATCCAATCTTTTTCGTCTAAGGCCGCCGCCATTTTTCGGCGCCATTTTGGAAAATGGCGCCGGCTGAAGACGACAAGATTCAGGAGCAGGAGCCCGTTCTGGACCGCTGCCGTTCCGGACCGCCGCTGGACCCGCAGGTTATTTAAGTTATTTGGGGGGGGGTTCGGGAGGGTGGGGGATTTAATTTAAAGGGTCGGGGGTGGGTTTTAGGGGGTTTTAATGTGCCGATTTTTCGATTTTTCGATTTTTCGATTTTTAACGATTTTTCACGATATTTTACCCCCCCAAACGGCAACAATACGATTCCCTCCCCCTCCCAGCCGAAATCGATCGTTAAGACGATCGAGGACACGATTCACATCCCTAATATATATATATAAGCTGCTGGCAAGTCTCAGAGAAAGAGGAGTAGCTGTCTCTATAATACTTCCGTGAGTGGAGTCAGTGGTCTGTAGCGGTTGGCTCCCACAAGGTGACAGTAGTGAAAGGAATGACCATCTAGAGGAAATGGTGAATCCCTGGGCCGATGGCAGATGACAGCGCCCTCAGGAGGAGATCCTGAGAGGAACCACCGGCTAGGCTAGAATATGAGATAAACACAATAGTTCTTTATTAGACTGGAAGCTGGATTGCCAGAGGTGGCAGAAGTGAGTCACTGTGTCCGGCAAGGCTGAAGTCCTTCTGATACTGGAATGTAATCTCTGGGTCGCTGAGCTGTAGAGAGAGACTAGAATTAGTGAGTAGACAGGGTATACTGGATACAAGATGGTACACTCACAATAGTAGATGTCTGTAATGGTCTCTATGCCACAGAGGGTCTTCAGTACATTCAGGAACAGGAGCCGTAGGCGAGCATTGGTTCCCACAAACAGTCTGTAATAAGAACTCACAATTGCTGTATATCAAATGGCTTCTAAAGTAGAAGAGAGACTATAGTAGATTCTAGGAACATGGGCCCTCGTGGAGCGAGTACCGGTTCCTATCTGTAATCTTGCCAATGTAACTCTTGATCTCTGTACCTGCGATAATGTCTTTGACGGAAGGGAGTCTTCAGAGCTATAGGAATGTAGGCCCTCGTGGAGCGAGTACTGATTCCTATGTAATAGAACTCACTGTGTTCACGTCCGCGATCACTTCCAGGAAACAAGGAGTCTTCTGAGTGTTCTGGCAATCTGAAATCAAGAAGAGAGAGTGGAACCCCCGTGGAGCGGGTACTCCTGGTAAGTTTGAAAAGGCTGAGCAGTGGGGACGGGCTCCCCGGCTGACTCGGATTGTTGGTGCAAGTATCGTGGACTGCCGAATGAACTAAAATTTAAGAATTCAGCACAAATATGCATGTTCTAGACCTGCTCCAACAAATTTATAGAAACATAGAAAAGATGGCAGAAAAGGACCAACGGTCCATCCAGTCTGCCCAGCAAGCTCATGAAAGTTTCTGCTGTGCCATAAAAGTCACCCCCATAATTACCAGTTTCCCAGACTGTCAAAATCAGGGCCCTTGTTGCTTGCTGTTTGAGTCCAATTCCCTGTTACCTTCTGCAGTAGAAGCAGAGAGAATTGTTGGAGTTGCATCAAGGGTTTCAGGCTTAGTGGTTAAGGGTAGTAACTGCCACATCAACAAGTTACCCCTATGTTTGTTTTCCCAGGCTACCAAATTCAATATCCTTATTGCTTCCTGTCTGAATCTAATTCCCCTTTTCCTCTTTTCCCCCTGCCATTGAAGCAGAGAGCAATGATGGTGTTTCATTAACAGTATGAAGGCTTATTGGTTAAGAGTAGTAACTGCCACACTAGCAAGTTACCCCCATGCACTCATTTCTTAATTTCTATCCTCTAGGAATCCACAGTGTTTATCCCATGCCCCTTTGAAATCTTTCACTGTTTTTGTCTTCACCACCTCCTCCGGAAGGGCATTCCAGGCATCCACCACCCTCTCCATGAAGAAATATTTCCTGATGTTGGTTCTGAGTCTACCTCCCTGGAGTTTCATTTTGTGACTCATATTATAACTGATTTCTTTCCCATGGAAAAGGTTTGTTGTTGATTGTACATCATTAAAACCTCTCAGGTATCTGAAGGTCTGTATCATATCTCCCCTGCACTTCTTCTCCTCCAGAGTGTACATATTTAGGTCCTACAACCTCTCCTCATAAGTCATTTAATGGAGACCACCCACCATTCTGGTCACCTTCTCTGGACTGCCTCCATCCTGTCTATGCCCTTTTGAGATACAGTCTCCAGAACTGAACACAGTACAGGTGGATGCCTGGAATGCCCTTCCGGAGGAAGTGGTGAAGACCAGAACTGTGAAGGACTTCAAAGGGGCGTGGGATAAACACTGTGGATCCATAAAGTCTAGAGGACGTGAATGAAGAGTGGGTGGCTCGCGGGAATGACGGCTACTGCCTGGAAATAATACCCTTATTCAATAAACATACACACGGTTAATGCGACTCCAACATTGCTCCAAGCTTCAACGGCAAGAGGAAATGTGGAAAAAGAATTGCATTCACAAAAAGCGGGGAGTAGCTTGCTTGTTACGGCAGTTACTACCCCAAACCAAATAACCCTGATACTTCACTTTCAATGCATAACCAGCATAGCTCTCTGCTTCAACGGCAGGGGAGAAAGTCTGATACTTCGAGCATATCCAGCATAGCTCTCTGCTTCAATGGCAGGGGGAATGAAGAAAAGTGGATCTATATACAGATAACAACCAACAAGGACTGAATCACATAGTCTGGGTAAACAAATAAGCATGGGTGTAGCTTGCTTATTGCGGCGGTTACTACCCCTAACTAATTAAGCTAGATATTTCACTTAGATGCAGCTCCAATACTGCTCTCTACATTAATGGTGGGGGTGGAAGGGAAACAGAACCAAAGGGTTACTAAGAGCCAAGAGTAACAGATAAGTATGAGAAAAAAAAAAAGTGCGAAGCTTGCTGGGCAGACTGGATGGGCCGTTTAGTCTTCTTCTGCCGTCATTTCTATGTTTCTATGTTACTCCAGGTGAGGCCTCACCAAGGACCTATATAAAGAGATTATCACCTCCTTTTTTTTTACTAGTTCCTCTCTCTATGCAGTCCAGCATTCTTCTGGCTTTAGCTATCGCCTTGTCACATTGCTTCGCCATTTTCAGCTCGCTAGACACTATCACCCCAAGGTCCCTCTCTTGCTCCATGCACAACCCTTCACCCCCCCAACACATATAGCTTTTTTGGATTACCACACCCCAGATGCATGACTCTACACTTCTTGGCACTGAATCACAGTTGCCATATCTTCGACCACTGTTCAAGCTTCCTTAAATCACGTCTCATTCTCTCTACTCCCTCTGATGTGTCCACTCTGTTGCAGATCTTAGTATCATCTACAAATAGACAAACTTTACCTTCTATCCCTTCCGCAATGTCACTCACAAAGATATTGAACAGAATCAGTCCCAACACCGAGCCTTGTGGCACTCCACTAACACCACTTTCTCATCAGAGTAAGTTCAATTTACCATTATACACTGTCTTCTGTCCGCCAACCAGTTTGTAATCCAGGCCACCACCTTGCCACTCACTCCCAAGCTTCTCATTTTATTCAAAAGCTTCCTATGTGGGACCGTATCAAAAGCTTTGCTGAAATCCAAGTAGATCACATCGAGCGCTCTTCCTCGATCCAATTCTTTAGTTACCCAATCAAAAAAATCAATCAGATTTGTCTGACAGGACCTTCCCCTAGTGAATCCATGTTGTCTCGGGTCCAGCAATCCTCCTGACTGTAGATAGTTCACTATCCATTCCTTCAGCAGAGTCTCCATTAATTTACCCATCACTGAGGTGAGGCCAAACAGACTGTAGTTTCCAGCCTCCTCTCTGCTCCCACTCTTGTGAAGCAGGACCACCACCGCTCTTCCCCAATCACTCAGCACCACCCCCGTTTCCAGGGATCTATTGAACAGGTCATGCAGCAAACCTGACAGCACATCTCTGAGCTCCCTCAGTATCCTGGGATGAACCTCATCAGGCCCCATGGCCTTGTCCACTTTCAGTTTTCCTAGCTCTTCTCATACATTCTCTTCTGTAAACGGAGTTTCATCTACCCCATTTCCACCAATTACCATTGGTGAAAACTAGACATTTGTCAACTAGCAAAGGTCCTTCTCCAGGGTCTTCTTTAGTGAACACCGAACTGAAGTATTTGTTTAATATTTCTGCCTTTTCTTCATCTCTTTCCACACATTGATCATTGTCACCTTTTAGTTTCATTTTGGAATTTTCTCCTTTCTCTGATGTATCTGAAAAATGTTTTGTCACCTCGCTTTACCTCTTTGGCAACCCTTTCTTCCACCTGACTTTTAGCTTTCTTGATTTCCTTCTTTGTCTTCCTCAGTTTCATCAGATATTTTTTCCTGTGTTCCTCCTTTTGGGATCCTTTATATTTCTTGAAAGCTATTCTTTTTTTGCTTTTATTTTATCAGCCACCTCCTTTGTGAACCAGACCAGTTTCTTATTTCTCTTACTTTTGTTTACTTTTCTAACATATTGTTGCTTTTGTAATTGCTTCTTTTAGTTTGGCACACTATTGTTCCACCTCTCCCAGTCTTCTAGTTCTACCTGCAGGTACTTCCCCATTTCAATAAAGTTCGTATTTTTGAAATTCAAAACCCAAATCTTCATGTGACTTCTCTGCATCCTGTTTGCGATATCAAACCATACCATTTGATGATAACTAGTGCTGAGGGGGGCTCCCACCTGGACATTAGAGAAATTATCCTAGGTCGAGTATAACTCCCTCCCTCCTGGGTTCCATTACCATCTGTTTGAACAGAGACCCTCGTAGGGCATCCACTATCTCTCTACTTCTGGTAGATTGCGCAGAAGGGATCCTCCAGTCTACTTCTGGCAGATTAAAATCTCCAACAATCAACACTTCTCCCTTCTTTCCTATTTTCTGGATGTCCGTGACCACATCTCTGTCCAGGTCTTCCAATTGAGTCAGAGGCCTATAAACCACTCCAGTATAAATGGATGCACTATCCTCATTTTTTAGGATGGCCCATAATGCTTCTTCTCTACTCCACATTCTTTGCAATTCAATTGCTTGGATATTGTTTTTGACATAAAGAGCTACTCCTCCCCCTTTTCTGTCCTTTTTGTCCTTCCTTAACAAGTTATAGCCCGGTATGGCCATATCCCAATCATGAGAATCCCTTGTCTCCGTGACTGCAACAATGTCCAAATTTGCCTCTACCATTAGGGCCTACAGGTCTGGGATTTTATTGCCCAAACTGCAAGCATTTGTAATCATCGCTTTCCAATATTTCTCTCTGTTTTGTTGCACTTCCTAGTCACCTTTACTGGTTTCTTGAGGTGATTGATTTTATTATTTTCTCCTTCCACTTCCTGTATTGCTGCTTAGGGGTGACATGTCAATTTCATTGGCCATTTCCTGCCACCCCCATTCTTTAGTTTAAATGCCTGATAATATATGATCTGAATTTCTCACTTAGCATCTTCCTTCCTGTTGCAGACAAATGTAGGCCATCCTTTCCATAAAGCCTTTTACTGCTCCATACACGACCCCAGCCTCCAATATATCCAATATATTCCTCACATCCTAAATATTGTTACAATGTTTTTAATTGTTAAGTTTCTTATTATATTTGATGTCGAATTGGGAAATGTTTCTACCATGTTACTCTCTGCAGTTATTCACATTGTTAATTGTAAACCGGGTTGATGTGATTCATATCATGAAACTTGGTATAATAAAAATAATAAATAAATAAATAAATAAATAAATAAATAAATACAAACACTTTCTGTACACCAGGTTTTGAGCCAGGAATTGAAATTATCTATATGGCATAACTTCTCATTTCCTTTTCCACGAAAAGGTAGTACTTCCGAAAAGGCAATAGACTTTGTAGTGTGTCTTATCATCTTTCCTAGATTTTGGAAATCTTTTTGTACTTCATGGAAGCTATTTCTATTGAGGTCATTGATTCCCAGATGGATGATAACACTGATTTCAAAGTTTCTACTTTCTTCTTCAATGTCTTGGACTATCTGCTTTGTATTTCTACTAGCTGAGGATCCTGGAAGGCATTTAACTGTTGTGTCACCATCAAAATGTGCTCCCAAATTGGTTCTTCTGATGACTGAGTCTCCTAGCAGAATCAGCTTTCTTTTTTGACATTAGGCGATTTCACTTTAGCAAACATTTCAAATTCTATTGCTGAGGTTTCTTCATTCTCCAATGCAGAACAAGTATTTTGCAAGTGTAACTGTGGGAAGAATGGCTATATCTTCATCACAGGCCTTATTCTGCCTGAGCCTACTTGTAAATTAACAGTGTGGAGCAAAACATCACGTTTATACGGGAATATGAGTCATTTGGAATAGAATAGAAAAGAATAATCCTTAGTAGTAGGAAACAATAATCTCCAGTTATCCACTAAATTAAATATTTCCACCAACTGAACTAATTTTTTCCTATGTCTTGCAAGCAACTATCCAGAGGCTTTAGAGTTATCTAAAAAAGGATGCATTGTTAAGTTGAAGTCTCCCCCCAACGTTAAAAGGCCTTTTCCATATGCTACCAATTGATCTTTAAGGACATCGTAAAATTGTCCTTGATCGTGGTTGGGAACATAAATATTAATAAGAGAGAGCACTACCCCATCAACAATCTCATGGAGAATTATATATCTGCCCTCTTTGTCTCTATATGCATTCGTTACTTGAATGTAAAGAGAGGAGCAAAAAAGAATACCTACTCCTTTAGTTTTCTTATTATCAGTTGCAGATGCTAGAAAAATCTGTGAGTATATTTTATGTCTATGCAAATGTTTGTCCTGTTTGCTGAGTTTCTTGAATGAAAGCAATATCTGCTTTCTGTCGCAATAATTTTTTAAGTAAGAACTGTCTCTTATATGGTATATTTAACCCCCTAACATTCATAGAAACAATTCTTTTAGAAGCCATCATAGAATGTTATGTTTTTCTTCATTTTCCATCTGCCATCCTTAAATTTGAAAGATTTATCTTTTTCCCCTCTGAAAGCAAGAATAAGCTCAATATCCTCCCTAATTTCTCCAAAATCCCTTCCCACCCCTTTCCCCCTTCCCCACCCCCGCATCCAAACTGTTGATCCGCCCCCTCCCGAAACTCCATCTCTAAGTGAAATAGAGTCCTAAGGAGGAATAACATCATCCTCCAGATGCTTTACTTCCCCCACATAAAAGATCATTCTCATCATCATCATCATAACAGAATCAAAAGGCAATCTGAAACTAATTTAAGACATTCTCAACAACTGTAAAACAAGATCCTCTCTCTGAGAGGATGAAACTAGTCACAAGAGTAACCTTCCATGTGTCCTCAAAGCTGTTGCTCAGCAACTTTCAAAATCCCATCTGGGTATCCAAGAGAGCAGTCCATCTCTTCAAGTTTTAGCTGCTTTGTTTCCTATACCATTGGGAGGAAGCCTGTCTAATTGGCTTGCATGCATCCAACACACTGCTAGCATCACTATAAGGTAGATCGATGATATCAATCCCAGCGTTTTGCAATACTTACAAAGCTTCCTCTCTAGATTTAAACTTATAACTGGCCCCTCCAATCGAAAACAGTAAGCCAAAAGGGAAGATCCTAATACAACCCCACTAAATACATATACAACCACACATTTAAAAACATCACAAAAATGAATGTATTATAGGCAGTGAACATTTATAAATACAATATAATCATTAATGTAACCACTTTAGATAGAAACAACTTATTCTCAATAAAATAAACACTATGTGTTTCAGATATCGCTCAACTGAATCTTCACATATATTCTACTAAAGTGCTTATAAGTGCAGATTCTCGTAGTTTTCAACTCCATGGCTTTCCTCCATTAGTCACTGCCATAATATGATTCACTTGAGTACTGCCCGGTACTACTCCCCGACGAAGATCTTCGTTTCACCTGTCAAGCAGGCTTCCTCAGGGGAAACTTCTAATATCCCTATAACAACCAAAAACAAAACCATTTACCATGTCCCACATAAAACCAATGACTACATATGACTTTAACTATAAATCCTTACCGTGTGAGTCCAACAAGGGACCTCACAAAAATTTGTATCCAAACCACGAATTTCTTAAAGAGTTTAAATTCACTTCATCTTCATCAATGCTTTATCTCAATTCTTCAATTTGGTCACGAAACTGCAACCACAAACAATATTCTCAATCATCAAAATTCGACTTAAACAAAAAAAGGGAAGACAACATACTACTTGAACAAACGCTACCACCACATACCTTCAAAAAGCGGAAGTGACATCATCACTTCCTTTCTGCATGGATCTCCTTTCTACGCAACTTATGCCATTGCCTACTCTATATATAGCCCTCAACCACCTCATCTACCGATTAATGAAAATAATAATAAATTTACTCGTCATCAATAATCCATTGCTACAAACACTTATGGTAACCACACAATCACCACTCAAACAATCGTCATGAATCTGTTCTAAACCCCTCCAAAAGAGTTACCAGCAAATAATTCAACAAGAATTAAAATTCCATCCGCACAATTATTTAAAGAAAGCGCCTCACTCAATTGGACCATTGAGTCCATGTGGGCTCACAGTATTCCAGTTGAAAATGTAACGTTGTTCAACCCGTCTTAAAATTGATGATAAATCACCCCCAAAGCTTGATCTTTTTGATAACAAAGAATTTTAATTCTTCAATCGAGTGACATTTATCACTCCAGTGTTTGACCAATGGGGCATTCTCAACACATGACCGAATCCTACTTCTATGTTCACCAATGCGCAATTTAATGGCTCTAGCAGTTTGTCCAATATAAATAAGCTGACATGGACAAATGATTACATAAATCACGCCACTAGAAGTGCAAGTAAACCATTCAGGAATCACATAAGGATGACTCAAATTAGAATGATAAAACACTTTCAACGGTAAAACATGCTCACAAACGGAACATGATCCACAAGCAAATTGACCCCGTTCAGAATCTGCTCCACTATACTGATTCCCACTTAGCTTTAAATTATCCCACAAGTTCTTCCGTTTTTTCAAAGAAAAAATAGGTTCATCAACAAAAATATTCAAAGGGGATAATACATGCCAGTACTTTTTAACAATCTCTTTAATTTGAAAAGCCTTAGTCGAATAAGGAATGGTACACACCATTCGAGAAAGAGGCTCCTTCTGTGAATTAATCAACAAGTTATCTCTATTTGAAAACAAGGCACGTTTATATGCCTTTTTTAAAATAGAGTTTGAATAACCCCGGTTCTTAATTCTGGTATTCAATTTTTCAGATTGTATTTTGAATTCATCGGTGGAGGTACATAAACGCCTATATCTAAGGAACTGTCCCACTGGTATGTTGTTCTTCAATTGCAGCGGATGAAAACTACGAGAATGCAAAAGTGTGTTTTTATCCGTGGGTTTCCTATATACAGTGGTCATAATCTGAAAATTCTGCAAAGAAACCTTCATATCTAAAAAAGAAACAGCATATCTGTCCATAGTTACTGAAAATTTCAAGTTAGAATCACCACAATTAATAACTTGAAAAAATCTTTCCAGATCCTCAACTTCTCCCCTCCAAACCACAAAAACGTCATCTATATATCTCCCCCACCAAAGGACCTGTGTATACCAAATTGAGGAATAAACTACTCGTTGTTCAAAAGCAGCCACATAAAGACATGCTAAAGTGTGCGCAATAGGTGAACCCATGGGGATACCTTTGACTTGTAGAAAAAATCGAGACTTGTACGAAAAGTAACTATTGAAAAGTGTAATCTCTGCTATAGTCAACAAAAATTGTAATTTTTTCTCTGAAAAATCCATAGAACCAAGTAGATCTTTGATAATACCAAGGGCAGCAGACTGTGGAACGTTAGTATAAAGGGCAGTAATATCTGCAGTAGCCAAAAGCCAGTCTGATTCAACCTTAGGCAATAACTTTAATTGATTAAGAAAATGGATAGAATCCTTTATATATGAAGGAATAAGAAGTGCCTGAGGTTGTAAGATCTTATCTAAATATTTCGCCAATGGCTCAAAAATTGAACCTATGCCTGACACTATAGGCCGACCCGGCGGAGAAATAAGGGACTTATGTATTTTTGGCAAGATAAAAAAATGTGGAATACACGGACACACTACTGTAAGATAATTAAACTCTTTGCCAGAAATGATCTTATCTTTAAAGGCCACCTGTAAAATGTTATTAATCCGCATATGAATATCATGGGTCGGATCAGTGTCTAATGCTGTGTAATATTCAGTATCTTCCAACTGTCTAAGCACCTCACAATCATAGCTTACTTCATCTAAAACCACAATTCCGCCTCCTTTATCCGCTGAAACAATTTTAATGGATCTGTCATTCTGTAATTCTCTCAAGGCTAACCATTCATCCTTAGACAAATTATACGCAGGAACTTCCCTAGTTTTATCCAAATTTTCCAAATCATTCAAAACCAAAGTTTCAAATGCCTGAATCAAAGTACTAGGGGGTGAAGGTGGAGACCACCCCGAAGGTTTAAACAAAGCATTTTTATCAGGGATATAATCACTCGGTCCAAAAAACTCTCTAATATGGAGTCTACGAAAAAATTTTTGAAGCTCAATACGTGTCTGAAAGGGATCATATCTAGAAAACGGAATGAAAGAAAACCCTTTGTCCAATACACTAATCATAGATGACGAGAGTTGTTTAGAGGATAAATTCACAACGGCTTCACAGCCATTTTTATGATTATCCAATGTGTCCCTCACATCCCTATCTGGATTTAATCTCAATGGCGTAAATTGTAATTCGTCTGCATGCGTGTATTTTTTTGTGTACGAAACGTTTTTGAATTTTTGTTGCCTTGGGTCCGAGCGCCTAAAAAAGACGAGGAAGACTGTACTTCACTATTATCAGTTGCAGTTTCCTTAAAATGGACATGTCGGGAATCTTGCTTATTTTTCGCTGTGTTTTGACCAACATCATCCCCCGAATCATCGGAGGATGAGAAATCCCCTGGTTTTTTAAAACCCTTCTTTCTATTCACATTCATCCACGGGTAGACATAGCCACCCGTGTAAAGTGTTTTATCATTCTAATTTGAGTCATCCTTATGTGATTCCTGAATGGTTTACTTGCACTTCTAGTGGCGTGATTTATGTAATCATTTGTCCATGTCAGCTTATTTATATTGGGCAAACTGCTAGAGCCATTAAATTGCGCATTGGTGAACATAGAAGTAGGATTCGGTCATGTGTTGAGAATGCCCCATTGGTCAAACACTGGAGTGATAAATGTCACTCGATTGAAGAATTAAAATTCTTTGTTATCAAAAAGATCAAGCTTTGGGGGTGATTTATCATCAATTTTAAGACGGGTTGAACAACGTTACATTTTCAACTGGAATACTGTGAGCCCACATGGACTCAATGGTCCAATTGAGTGAGGCGCTTTCTTTAAATAATTGTGCGGATGGAATTTTAATTCTTGTTGAATTATTTGCTGGTAACTCTTTTGGAGGGGTTTAGAACAGATTCATGACGATTGTTTGAGTGGTGATTGTGTGGTTACCATAAGTGTTTGTAGCAATGGATTATTGATGATGAGTAAATTTATTATTATTTTCATTAATCGGTAGATGAGGTGGTTGAGGGCTATATATAGAATAGGCAATGGCATAAGTTGCGTAGAAAGGAGATCCATGCAGAAAGGAAGTGATGATGTCACTTCCGCTTTTTGAAGGTATGTGGTGGTAGCGTTTGTTCAAGTAGTATGTTGTCTTCCCTTTTTTTGTTTAAGTCGAATTTTGATGATTGAGAATATTGTTTGTAGTTGCAGTTTCGTGACCAAATTGAAGAATTGAGATAAAGCATTGATGAAGATGAAGTGAATTTAAACTCTTTAAGAAGTTCGTGGTTTGGATACAAATTTTTGTGAGGTCCCTTGTTGGACTCACACGGTAAGGATTTATAGTTAAAGTCATATGTAGTCATTGATTTTATGTGGGACATGGTAAATGGTTTTGTTTTTGGTTGTTATAGGGATATTAGAAGTTTCCCCTGAGGAAGCCTGCTTGACAGGTGAAACGAAGATCTTCGTCGGGGAGTAGTACCGGGCAGTACTCAAGTGAATCATATTATGGCAGTGACTAATGGAGGAAAGCCGTGGAGTTGAAAACTACGAGAATCTGCACTTATAAGCACTTTAGTAGAATATATGTGAAGATTCAGTTGAGCGATATCTGAAACACATAGTGTTTATTTTATTGAGAATAAGTTGTTTCTATCTAAAGTGGTTACATTAATGATTATATTGTATTTATAAATGTTCACTGCCTATAATACATTCATTTTTGTGATGTTTTTAAATGTGTGGTTGTATATGTATTTAGTGGGGTTGTATTAGGATGTGTTATTCTTAATAAATGTGTGTTTTAAAATTACTTATGTTATATTACTTAAGGTTCTCCTTGTATATGGGGTAATTGTGTATGTTGGGGAACCAATATTTGATTATTTTCCCTCAGTAATTGTATGCAAAAGGGAAGATCCAGCAATATTTCACATTGTCCTTCCAAACTTTTCCTATGATAACCCTCATCTCTCCCTGCCTCTGTAATGTGGACAAAATAGGTCGCTGTAAAGAGAGATCGTGTGGCCTTCCCATTCCACAGTACCTTTGGTTCTTATAATGCCAATAATTTTCTCTTTAACTTGGAAATCTTTCAGGCATGCCACAATATCTCGAGGGAGATTCCCCTTCTTTGGGCCTAATGCCCAATGAGCTCTCTCAATGTGAATTACAGTTTCTTCCTTCTTCATCGCTGTATCTCCAAGTAGGATGACCTTGCAAATACATTGCGTCATTAAGATAGTGTCATCATACTGAGTGTCCTCCGGTAGGCCCCGAATCCTAATATTGCTTCTCCTTGAACTATTATCTAGATCCTCCAATTTGTCGTAGATCTCTGTCTGATTATCAAAAAGGGTGGTGGTAGAGCTTTAACTTCCAAAATGAGCAGTTTGTGTTCCTCCCATTTCTGCTGTACCTCCTCCATGTGATTTCCCAGCTTCATAATCTCACCCTTCATTTCAGCCATCATCGCCTGTATTTAATTTTCATAGATTTAAAATCTTTTCGTAAATCCCAAAACCAACCTCACAGTTCTGAGCGGGTGATTGTTTGATCAGGCTTATTGTTTTCCCCCCTGATTTCAGCATCAGGTTCCAAGTCTGAGGAGGCATGTTCCCTTGTGGACTGAGTGCAGCTCGCATGCTTCCCTGTAGCTGTGCCTACTTCAAAGAAACTCCTAATTTCGGTTGTTTTTCAGTGGATAGCCACAGCAAGGAAGCGTTACCAATTCTCCAGTTGAGAATGTAAGCTTACATTCTATGATTGAATCTATGTTTTAATGCAAGAATTTTAAAGCATCTAGTTGGAGCAATCGCTTCACGCTGCCATCTTGGGGGATGACGTCACTTCCTCCAGAACCACTGCTTTTTAATATATTTTATAAATGACTTGGAAATGGGAACAACAAGTGAGGTGATCAAATTTGCCAATGACACAAAATTATTCAAAGTTGCTAAATCACAAGAAGATTGTGAGAAATTGCAAGAGGATATTGCAAAACTGAGAGACTGAGCATGCAAATGGCAAATGAAATTTAATGTGGACAAATGCAAAGTGATGCACTTAGGGAAGAGTAACCCAAATTATATCCTCATAATGCAAGATTCCACAGTAGGAGTCACTACTCAGGAAAAGGATCTAGGTGTCATCATTAAAGATACGCTGAAATCTTCTGTTCAGTGTGCAGCAGCAGCCAAGAAAGCAAATAGAAAGCTGTGGATTATTAGGAAAGGAATGGAAATAAAACAGAGAATATCATAATGCCTGTGCATTGCTCCATGGTGCAACCTCATCTTGAGTACTGTGTGCAGTTCTGGTCACCACATCTCAGAAATGATATAGCAGAATTAGAAAAGGTACAGAGAAGGGCGACTAAAATGATAAAGGGGATGGAACAATTTCCCTATGAAGAAAGGCTAAAGAGATTAGGACTCTTTAGTTTGGAGAAGAAACAGATCAGAGGAAATATGATAGAAATTTATAAAATAATAAGTGGAATGGAACCAGTAAACGTTAATCAGTTGTTTACTCTTTCGAAAAGTACAAAGACCAGGGGACACACAATGAAGTTATTAAGTAATACATTTAAAACTAACAAGTGAAAATATTGTTTTACTCAGCGCATTATTAAGCTCTGGAATTCTTTGCCAGAAGATGTGGTGAAAGCTATTAAAAAAGGTTTGGACAAGTTCCTGCAGGAAAAGTCCATTATTACGTTAGAATTGGAGAAATCCACTGCTTATTCTTAGGATAAGCAGCTTGGAATCTATTTACCCCTTGGGATCCTGCCAGGCACTTGTGACCTGGCTTGGCCACTGTTGGAAACAGGATACTGGGCTTGATGGACCTTTGGTCTGACCCAGTATGGCATGTTCTTATGTTCTTATGCACCTATCAGTGGAGGAGTAGCCTAGTGGTTAGAATAAGGGGCTATGACCCAGGGCAACCAGTGTTCAAATCCCACTTCACTACTTGTGAACTTTCATAAGTCCCTTTACCCTCCATTGCTTCAGGTACAAAATTAGAATAGTGGAATATATAAATAAATCTTTTCTCTGCTGAAGGATCCCTGCCTGTGGTGCAGGATCAGTCAGTAGATGTTTCCTCAGTTTAACTTTGAAACCAAAGAATCCCACAACATAATTTTGAATTCCTGATGGTAAAGAGGTACATTTGTCTCCTCAGAAGCCGAAGATAAGGGGGGGGGGGGGGGGGAGCAGGTACAGTTATGTTTACCACTTACAGCATTGCCCGGCAAGCAGCTGCAGCCACCCATTCTCTGCTGCTCAATGCTGCATGTAAAATGCCACCACTTCTGCCCTGAACCTAGATGTGCACCAGGCTATATAGGCCCTGACTTGGGAACCCACGCACTCAGTGCTTCTCGATGATGTCACACATTTAAACCCTGGCCGTGCAACACAGAACTGCTTGCTGAATAGGTCCCTTGTCTTTGCCTAAGCCATGCCTTCATCTTTAGCCTCAGCCTGCTTCACCTGTAGCCGCAGCCACAACCTTCAGTCTGTCTCCGTCTTCAGCCTCAGCCACAGGAATCAGTCCATCCTTGTCTTCAACCACAGTCTGCAGCCTCAGCTTTGCTTCATCTTCAGCCATGCCTGCTCTTTGGATCTGCCCGTAGTTACAGACTCCTGGCCCATGCAAAGGCTTGACTGCCTGCCAGTGGCACAAACCTTGGGTAACGAGGTTACCTCAATTGTGCCACAGCAAGAAGGGCTCACACTGCACAAAACACGATGCAAGCACTTGTGGCGGATTTTGAAACTTTGGCCCTGTGGATGTGGGCCTGGAGCTCTGGCAGAGAGCTATCAGAGACATAGGAATGAAGAAAGTAGTTAGTAATGTTAGCTTTCAGATATGGTAAGTGGAACTATGCCAAATAGAGGCAGTCATTGTCTAGCAAGCAGATCCGCCCTTTCTGCGCAGCTGTTTTCAAGTGCTAGTCAGCAGGATGTTCCCTGCTGACACAATGTCATTCTTCCTAAGAGGACAGGATCTACATCGGGTCATGCTGAATACGCAGGACTGTACTGGATCTTCCCCTTTGCCTGTCCAGTAAGAGAATCCTCATTACTGGACTACCCTGCTGTTTACTACGACCTGTAAGTCAGGTTGTACTTTGATCCTGTGTTGCTTTTCATTTACCTTTACTAGAATGCATGACTGTTGCATGCTATTTAATCCAGAACCTGACAGTACTAACAAGAGCATTAGCGAAAAAAAAAGTGAGAGATTGAGATCATTCCCATCATGCCCTGGCTTATAAATGAGGTTCATTCCTATCAAGGTGTGTGCAAAAACAAATCCATTTGGAAACACTGTCCCAGGTTTCTTGCAGCCACTGATATGGGAAAGATACAGGCAGCCATAGTGCTTGTCTTATCCTGATGATACATACAATAACTCCCTCTCAGAGATTAGACTTTTTCCTGCTACTAGATAGCACTACAAACCACAACGAGGCATAATAGCAGTAAGTAACTCTAAAAGAGCACTTTGTTTTTTCTGGTAAATTATATTTTTTCTAATCTTTCTAGCACTGTAAGTTTTGAAGCAAGAAACTTCAAAATTTCTGCCTTCTCTCTGAACAAAATAGTCACTGCTCAAAATGCTCTTAGTTTCAATTTTACCTAAAAAAAAATAAATTTGAAGTCATAACATGCAGCTGCCAGCTGGAATACCCTGCTTGAAAAAGTGCTGAAATACGATTGGTCCTGTTCCTTCCTTGTCCCATCTCCAACTGGCTCTGCTCTGTCTGACGTCAAGTCTAAAAGATTCACTGCTTTTCTTTCCCCATTTACTTTAATGGGACTGAACTGAATGAGCTAAAAAGGACTGTGATTATTTTGGGTGGGGGGGACTGTAGTCATTTGGTTCAGTTGACCCAGACCAAAATGAAAATCTGCTTCATTCATCCCATTTGTCCGTTTGGATTGAAATGAATGCACATCCCTACTTTTTAGAGATGCTCCTGCCACTGGAACTTTCCCTGTATTTGGTATCTGAATAAGGCTGTTGATTTTTTTTTTGTCACCCCAAACAGGAAATTTAGCAATTCTGTATGCAAAAGAAATCCTCTTTCTGATTGAGGGTTCTTCAATGAAGAATCCTCTAGAACATTGTGAGCCTCTACTACTACACCTTAGTGCAGAACCCTCCTGGGTTATATCCACAGACCTGATAACCTTCCTCAGTTCCAGACTGCAAATTCACTTTGTCAGGGGAAAAAAAATCTAATCGGTTTGGGATTAGTGTATCGTGAATAGAACCGCAGGCTGGCTCAAAGAGCGCTAAACTTCAGATGGCAGATAGCCTGCTGTATGGCCCCCCACCCCTGAAGATCTGGATTTGTCCTCAAGGGATTCAAAAGCAATGTAAGAGAATACCTGGACGATGTTTCCAGCATGTGGATGGCCAAAGGAAGGTGTGGGATCCCTGGAGCAGACCTGTGAGTTCTTCCTTTGATGTGCATTCAGGTGTTAAGTCTGAAAGTCCCGTTCCTTGTCTGTAAGCAGAGGTCTTGCCTCCAATCGTGTTGAGTGTTACTACTGAAGAGAATCCACTGTGAAAAGACCTGGTCTGAATACCTGGACTGGAAGCAAGCCTTACCCATTTGTGTACTTTCTGTTAAGTAGTAAACCTGCAACGCAGAGTCAGAAAATGGAAATCCCTGTTGCAGACCAAGGAGTTTATTCACTACTTCCCTTTTCAAATACATCACCTTTGGGCGCTCTCCCACTCTGGATCCTCCTGGTCTCCAAGATTTCTCTCCCTCCGCATAGGCTGATTGTTACAAATTTGAGCCTCGGCCACCTTCCCTGGAGGAAGTCTAGAAGGAAATCAAGGGTAGAAGAACAACAAAGAACTCATAGAGAATCTTTATGTTGACTCTATTATCATGATCCAAGATGCGTCCCATTGGGGACAGAGCTGGAGCTTCCATTGGGCAAGTTAGGTAGTCGCCGAGAGCTCCAAAACTTTGGGGATGGCAAAATCCTGCCAGCACAAGGCCCGGAGCTGCTGGCAGAGCCCATCCTGCCTATAGCTGAAGAACAAAAAAAAAAGGTTTTGAAGGTAGGGCCACTGGCAGACCTTCTCACCAGAAGCTGAAGATCAAGAGGAGGCCTGGAGTCACAGGCAGAGCCCATCCCACCAGAAGCTGAAGAATGCAGGAAGAGGCCTGGAGCTTCTGCCTCAAGAGGGGAAGGAGGGAAGGAAACGAATGCTGGGTGACTGTGGAGAGAGAGGGTATTGGGCAGTGGGGGTGGAGGAAAACAGAGAAGGGACTAGTCGAGTGATAGAGTGGCATGGTAGAGGGGTAGAAAGAGAGTGTGTATTGGGGGTGGGGGTTTGAGCAGTGAGGATGGAGAAAGAGAATGTGTGCTGAGCAGGTGACAGGGTAGAGAAAGCAAGAAGCTACTGAGCAGTTGGCAAGGTTGAGAGAGATGGAGAAGGTGCTCGGCAGGTGAGGGTGGGGTAGTGAGAAAGAGGATGCTTTCATTGTGGGAAGAGGTCAAAGATTGGGGTGATGCCAGTATGCTAAGCATGGAGTATAGGGAAGAGAATGATATGGGGGGAGATGAAGATATATAGGGCAGGAGCAGAGAGAGAGAGAGAGGTGATGCTGGGCCTAATAGGCAGGGGGCAAAGGGAGTGTGATGCTGGGCAGAGGGTGAGGGAAGAGGTCAAAGGGAGTCCTGTGCCAGAGCCAGTGCTGCCAAAGAAGAGAGCACGGTGTTGGAGTTGTCACCAGTAGGTAAGTTGGGCAGAAGGGTATAAGACCAAAGGTCTGCCCAGGGCACTTAATAGCCTTACACCAGCCCTGGGTGGGACGTATCTAAAACACTGATACCCACTCCTACTCTCTGACCTTATTGACAAGTGTCTGTGGTAAACAGGGAGCTTTTAAGGTCCCCTTACACATAACTGTCATTCACTGTATTTCTTTAAGAACATAAGAAATTGCCATACTGGGTCGGATCAAGGGTCCATCAAGCCCAGCATCCTGTTTCCAACAGTGGCCAATCCAGGCCACAAGAACCTGGCAAGTACCCAAAAACTAAGGGCCGGATTTTAATACCTACGCGCGGACGTACATTTCTGTGCGCAACCCAGCGAGCACAAATGTACGCCCGATTTTATAACATGCACGCGCAGCTGCGCATGCATGTTATAAAATCCAGGGTCGGCACGTGCAAGGGGGTGCACAATAGTGTACCTTGCACGCGCCAAGCCCTTGGGGAGCCCTGCTGGCTTTCCCCGTTCTTTCCTTCCCCCCCCCCCCCCCCCACATTCCCCTCCCTTCCCCTACCTAACCCGCCCCCCAGCCCTACCTGAACCCCCCTAACCTTTATTTTATAAGTTGCGCTTGCCTCTGGGCAGGCATAGGTTGCGCACACTGGCCAATTGCCGGCGCGCGATCCCCCAGCACAGCGGCAAAGGCCGCTGTGCCAGAGGCCTCAACTCCACCCGTGACCCGCCCCCCACCCCGCCCAGGCCCGCCTCCTGCCCGCCCATTCAGTAAAGCCCCGGGACTTACACGCGTCCTGGGGCTTTACGAGCGCCGCAGGGCTTTTTGAAAATAGACCCTGCATGTATAACCCCTCTACGTGCGTAAATCCTCCTGGATTTACGCACGTAGGGATTTTAAAATCTTCCCCTAAGTCTATCCCATGTTACTGATGCTAGTAATATCATTGATTATTTTCTAAGTCAACTTGATTAATAGCAGGTAATGGACTTCTCCTCCAAGAACTTATCCAAACCTTTTTTAAACACAGCTATACTAACTGCACTAACCACATCTCCTGGCAACAAATTCCAGAGTTTAATTGTGCGTTGAGTAAAAAAAGAATTTTCTCAGATTAGTTTTAAATGTGCTACATGCTAACTTCATGGAGTGCCCCCTAGTCCTTCTATTATCCAAAAGAGTAAAAACCGATTCTCATTAACCCGTTCTAGAGCTCTCATGGTTTTAAACACCTCTATCACATCCCCCCTCAGCCGTCTCTTCTCCAAGCTGAAAAGTCCTAACCTCTTTAGTCTTTCCTCATAGGGGAGCTGTTCCATTCCCCTTATCATTTTGGTTGCCCTTCTCTGTACCTTCTCCATCGCAAATATATCTTTTTTGAAATGTAGCGACCAGAATTGTACACAGTATTCAAGGTGCGGTCTCACCATGGAGTGATACAGAGGCATTATGACATTTTCCGTTTTATTCACCATTCCCTTTCTAATAATTCCCAACATTCTGTTTGCTTTTTTGACTGCCGCAGCCCACTGAACCGAAGATTTCAATGGATTGTCCACTATGACGCCTAGATTTCTTTCCTACATGGTAGCTCCTAATATGGAACCCAACATTGTGTAATTATAGCATGGGTTATTTTTCCCTATATGCATCACCTTGCACTTATCCACATTAAATTTCATCTGCCATTTGTTTGCCCAATTTTCCAGTCTCACAAGGTCCTCCTGCAATTTATCAAAATACACTTGTGATTTAACTACTCTGAATAATTTTGTATTATCTGCAAATTTGACTACCTCACTCGTATTCCTTTCCAGATACATTGAAAAGCACGGGTCCCAGTACAGATCCCTGAGGCACTCCACTGCCCACCCCCCTCCACTGAGAAAATTGTCTGTTTCCTGACCTTTAACCAGTTTGTAATCCACGAAAGGACATCACCACCTATCCCATGACTTTTTACTTTTTTTAGAAGCCTCTCATGAGGAACTTTGTCAAATGTCTTCTGAAAATCCAAATACACTACATCTATCGGTTCACCTTTATCTACATATAAAAAACTTAAAACTTGGCTTTTCAGTCAAGCATTTGACGGAGTGATAAGCACTCTCTGAACCCGCTGCTCGGACAAGATCTAGCTGTTTCTTTCAAATTAGTCCTCCCAGTTCTTATCTGGGGCCCCCTGTTTTAAACCCATCAGGTTCTTAAGTCATTAACCCACTTGTTCTAATTGCTTCTGTTTTTCAAATGTTTCCTTTGTAAATGTTCCTGTTAAATGTTCTCTGTAATCGCTCCAAAGCGACTGTTCTGTTTCCATGTAAACCAGTGTGATCTGTATCCTATACAGGAACGTCGGTATATAAGAATTCAAAAATAAATAAATAAATAAATATTTATTAACCCCTTCAAAAAAGTGAAGCAGATTTGTGAGGCAAGACTTGCCCTGGGTAAAGCCATGCTGACTTTGTTCCATTAAACCATGTCTTTCTATATGTTCTGTGATTTTGATGTTTAGAACACTTTCCACTATTTTTCCTGGCACTGAAGTCAGGCTAACTTGTTTGTAGTTTCCCGGATCACCCCTAGAGCCCTTTTTAAATATTGGGGTTACATTAGCCACCCTCCAGTCTTCAGGCACAATGGATGATTTTAATGATAGGTTACAAATTTTTACTAATAGATCTGAAATTTCATTTTTTATTTCCTTCAGAACCCTGGGGTGTATACCATCCGGTCCAGGTGATTTACTACTCTTCAGTTTGCAATCAGACCTACCACATCTTCTAGGTTCACCGTGATTTGGTTCAGTCCTTCTGAATCATTACCCATGAAAACCTTCTCTGGAACAGGTATCTCTCCAACATCCTCTTCAGTAAACACCGAAGCAATCGTTTAAACTTCCCACCATGGCCTTATCTTCTCTAAGTGCCCCTTTAACCCCTCAATCATCTAATGGTCCAACTGACTCCCTCGCAGGCGTTCTGCTTTGGATATATTTTTAAAAGTTTTTACTGTGAGTTTTTTCCTCTATGGCCAACTTCTTTTCAAATTCTCTCTTAGCCTGTCTTATCAATGTCTTACATTTAACTTGCCAATGCTTATGCTTTATCCTATTTTCTTCTGTTGGATCCTTCTACCAATTTTTGAATGAAGATCTTATGGCTAAAATAGCCTCTTTCACCTCACCTTTTATCCATGCCGGTAATCGTTTTGCCTTCTTTCCACCTTTCTTAATATGTGGAATACATCTGGATTGTGCTTCTAGGATGGTATTTTAAACAATGTCCACATCTCTTGCACACTTTTTACTTTTGTAGCTGTTCCTTTCAGTTTTGTTTTAACTATTTTTCTCATTTTATCAAAGTTTCCCTTTTGAAAGTTTAGCAATAGAGCCATGGATTTGCTTACTGTCCTCCTTCCAGTCATTAATTCAAATTTGATCATATTATGATCACTATTGCCAAGCCCCACCATCGTTATCTCTCTCACCAAATCCTGTGCTCCACTGAGAATTAGATCTAAAATTGCCCCCTCTCTCATCGGTTCCTGAATCAATTGCTCCATAAAACTGTCATTTATTCCATCTGGGAACTTTATCTCTCTAGCATGACCCGATGATACATTTACCCAGTCAATATTGGGGTAATTGAAGTCTCCCATTATTACCGCACTACCAATTTGGTTAGCTTCCCTAATTTCTCTTAGCATTTCACTGTCCATCTCACCATCTTGACCAGGTGGACGGTAGTATACAAACACACTAACTTCTGCTTTCATTCCAGATGATTTTGAATAAAATCCTTTGTAAATGTAGAGCTGGTATCCACTTTTTAAAAGAACCAAGGGAACCAGATCAGTGCTAGGATGGGAAAGGTCCAGTTGCCGGAATCTGTGTGCAGGGAAAGTGAAGCTAATTACATCTACATATTCTAAAGGGGATGACCACAATAGTTAGAATAGGAGGATTTTTATCATTGATTTAATATATCAAGTTTTCCATTATATTTTGTGGAGTTTTTTTTTAATATCCCAAACGTATTACTGCATTTTTGGGGGGGGGGGGGGGGGGCATTAAATCTTAGCTGCAAACTCTTGATCATTCCTTATGCTTTTTCATACCATGCCTCATTTTTTTTCTCCTTAGTTTCATCTGCAAAAAACCACAAACTTTCCCTGCTATGCCTCCGCAATATTGTTTATGAAAATATCTCTGCGGCTGAGAGCCAAGAACAGCTTCCACAGCTCGGGGTTGAGCCAAGCACATGGTCTGCATGCTCATCAGATGGGGATGCAAGCGGACAGCAAACTTAGGGACCCAGCATCAAACGGATTTTGTTCGTTCCCTACCCGAAACAAAGTCACTTGAGCACAGACCCCCCCCAGAGCGGCCTGACGTATCAAAGGTTTTCTCCCATTTTGCGTTTGGGATTTATGCTTGCTTGTTACCTGCCATTGGTGCCCTAGAATATATTCAAAATGATGCTCTGTGGTGCATCTGCTTCAGAGGCTAACCCTCTCCCCAGGTCCTAAATGGCAGTGAGTAGCGTTGGGACAGTCCCTGATGGGCTGTCCCAACCCTACAAGTCAGGTTAAAACAAACAACCCTACAAGTCAGGTTAAAAACAAACAAAAAAACACAAAAGTTCACAAAAAAGGAAGGACCCCTATTAGCTTTGGGCCGAGTCCAAGTGAAAAACACATGGCGAGATATATTTCCTTTCAGGGTGAGTCTATCAAGCAGCAACGACTGCCAAGTAAATCCGAGGTGCTGCTGAGGAAGTAGAGCACTGTAGGATGGCACAAAGAAGCAAAGACTGAGACTACACTGACTGTAGGCAGATGGAGGGCAGCACATTGACTGTCTATTTTTAGGTTCATAATGATTGTATTTAATATATGTGTTATTGCCTTTATTATGATTTTAGGCTTTAGCATTGCAGATAACCGTGCCCTTGCTCCAGTTTGGGAGGCAGCCCTTCACGCAGAGAAGAGTTTCGATTTTGTTTTGCAGGCCCAGCCAGTTTTAGCCAGGCAAGCTCTGCCTGGTGGCCCTGGGCCAGGCTTGGGAGGGTTTCTGCCCGGCCAGCACACAACCTGTCTGGTGGGAGTTATCCCTCTGAATGCATTTTTTTTTTTTTTTTTAACTTTTACCTTTTAAGTCTGGGCCTGGGCAGGTTAGGGAAGACCTGGCCACACCGTTTGCCTCGGTGAGGAAGGGGGTGCCAGTGACCTGCTGTGAGCCACGCCGGAGTTGTCTTCAATGTTGTAACCCTTGTTTCAAGGTCCGGGTTGGAAGTTCTGACCGCCCTTCTTTCCTGCCGGGACCATCGAGCATTCGGCCCCAAAGGGATCCCTCCTATCGGGGGGGATTCAAAGGCGTGAACAAGGGCTGCATAAGAATAAAGAAGGTTTGAGTCATCTGACAGTGAGCAAAGGCAAAGCCTACCGTTCAGAGGACACCCATCCGGTGATTCTTCAGATCCTAGGGAGAGAAAGAGATTTATCTTTTTTTGTGCAGAGACAGAGAGAGAGAGTATTCTTGCCAGGTGGGAGCTACTGCCCACTCAAAGGACACACCCTGCCCACCTGGGGAACCTATTTTTCCCACGCCCTGGATGGTAGGAATTCCCTTAGCCCTCCTGAGATGCGCGTACACAGATTTGGGAGCGCGTTATAGCAAGCTGTTTCATCGTGTTGCTGTGGGTCAAGAGTTGTGGCATTTTCCGATAAATTATCTCCAGTAAAGAATTGTCTTGGACACTAACACGGTGACTCCAGTCGTTATCTGGCACTCCAGCACACACAGTAATAGCAACATGGGGAAAAAAAAAAAGGAGGTCAGAGAGAGAGAGAGCGAGCCATCCCGCACGGGGGGACCGAGAGGACTCCTTTCATCCTCCAGTCGAAAGAGCCTATACCCTGGGAAGGAAGGGAGGTTGGAGAGCCAGCCTGGGTTTCTGCCCCGAAGAGTTAGAAATAGGTTTGTGCCTATCCGTACCGGACTTGGTACATTAAGGAGGGGGGGTTACATATATTACCCATGTTTACAATTTATTATTGAATTAATGGTAGCATTGTAATGCTCTGATATTTCTGAGGACGTGTGGTGAATCAAATCAAACCAAACTTGCTTCCTCCCTCCATGCTCACACAACCAGCTCGGCACATCTTCTGATTGCTCTGGAAACAACACGAGCTGCCTTGAATGACCCCATAAGAAACATAAGAAATTGCCATGCTGGGTCAGACCAAGGGTCCATCAAGCCCAGCATCCTGTTTCCAACCAGAAGCCACCAACCAGAGGCCACCAAAAGGCAGGATTCAGGACCTGAAGATGGACCTGTCCAGAACACTTTTTCAGCCATAAGGTTTGGTTTGTTTGTTTGTTGTTGTTGTTGTTGTTTTTTCCTTCTCTCATTCTCCCTCCCAGATAAACTGGCCTGAGGAATGTTCTGGGTCTGAAAGAAAACACATTCCAAACAGATCTCCAGCAACTATTCAAATGTTGAGAGAGGAAGCGGCAGCTGGAGGGAAGGATTTGTTCACCGGTGCACAGGACAAGAAGAGAGCACGACACCCCACCCCCCATGGCCTGCAGCATCCCTACTGCAATTGCACTGTTACTTTGAAATGCTACATTACAGTATCTGAGTCTAACCTCCTATCTCCCCATTCCCCCACCCCCCCACACCTTCCCCAGCCAGGGTCACCCCGAGCCGCAGTGCTGCCCACAACCAGCGACAGGTCACAGGGCAGCGACCCTGCCTGCTGTTTTCAAGCCAACATTATCTTGTACGTTGCAAAAAAAAAAAAGTTCCAACCATTTATTCTTTATTATGATCTTATCGGTCTAAGACGGTGAGAGGAGAGAGAGAAATGTCTCGCTCTGCCGGAGGATGCATTAGCAGTGTAACTGGTTGCACGCGTGCGACCTCCCCGCCACCCCTCAGAGACGAGGCAGGCTTCCCTTCTATACCTCGGAATAAGCTGGAATAATGCGATGAACTGACGACATGCCCCTTACAAGGAGATCCCCGGGCGTGGGGAAAGAAACGAGATGAGAAAACCTTTTAGAGGCCAGCGAGGGTGGGGAAGATGAGATTCAGGGCAAAGGAAGGCCAAGGGCTCCATTAATGGCCAGAGCAGCGTCACTACACAGCGATGGACATTGCCCCTGACTCTCCTCTCGGATCATCCACTAATGACTACTGATGCTTCTATTTTAAACTAAGGCCTTCGGGTTTGGGTTTCCTGGATTGTTTTGCTCAGGGAAAGGAGAGAAGCCAAGGGCTCTCTCTCTGTCTCCTGCTCCACTTCTCAGAAACTCAAAACATCTTCTCTGCACCCCCCGGGGACTCCTGTAATCCATTAACCACCATCCCAGCCAGAGAGTTTTGCTGCAAGCAACGTGCTTTCTCTTCTTTTTTATTTATTAATAGAGCTGGTGCTGATGAACTGGAAGAAAAGCACAAGCAAAGACTTATTTCATGAGTGAAAAAAAACCAAACCCCCAAGGCAGGGTTTTCTCAAGAGCTACAAAGAGAGGGCCTCACAGCTGGGGGTTAAACAGACTGAGCCACCCTTATCATTAAAGCTTTTTGTCCTCTCTCCCTGCTCACTGGCCTTCAGAGGTCTTTATGTAATATGACTGTAGTCTAAGTCTGATTAGACCTGACTCTTTTGCATTAAAAACATCCTCACAGCTGACACGCAACTTCCAGTCTCAGCAAAGGCAGCAGTATTGGCTGGGCCTGCCCTCTGGTTCCTCTAGCGCAGGGTCCCCAAACTATGGCCCAAGGGCCACATCTAGCCCGTAATGTAACTTTTTTCAGTCCGCCAAACGTTCCCTGTCCATGGCTGAATTGGCCCAAGGAGCAAGGTCTCTAGCAGTGGCAGTGGTGAAGGCTTCAAGGCTGGCAGGGTCCCGACCTCCGGCAGCAGAAGAGGAAGGCCCTGTGCGGGGCAAGGGAAGGACATCAGAGAAGAGAGGAAGAGGATGACGGAAGAGGATGGAGTGAGAGGAGAGGAGAGGAGAGAGACTGGGAGGAGCGCGAGAGAAGACAGTAGGAAAGTGAGGTATGAATGAGAGGGAAGAGGAGATGAGGGGGAGGGGGTGAGTAGGCTATGGAAAGAAAGCAAAAGGGTAGAAGGAAGTGTGAGTGGGGGGAGTGTGCACTACAAACACACCACTTAGTCATTCACACCCCTCCACACACACACACACTCTCTCAGGGGGGCAGATGCAGATGTCAAGGAAGCAAGGGAGACAGGTGTTCCCAGGGGTGCGGCAGCGTTGCCAACTTAGAAATATATATATATTTTTTTTTACTGACACTCTAGATACTGGAGATCAGTGAGGACCCTGCCCCCTGCCTACCCCCTTCCCCAGCATTTCAAATCAACAAAAGGGACAGACTGCAAGAGGACCCTCCCTCCCCTGCCCCCACCACATCAAAACTCTAAGGGAATCCTCCCCCCCCCCCCCCCAGCTATTTCTTCGCGTGGCGATTCAAAATGTCGCACTGTGGCCCCTTGCCAAAAAGGTCTGGAAGCCTTGCTCTAGGCTCAGGCATGATAACACTCATTGACAGGACAATGTGGGGAAACAGCCTGCCTGTGCAGTACGTGTGATAAGCAGGATTTCAATTTTCATGCTGGGAACAGTAACTTATTCAGTGCCAGACACAGGCAGGGCGAACCAAGTCCCATCCACTTGAGGGGCCCGGATAGAAAGGGGAACCCAGAAATGAAAAATGAAAGAAGTGCAGGTCGCATGCGCCATTGGGTTGTTCACATAAATAGCATCGGTGTTGTCTAAATGTAAGACAACGATTAATTCCTGGTCAATTGATCGCTGGAGTAAAAATCCTGAAGAAGAAAAGGTTGCCCAGCGGACTACCACCATGAAATAGTCGAGGCAGGGCTTGTCAAACCCTGCAGGAGCAGCTCCGCCCCCTCCTCCCGCACAGGCCTTCCAGTTACCAATGTGACGGGGGTGGGGGGAGGCCCTAGATCAGGCCCTGCTCACTAAAATTGATCCTTGTGGTGAATGTTTAGGGATGTCGCTTAACCTCTCCACTTGTGGGTTATGGTGTTACGTCATTGCGCGTGCAATTGATTTCCCCTTTCGTCAGAAATGCACATCATGTTTTCTGCGCGTAAGTGCTGCGTACAGGCCCTCTGCACCATGAACTCCAGGCTCGGTCCCATAGACTAAGACTAGCCTCAGAAACTCTACTCCACTTCTGACTAGGGGGTTAACTCATGTTGTCTTAATGCTGGAAATTTATGTCCATGCAGCTCTCTGCTTTGGGTCATTATAGCGAACGCCTTGATTAACATGGGATTTGCATGGAAGAGTGATAAGCTCAGAAGCGTGCACACAATTTTGTACATAAAACTCCTTGCTATATTGGGAGGACAGATCAAGGCACAAAAATGTGCACAGAAACATACTGACTTGTTTGCACAGCCTAGCGCACCTTATTGCATAGAGACCTGCTGTACGAAGGAGATGGGGCCTGATATAGTTCTCCCTGCCTTGGGCTGGCCTGTCTAAGAGCTAACTCGTTCGGCTCATCTTTAGGCTTGTACAGGGCAATGGCCCCAGAGCCCTTCCAGGGGTGAGGTCTGATGCAATCACGCCTTTCATACCAGCCTAAAGAGCCTTGGGTGTTTTTTTTGTTCTTTTGTGAATTACTGAAAGCTAATCTGGGAGGAGAACATGCCTAAGTTATCAAAATTCTGTCCTGCAGAATCGGATGGATCTTATGATAAAATCTGAAGAACTGTGTGAAGAGCTTCTAGCATGGGGCAGTCACAAGCACTGATCCTGAATGACACCACCTACATAATCTATCGGCCCTATCCCAGAAGTTCCTCACGTAGGCCCTGATGTAAAACGGTGCCCTCGGCTGTGCACAAATGTTAACAGGAGGTCGTGCATGCAGCTTTACCCCTGATTTAACAAGAATTTTAGTGCACAAAAAATGTGTGCACACATGTGAGTAAATCTGTGCAGATATTAGCGCTCCTCCATGCATAGCCCATGTTAATCGGGGCATTGGCTATTATTTTCCAATGCAGAGAGGTGCATAAACCTAACTCTTGTTTTCTTAGTGCTAGAAACGTGACTCCTTGTCGGAGGTGAAGTAAAGTTTCTGGAGCTAGTGCCAATCTATGGGGCTGAACTTGGAGTTTGTGATGTGGGGTTCTTCTTATACTTGGGACTCAAAATAGAAAGAGAATACAAGCTTTTTCAATTTTTCATTTTATGTATGTACACTTTGGAACCCACCCTGAATTTTGGAGGGCATGGGGACTAAATATTTAAAAGAAAGAAAGAAAAATAAATACATCCAAAGCAGGCAGCCTGAGAGGGAATCAGTTGGACTGTAAGATGAAAGAAGGGTTAAAAGGGGCACTTAGGGAAGACAAGGCCATAGAGGAAAGATTACATTTATTCTTTGCTTTGGTGCTTACCGAGGAGGATATTGGGGAGGAGATACTTCTGCCAGAAACCGTATTTAATGATGATGAGTCAGAGAAACTGAAACAAATCACAATGAACCTGCGAGATATAATAGGACAAACTAAAGAGTGACACATCACCTGGACCAGATGGTATACACCCCAGACTTCTGAAACAACTAAAAAATGAAATTGCAGACACATTACTAGTAATTAGTAATCTATCATATTGTACCTAAGACTGGAGGGTGGCCAATGTAATGGCAATCTTTAAAAAGGACTCCAGGGGTGATCTGGGAAACTATAGACCGGTGAACCTGACTTCAATGCCAGGAAAAATCACAAAACTATTCTAAAGAACAAAATCACAGAACATACAGCTAGACATGGTTTAGTGGGACACAGCCAGCATGGATTTACCCAAGGGAAAATCTGCTACATTTGTTTTTAATGTGGATAATGATGAGCCAGAGGATATATATTATATTTGGATTTTCAGAAGGCTTGTGACAAAGTCCCTCATGAGAGACTCCTGAGAAAATTAAAAAGTCATGAGATAGGTGGCAATGTCCTATAATATAGCATTTCCCAACTGATGTGCAGTGGTTACAGTGCAGGTGTGCTGCATTAAAAAAAAAAAGCCTAATAGGAAGGCGCTGAGATGCAACTGCATCTACATATTCTTTCTTTCCTGGCCCGCAGGATGTCCTCCCACCAGCAGCGAGGGTCAGAGAGCAGCACTTATCTGTTGGGGGCTGCTTTCCCCTCTGCTGGCTCTCCTTTGCAATTGAAACTGCATGGGGTCCTGTGAGATCTGCTGGCCCTTAAATTTCCGATGGCAGAGGGAAGCCTGCAGAGGAGGAAGAGGCAGCACCAGGTAAGCGCTGCTCACAGGCTCTGCCAGTTCCAGGACTCTGGAGAGAGGGGGACAGCTGAACGTGCCGAGGGAAAGAGAAGAGAAGGTGATAACGCCAGGGGAGAAGGGTGAGGATGATGCCAGGCAGTAGGGGGAGAGGAAAGGGAGGGTGATGATTGCAGGGGGTGGGGAGAGGGGAGAAGGGAGAGGGTGATGATGATGATGATGATGTCGGGGGAGAGGGAAAAGGATGTGATGATCATGCTGAGGGTGGGGGGTGGAGGAAAAGGGAAGGGAAGGGAAGAAGGTGATGATGACAGGGGAGAGGGTGAGATATGATGTCAGGAGGTGGGGGGAGAGGAAAGGGAGGATGATGATATCAGGGGTTGGGAGAGAGGGAAGATGATGATGAAGACAGGGCTGGGAGAGAAAGAAGGTGATGATGCCAGAGGGTGGGAGAGAGAAAGGAAGGGAAGGTGATGATGATGCTTGTGGGGAGGGGGAGAAGGAAGGGAAAAGAGGAGAAAATTATGATGATTGTTTTAGGTGATGGTGTGCCACAACACAAAAAAGGTTGGGAACAACTGCTATTGTGAATTGCAAACTGGTTAAAAGACAGAAAACAGAAAGTAGGATTAAATAGTCCGTTTTCTTAATGGAGAAAGGTAAACAGTGGAGTGTCTCAGGGATCTGTACTTGGATCAGAGTTTTTTAAATCTACCTTATAAATGGTCTCTGAGCGACGACCCGCAAATGCGCAATAGAGAGCAGCTCTACCGCACACGCGCGGGCAAGCACGTCGGTCAGAGCGGAGCGTGACCTGCTAAAAAACATGGCGCTGGGAGGAGCAGTAGCGCGGCGGCGAGGAGCGTGCGAGGGAGGGACCCCCAGGGATCTTCCGTCTGCACCATCCGAGAGTGACTGAGGGGAAGGGGGGAGGAGGGGAGTGACTGAGGGGAAAGGGGAGAGACTGAGGGGAAGGGGGGAGTGACTGAGGGGAGGGGGGAAGGGGGATGACTGAGGGGAGAGGGGAGTGACTGAGGGGAAGGGAGGAGGGGGAGTGACTGAGGGGAAGGGGGAATGACTGAGGGGAGTGACTGAGGGGAAGGGGGAGTGACTGGGGGAGTGACGGGAGGGGGGAGTGACTGAGGGAAAGGGGGAAAGGGGGAGTGACTGAGGGGAGGGAGACAGAGGGATGTGAGTGAGTAAGTGAGAAGGGTTAGAAGTTGTGGAGAAGAGAAAAAGAGGGAGTGGAGGAGGGCTGAGGGAGAGGGAAGGGGTTGTGGATGAGCTGAGAGGGGATTGGAGGGGATGAGAGTGAGGGATGGGATTGAGAGAGGGTGGGGATTGACTGAGGGAAGGGGAGGGAGGGGGAGGTGAGAGTGAGGGGAGGGAGGCAATGGGAGACAGAGGGCGAGTAAGACTGAGGGGAGGGAAGGGGTGAGTGACCGAGGGGGAGGAGGATGAGTGACCGAGGTGAATGAGCGAGGGGAAGGGGGAGTGAGGGAGAAAAAGTGTAGAAAGGTGCTGTGTTCGAAAATGGACTGAAAAAAAAATGTAATGTAGCCCGCTGTTACGGCCTTAACGGCTTGTATATTTATAAATGACCTGGAAAGGGAATGACAAGTGAGGTGATCAGATTTGCAGATGACACACAATTAAGCAGAGTTGTTAAATCACAACTGGATTGTGATAAGTTGTAGGAGGATCTTGCAAGACTGGAAGACTGGGCATTTAAATTGTAGATGAAATTTAATGTGGACAAGTGCAAATTGATGCACATGGGGAAAAATAATCCAAACTGTACTTGCACAATATTAGGTACCATATTCACCACTCAGGAAAAGGATCTAGGTGTCATTACAGACAATACTTTGAAATCCTCTGTTCAGAATGCAGCAGTAGTCAAAAAAATAAACAGAATGAAGAATAAAATGGTGAATGTCATAATCCCTCTGTATGCTATCATTCATAAGGTCTTACATATGAATTTGCAATTTTTATCAGATAAGATTTCATGGTACCCACCTACTTGTTCCCAATGCTCTACCTCCCAGTATTTATTACAAGTGCCTTCTTAACAATATTACCATTTCCAAAGAACTAGATTGAGAGCTTTTTCAACTGTGGCACCAGCGATTTAGAATACTTTTACCACTGTGCCTTAGGCAGGAGTGGGATTATTATAAATTTTGTAAATTAGTTAAGGCGGATTTATTTAAGCAGGCTTTTGCAGAGAGAGTGATGATTTTTAAAATGCTGTTTTAAGCAGTTTATAAATTATTCTTAAATAAAATCATATTGGATCTGTTTATTAAGTTTATATGTATTAATATTGTAATGTTTTTTTAATTTTTTGATGTTTTGTTTAATCTATGTATGTACTTATGTAATCCATGCTGAATTTACAGGATTCATGGAATATTACGTTTAAATAAAATAAATATATATTTCTCCACGATGCGACCACACCTAGAGTACTGTGTGCAATTCTGGTCACCACATCTCAAAAAAAGATTTAGTGGAACTGGAAAAGATATAGAGAAGGGTGAGCAAAATGATAAAGGGAATGGAACAGTTTCCCTATGATGAAAGAGGTTAAGGTTTCTCAGCTTGGAGAAGAGACAGCTGAGGGGAGATGTGATAATGGTCTATTAAGTCATGTGAAGTAGAAAGGGTACATGCCAATCAATTTTATTTAAAAAAAATAAAAAGGCTAGGGGGACATTTGATGAAGTTAGTAAGCAGCACATTTAAAACAAATCAGAAAAAAATATTTTTGTTTCTTAACACACAGTTAAACTCTGGAATTAATTGCCAGAGGATGTGGTTAAGGCAGTTAGCATAGCTGGGTTTAAAAAAGGTTTGGATAAGTTCCTGGAAGAAAAGTCCATAAACTGTTATTAACCAGGTAGACTTGGGGGAACAGCCACTATTCATCCCTGGGCCTAAGCAGCATGGGATCTATCTACAGTTTGAGATCCCTCCAGGTATTTGTGACCTGCATTGGCCACTGTTGTAAAAGGGATACCAGGCTTGCTGGACCTTTGATCTCACCCAGTATGGTGGTTCTTATGTTCCTATGACTTATGCATATAAGATATCTGTGCACAAATCATGCTCTCTGTGCATAAAACACAATACATTACGTTTTATGGCCAGAGAACACACCTCATGCACAAATTGTGTCTTATGGGCATAAATCGTGTTCTGTCTCCATAACTTATACTTTCTGCGCTGAAAAACCAGGCTTCCGAGGCGCATACAATCGCGTTTTTCTGCCCGCGCTAAGCATGTGCCGGTATGCACCTTTTTTTTCTAGTGAGTTTACCACCGAGAGAGTGAACTCTTTTGGGATTGTCCGAGCGAAGAGAAGGTGCTGAGGTTTCGGCGGGCGCGGAGTGGCTGCTGGCGTCCCGCGAGAGAGGCGCTGGGGGCCGGGCTTTGCGAGCAGGGAGTGGGTGGGCGTGCGGCTGCGGCTGCGGCTGCTTGCAGGCAGGCAGGCAGGAGTTGGCAGTGCACCTCCTCGCAGCCCGCCGGGGAAGCCGCTGTCTCCTTTGCATGTCGCTTTCCAATTCCAGTGTCTTCCTGCTGAATGAGGTAAGCGCCCAGCCGGAGCCGGGGACTTCTCCGCGCCGGGATTTTGTTGGTTTTTTTTTTGCCCTGTTCTGGGCTCCTGAAATCCGGTTCCGACTCCTTTAAGGTCAGTACCTGCCTCTTGTTTTTGTTGTTGTTGTTGTTGGATTACTGATTCAGTAACCTTTCCTGACTGGCAGCAGGAACTCAGTGGCAGGGTGGAGAATTGGTCGGTTTCCAGGTAAGAGCACTGCTGATATTGCAGCTAATACTAGATTCTCTCTAACGGGGCACTGGGCTATCTTCAGATTTGGGGGGGGGCTGAACAAACTAAACTTTTAAGATTCCTTTTGCATATTTTTTTTTCGCCTCCCTTCTCTTCTGCCGATCACTGCTGGGAGCCTATGTTGGGTAACTGCCCACCCATAGCAAGCAGCACCACCTAGGTGCCATTTGCCTAGGGCACTGCTTGCAGTGAGTGGGGTGGGGTGGGTGGGCCTGTGAGCTCCCACCGCACACCCCTAGAGCACAGGCCCTTCCGGGACCACTCTTGGCTGCCTGGGGAGGTGCAGCCTGCAAGCCTGAGGCCGGGAACCTCCAGTAAGGCTGCAGTGTTGCATCTGCTTGGCTCTCATTTATTTATTTTATTTAATTCATTTTATATACCGACCTTCATGACAGGCGTCATATCACGATTGTGCAGCGTAGAGGATTCAGAAACCCAAGCCCTAAACCTTGGGCTTTTGCGCAGAGAGGGAGAGAGCTGGTCGCTACTGGGGTTGGAGTGACTATGAATATTTCATTAGCGTGGATCCTGAATTCCCCTTGCCATTCCTTTTCACTTCTACTTAGAGCACACCAAAGTGCTGCAGGGGATCCGGAAAAAAAAAAAACCCAACACAACACATTTGAGCTCTGCAATCAAAAAACTTGCTGAGGCCAGCGCTGAACTCAAAAGTCTTGTAGGCAAGAAGAAGGGGGAGCTTGAGATGGGCCTTCAGGCTTCTCCACCCCTACGGAAAGTATAAAGAGCTGAGAGCAGGATGAAAGGACAGAGACAGAAAACGAGAGGAGAGAACCAGGGGTGTTGCCTGCGGAGCAGGATTCATCATTCCCACTCATCATTTTCCCCTTAGACACTTGGGTTCTGTTTTGTTAATGAAACACGAGATCTGGCGCAGACACTTGCAAGTCATCTCGGGAGAGGCAGGTCCTTGACAGCAAGCCAGGCTTGGTCCTGCCTTGTCAGTGACTGGCCTGACAAGGGTGCTGAGGCTTTTTAGTTTATTTTATTTTTTGGGGGGGGGGGGGGAAGACACATATCCCCTCCCGAGAGAAGCTTTCGGGGGGCCCCGCAGCTTCCATCACAGTCTTTCCTGTCTGCTAAAAACAGAGAGGAGAATGCATCCTATGCACCTGCAAACACTGTAGTAGTAACACATTCTTCTGTTTGTTACCGTAAGCCATTAATACGGCCCTAATGCACTTAGACTCCAGTGAATCCATTACTTCAACCACACAAAAAAAGACACAGAGGGAGGGAGAGGGGGAGAGGGAGGGAGGAGGGCGGGATGAGAGAATGTGTGAAAGCCAGAAAGCAGCACAGCCACACACAGACGGAGAGAGAGGGAGCATTTGAAGCTCTCTTTGCTCTGGAAGGAGCCTTGGCCAGTGCAGCTCTTGACTGAACCTTCTATGTCTTTTTCTGATTCCAGTGCAACGTTTCTGCTAAACGAGGTAAACCCATTCAATTTACCTTTTACATCTGCTGTGGGAGACGTTAGATCTCAGGAACCGCATCCCTCTTATTTATTTAACATTTTTTTTTTTTTTTTTTGCTGTGCAGCTGCTTTTTTTTTGGTCTCTGTTTACTGTGATTCGAAAAAGCTCTTCCATGTCAGTATATATCTAAAAAAAAAATGTACAACAGGCAGAAGGAAAAATGAAGGCGAGCGGTTGAAGGAGGGCATGAATGAGGGGAGAGCGAGCAGGGTGGAAAGGAGGAGGATGGAAATCATCGCAGGGGAAAGGAAGCAGACGGGGATGGGGAGATCCGGACAAATCTGTTTCGACCACCGCGGGGATCGAAGCAGGAAAGACAATTCGGGGGGGAGGGGGGGGGGGGAATAACAAGGGAGATGAGCCAAAGTGTGATGGATGGTGAGAAACTGGAAACTGACAGTCAGTGATGGAGGGAGACGAGAGAGGGGCTGGGGAGGAGGGGAAAGAGCACGGATGACTGATTATTTTTTTTTTTTTGCAGGAAGGTGGCCATTAAGATTCATCCGTAAAGGGTTTTGATTTTGGGAAGGATTATTTGCAGAAACTTTCCTCTCGTCTGCCACGGCACACACATATCTCTTGCACCTGCCCCCCACCCCGAGGAGCAAGGCCAGTCCAGACTGAGTGCAGGAGACCAGTTCATTCCCTATCCTTCCTGTCCGCTCCCACCATGGCTGCATTTCTCTTCCAGAGGTGGAGGGAGGGAGAGAGAGAGAGAGAAGCTTTTCCCCGTGAGCGTGACAGCACTGCTTCACTAATCAGCCATCAAAAAGTGCCTGTCACAGCCACCCGTCATCACCCTCTCTCCTCCCCTCCTCCCCAGCCCTCATGTTGTCAAATGCAATATGTCTGCTCAACTAACATCTCCATGCGGATTTAATTACCTTTCCAAACCCATGCTCAGTTCATGTACAACGAGTTAGGTTCCTTCCCTAGAGGGCTTATGAGCTAAGTTGGAAGAACATAAGAACATAAGAAAATGCCATACTGGGTCAGACCAAGGGTCCATCAAGCCCAGCATCCTGTTTCCAACAGTGGCCAATCCAGGCCATAAGAACCTGGCAAGTACCCAAAAACTAAGTCTATTCCATGTTACCATTGCTAATGGCAGTGGCTATTTTCTAAGTGAACTTAATAACAGGTAATGGATTTCTCCTCCAAGAACTTATCCAATCCTTGTTTAGCTACACTAACCACATCCTCTGGCAACAAATTCCAGAGTTTAATTGTGCGTTGAGTAAAAAAGAACTTTCTCCGATTAGTTTTAAATGTGCCCCATGCTAACTTCATGGAGTGCCCCCTAGTCCTTCTACTATCCGAAAGAGTAAATAATCGATTCACATCTACCCGTTCTAGACCTCTCATGATTTTAAAGAAGGCAATGTGCCTTGTCTAAGGTCACAAGCAGTGCCACTGGGATTTGAACCCTGGGCTTCGCCAGCTCTTAGCCCATTTGCTGTAATCACTAGGGCTGCGCCTCCAGCAGCCTCGGGAGCAAGAGACAAAAAGGGTCTCTGACAGGCAGAATTTCACACCAGTTACCATTGGCTGGGAACCACAAAGGAAAGCGGCACCAAAATATAGCTCTGTCCTTCCAGGTTTAATATCTCTTTGGCTGGTGGCAGTGTCCTCGCTGAGGAATCGGATGTGTTGGATTCAATTTGACACGAACAAGGCCAGAGCTTCTCGCATCTCCAGGGCATGGGCCAACGTTTGTTCAAACGTTGCTGTACAGGTCAATGACGTCGGCCATCACGATTGTGAGAAGGTGGCGTTCCTGGACTGCTCGTTTTCGCAAAGTTTTCATCCCCCAGAAAGCTGCTGCACGTGGATATCTTATCTGACACTTGTATGACCCCCTAAGTGTAGATGTGAGTCCTGAGCAGTAATATTATGCCCTCTTGTACCAATAGGTTAGTATATATCACTATGATATAACCCCAGGCTCTTGTCTTGGGTTCTATGCTACATTTCTCAGGCTGTTTCCATTATTAAAGGGGGAACTGAGCTGTAATTCGAGGCCTTTTGTGGGTCCACAGGTCTCCTCTTCATAAAAAAAAAACAAAACACATCCTAAAACAAGAAAACAGAAACATCTTCTGGAACCAAGTTCTGATGTCAACTAGGGCTTGATTTGCTAAGATCTTTTTCCCACAGACATAGAAGGGGGGGAGAGGAGCCTTGGTAAATCAAGGCCTAAGTTTAGCATCTAAACATTCCTTCTTCTGTTTAGATATCAGGGTAGCATCAGCTAGGAGACTACTTAAACATTCCAGTCACACCTTTATTCTCAAGAAAATGCTGCACAGGACGGCAACAACAAATATTTTCCACCAATGTATTAAGATATCTTCTGAAGCAAACGTAGAAAAGATGAAACCTGTTTACCCAAGCAAGTGAGGGACGAGAGGTGAAAGTGCTTGGGGGCCGATGCAATACAGGGCGCTCAGCCCTGTAATGCAATAGGGGGATTGGTGCCTATTTAACACGCGTCCCACGCGGAGTGAATGGGATAGCGCTCAACACATGCAAATGCACATGAATGAGGCTATTACTCGTTCACTCCAAATGCAAAAAAATAAATGTGCATCTCAGACATACATTTAGCGCTCAGCTACTAACGCCTGCCTGGAGCAGGCGTTAGTAGGTGAGCGCACTGAAAAAAGTACAGAAAAGCATAAAAAACTGCTTTTCTGTACTTTTTTTAAAAGTTAAAAAAACATTTTTTTTTAAATCTCTGCCGGCCGCTTTGAAGACCGACGCCGATATGCTCAGCATCGGTTTTCATAACCGGCCGGCTGCAGTTATGAAAACCGATGCCGAGTCTATCGATGTCGGTGTTCATAACCGGCAGATCGCCGGTAACCGCAGGGTCACGTTAGCAAGGAGGCGCTAAGGTCACGCTAGCGACCCTAGCGCCTCCTTGCTAGCACGACCCCCTAATTTGCGTATTGCATGGCGCCCTCCCCTTGCGAGCGCCATGTGTGCGCTGAAAAGTCTATGCCCGCTTTCCGTGAATAATATTGCATCGGCCCCTTGGTGTGGGGGCAAATTCCCAGATGCAGAGGGCAGCCTTGTTGGCAGGATCACTGGAAGGGAGCAAGCAAAGGAGGCAGTTGTTGTGCTGGCTGCTAAGTGTCTCAGAACATGTGCGTAGAAGGCCTCAGAGCCTGCATGGGTCTGAAGCTGCATCTTCGACCGATCAGTTCACCATCAGATGGCTGGTTTGCTAAGGTCAGCTGTGGCTGCTGCTGCAAGCAGCTGTTAAAGAGAATGTGGTCACTAGCATTGAAACTTTTCTCTTCCTTATCATAATCACATTTTTTTTTTATTGTGTGCCTTCCTGTACAAAACACCCAACATGAGTTACAATACTAATTGCATAGCACAATAAATAACATATTACATTAAAAATTGTAATAAGTTACAATATTAATATTTTTCCTTATAACTCTTGACTTTAGGGCCTAGATGCTGAAGCCTTCCGTTCACATCAGGCAATTAATGGTGCAGGCAACTGCAGGGTAAGCCTCCCATATAGTTGGGATAAAATGAAACCAATTTGACAATATCTCTGTAGATAGAAGAAAGCAGCTTTTGTGCTAACCAAAATGCACAGTTGGTTCTGCACAGAAAGTGCCTCCTTCATTGCACTATCTGGGTCACTAGATGGCTCCGGGTCACTAGGGCCAAACTGTGCGAGTCTTGGTTTTATTCCCACAGTATGCATGCATCCAAACTGCATGCATGCAATAGGGATAAAACCAGAACTACTTCAGGCTGTCCCTTATACAGGGATGTCACTAGATATGGGCACGTAGAGCTCTTGCTCCACCACTATCGGCCAGTACTTCCAAGCTCAGACAGCCAAAATCAACTGTTCTGTTTACTGTTCCAGCCCCTCCAGGCAACCTGCAGGCCCTAGAACACCAGTATGCCTTCTGATGGGTAAACAAAATATACTGGACTGCTGTGGATCCCAACACAGAATCTACATGCCAACAGAATCCCTCACCTTGGTCACACATGCAAAACACAGACAGACCCTCAGCAAATACAGAATAAGGTACCACAGATTAGAAATAGAACTGTACAGGCATAAAAGAGGAATCCCTAAGAAGCCAGGCTCTGCATCCTTTGCAACACTGGGGAAACAGAAACAAAAATGCACTTGCTCCTAAGCAGAACACAAAGACAGATGAGAAACCTGTTCTGAAAGTTGAACCATTCCAATCAGTAAACTGAAAATAAGAGACTTTATTTCTACTTCTGGTTTCTGGACGTCTTGGGCGCTAACCGTAAGATCACACACCCACATACCCTTAAGACTTTTGAGCCAAAAAGCCTTGATCCAGGCTCTCTTCCCACCGTACGCCGGTGCCCCCTCTCACCCCATGCATTGATCTCATCCTTGGCCATCATAAGCTCCCCCAGCCCCATCAGTCCTCCAACAGTTTCTCTTCCCCTCTATACAAAATCAGTCCCCCACCAGTTTGTCTCCTCCCTCCCTCCCTCCCTCCCCCCAGCCCCATCAGTCTCCCACCAGTTTTTCTCCTCTTTTTCCTTCCTCCCTATGCCCCACTAGTTTCTCCATTCATCCCCCATCAGTTTTTCTCTCCCCCCCTCCCCAGCTCCATCAGTTTCTCTTTTGACCCTCTCCTTCCTGCTAGCGCTCATCTGCTGTCCGTCACTGCTCCCAGGCCACCCTGTCATCCGCCGGCCTGTGCTGCTGTCGTGTCCCCCCTCCCCCCCCCCCCCCCCCCCCACTCTCCTTGGTCTGTGCCTTTGGCAAAACACATTCAGAACTCATGGGTGGGGCACTTTATGTATAACATCTTTTATTTATTTATTTATTTATAAAATGTGTCTCCCACACTATTGCCAGCTGACTTTTATCATGCGACCAGTACAAATCAAAAGTTGCAGCCAGGACAGCAAGCAGAGGTTCGTGCTGCCCCCGTTTCTGGGTCCGGGTCCAGGTTGCGTGCAGCCCAAGGCAATGCACAAAGGGGGTTAGAGGAACCCTGCAGTGCTTGCATCCAGTCCATTAGGTTTTGGGAGGGGGAACCAGTTTCCCCCCCTCAACCTCCCCAAAACTGCACCCACGGAACAGAGCAATTGTCTTCTTCCCTGCGGCGTCTGCTCCAGTATCAGCCCCCGCGTCTCCCCACGTTCAGGGAGAGAGAGAGAGAGCGAGCGAGCGATTCCGGAGCAGGCGGTACGGGCAGCATGCGAGGAGGACCGGGAGAGGCCCTGGCGAAGGCAACGGAACAATTGTTTTCTCTTCTTCTTGTGTCCGCTCTAAGCCTCCTTTCCTCCACTCTTGTCCCCTTGTTTCAGCGGGCAGCCCGTGGGAGAGGAGGGGAGGGCTGGAGTAGATGCAAGCACAGCCTGTGGTCCTAGGACTTGGGGCTCCGCTGAAGGCAGAGTGCGAGAGAAGGAAGGGGGCCACCCTAGGGCACAAATCAGAGAGCCATAAGTAATTTATGGGGGGAAGGAGAGGAGGTGAATTCTGAAAGGGGGGTGAGGTGAAGAGGGGGGGGGAATGTTGGTGGTGTGAGAGGATGAAGATTGCTGGAGGGGTGTGAGAGAGGGTTCATTTTGAGGGAGTTGAGTGTTTTGGGGAGGAGAGAAGGGGGGTAACACACAAAAGGGGTGAATACTGGGGAGTGTGAGGAGGGAGCTGAGTGCTGGGGGATGGCGAGGAAGGGTAAATGCTGGGGCAAACACAAGAAGAGAAATTGAATGCCATTTCCTTCCCATCTCCCTGAAATTATCAATGCAAACTTGAGCCGCCTAAGGTGATGAGAGAGAGAGAGCCAGGGTAGGAAGTGCATGAGAACCATATGGGTTGTGCGTGAGGAAGGACAGGGGCACAAGGCCTGGGGAGAGGTGAAAAAGAATTTGTGGAAAGGCATGGGAGTCCGAGAGAGAGCTGGAGGGGGGGAGGGTCTGTGAGAAAGAAAGCCAGAGAGGATTCTGAGGGGAAAGGGGCGAATATGCAGGAAGATTACTGGGGGTGAAGGTGATGGGGGTGGGAACGTGAGAGGGCAGAGTTGAGGGTGAGGGAGTCAAACTATAAGGAATAGAAGAAAATGAGGTGGTGAGTGAAATGAAATGGTTGAGAGGGGGGTGAGAAAGTTAGTGTGGGGATGATGGGGAGGGCTAAAAGAGAGAGAGAAGATGGAGGAGAAGGGAGCCAGATACCAGGGGACTGATGGCGGAGCAACCTAGTGAGAGGGACAGAGAAATGAAAGGTGAAGATGAGAAGAAAGGGAAATGGTTGCATGGACTGTGCCCCCCGGAAGACAAGAGAAGTCGTGGAATTCAAAAGGGCGTGAGATAAACACAGAGGATTCCTAGCGGCTAAAGGATGGAAATGAGGAAAAGAACAGCATCCTGTTTCCAAAAGTGGCCAATCCAGGCCACAAGTACCTGGCAAGTACCCAAACACTAAGCAGATCCCATGCTAGTTATGCCAGTAATAGCAGAGGCCATTCCCTAAGTAAACTTGATTAATAGCAGTTAATGGACTTCTCCTCCAAGAACTTATCCAAACCTTTTTTGAACCCAGCTACATTAACTGCACTAACCACATCCTCTGGCAACAAATTCCTGTGTTAACTGGGGTAAGTTGCATAGAGTTGCAGCTGCTACCCTAAAAAAAAAGATAAAATAAAACTTGCTAGGCAGACCGGATGGACCATTTGGGTCTTCTTCTGCCAATATTTACTATCAGTTCTATAGTCAGCCACTGTGTAGCTTGATGGACTCTAACATCAAGCTAGGTTGAGAGAACATTGCCCAAATCTCATCTTTGGGTGAGGTTTCCTCACTCCGAAGGCCATCAAATCTTCACAAGAGACCCCTGTTCTGTTCGTACGTCTCACGTTGAATGTCAAAGTGGCCCCTAACCCCCTACACTAATACCTAAACCTCGCCTCGGGTTACTAGGTGGGCCTCCCATAGGGATACAAATACCTATCTAGGGAGAGGACACTATGGCTAGGCTAGCTCTCTCTCTCTCCTTCTCCCCCCCCAAGCTTTAAATCTACTCAAACAGGCCTTTCAGGAGACATCACAAAATGCAATAAAACCTTACTGCCCAGTAACACAAGCTATCGCACAACTTTACACTATTCAAAAAGGTGTAGTTAAAATCAGTGTTAAGTCTGTGCGATAGCATTTCGCACACTGGCATACCCAGCCCGCCCCTAACTCCTCCTCTTTTCCAAATTTGCATCGCACCATACAATATGGTGCTATCGCATGCGTTAAAGACGTTTTTGCATGCGGGAAGGACCTATCGCATGCATTAATGGGGCTTTTCGCATGCGATAAGCCCTTAACGCATGCGAAAACGCCTTAGCGCATTTTGATAAATGACCCCCTTAGTTTATATATTCAGCGGCACAGCCTTGCCACTGAATATTTCCAGCCATCTTAAAGTTAGCCGGCTAAGCTTATCCAGCTAACTTTAGGTAGGACAGGTGTACAGGCTGACCAGAGTTAGCCAAATAAGTTATCTGGCTTAACTATTGGAGTTAGCTGGCTAACTTATCTGGTTAACGCAGCTCCTCCCAATTACGCCTCCGAATGCTCCTGACTAATCAGGCCAAATTCTAGCCGGATTAAAAGTTACCCAGCTCAAATTTAGCAGGATAAGTACCCAAATGTTCATTTAGCTGGATAACGTCTGAGTTATCCAGCTAAATGCTTCTGAATATGGATCTCTATGTTAATGTTTGTGAGTGGATGCGATTAAGTGCTGTTGATGTAAGGAGGAGATTTAGAGGCAGAGAGGTGAGAGAAATGAAGGAAAATGTGATAAAAGTGAAAGATTGCTGTCAGGGGATGTGATGCACATAGAAGGAGAGAAGAAAAGTTAAATGGGAAGTAGAGCCTAGAAAAAGAGTCAGGAGAAGATAGACAACAGGAAATCTGGAAAAAAAAAAAAAGACTTGAGACGAAAACAAAAAACTAAACAAACCAAAACAACCCTACCCAGATAGAAAGAGAGAAAAAAAAAACATTTCATTTTCAGTTTAGTGACTGGAATATCTAAAACAGTGATCTAGTAGCTGTGCGGCTCCTGGAGTAAACTGGATTCTCTGTATGCTGTGATGGCTTTTATTGGATCAATGTAAGTATTATTTAAAAATATTGTACGTGAGCTATCAAGACCACACTGCTGGTTTCAAAAGCTCATGTACAATATTTTTAGATAATTCCTATGCTGATCCAGTAAAAGGTTTCATAATCTGCCAAGAATCCTATAATTGAAATATAATTTTCAGTGTTTAGTAATGTTCTATATACAATGTTGTTGTTGTTTGTTTTTTTTTGCTACATAAAGAGAGGTGGTGGAGGGTTAAATAATTTTGTGAAAAGGAATGCTTCACCAAATGGAACAGAGCTGGTGAGAGTCCCTTAATAAGAAACCAGCAGCGCATCATTGATTCCCTTGGCTTTTCCAGTGTGGTTGGTGTTGATTTTATAAACTGTCCCCATAAGGCCAGCAAAATCTCAGTAACAATGGTGAACATAAGAATTGCAAAACTGGGTCAGACCAAGGGTCCATCAGGCCCAGGATCCTGTTTCCAACAGTGGCCAATCCAGCTCACAAGTACCTGGCAGGATCCCAAACAGTAGCTAGACCCCATGCTGCTAACTCCCAGGGATAAGTAGTGTTTTTTCTCGTCTATCTGGTTAATAAGTTTGACTTCTCCTCCAAGAACTTGTCCAAACCTTTTTTAAACCCAGCTACTCTAGCTGCCTTTACCACATCCTCTGGCAATGAATTCCAGAGCTTAACTGTGCATTGAGTGAAAAAGAATTTTCTCCAATTTGTTTTAAAAGAACATAAGAATTGCCATACTGGGTCAGACCAAGGGTCCATCAAGCCCAGTATTCTGTTTCCAACAGTGGCAAATCCAAGTCATAGGTACCTGGCTAGTACCCAAGCATTAAATAAATCTCAAACTACTATTGCTTATTAAATAATATCAGTTTATGGACTTTTCATCTAAGAACTTATCGAAAGCTTTTTTAAACCCAGTTACAATAACTGCTGTAACCATATCCTCTGGCAATGAATCCCAGAGCTTAACTATGCACTGTGAAAAAGAATTTTCTTCAATTTGGTTTAAATTAGCTATTTGCTAACGTCATGGCTTGCCCCTCAGTCCTATTATCTGAGAGAGTAAATAACTGATTTACATTAACTTGTTCAGGCCCTTTCATGATTTTGTAGACCTCTATCATATCTCCCCCTCAGTCCTCTCTTCTCCAAACTGAACAGCCCTAATTTCTTTAGCCTTTCCTCATAGGGCAGCCGTTCCATGCTCCTTATTTTGGTCTCCCTTCTCTGCACTCTCTCCAGTGCAACTATATCTTTTTAAATGTGCTACTTGCTAACTTCATGGAGTGTCCTCTAGTTTTTCTATTATTTGAAAGAGTAAATAACTGATTCACATTTACCTTTTCTATTCCACTCAGAATTTTATAAACCTTTCATATCTCCAAGCTGAACAGCCCTAACCTCTTTAGCCTTTCCTCATAGGGAAGCCGCTCCATCCCAGTTATTTTTTTGGTCTCCCTTAAGAAGAACATAAGAACATAAGAAATTGCCATACTGGATCAGACCAAGGGTCCATCAAGCCCAGCATCCTGTTTCCAACAGAGGCCAAACCAGGCCACAAGAACCTGGCAATTACCCAAACACTAAGAAGATCCCATGCTACTGATGCAATTAATAGCAGTGGCTATTCCCAAAGTAAAATTGATTAATAGCCATTAATGGACTTCTCCTCCAAGAACTTATCCAAACCTTTTTTGAACCCAGCTACACTAACTGCACTAACCACATCCTCTGGCAACAAATTCCAGAGCTTTATTGTGCGTTGAGTGAAAAAGAATTTTCTCAGATTAGTCTTAAATGTGCTACTTGCTAACTTCATGGAATGCCCCCTAGTCCTTCTATTATTCGAAAGTGTAAATAACCGAGTCACATCTACTCGTTCACGTCCTCTCATGATCTTAAAGACCTCTATCATATCCCCCCTCAGCCGTCTCTTCTCCAAGCTGAACAGCCCTAACCTCTTCAGCCTTTCCTCATAGGGGAGCTGTTCCATCCCCTTTATCATTTTGGTTGCCCTTCTCTGTACCTTCTCCATCTGTACCTTTTCCAGTTCAGCTATATCTTTTTTGAGACGCGGCAACCAGAATTGCACACAGTACTTTAGGTCTCACCATGGAACAATACCAAGATGTTATGACGTTCTCTGTTTTATTCTCCATTCATTACCTAATAATTCCTAACATTCTGTTTGCTTTTTTGACCTCCAATGCACACTGAGCTGAGAATGTCAAAGTAGTATCCACTATGATGCCCAGATCCTTTTCCTGGGATGTAACTCTGAATAAAGAACCTAATGTCATATAACTACAGTATGGGTTACTTTTCCCTATGTGCATCGCTTTGCATTTGTCCACATTACATTTCATCTGCCATTTGGATGCCCAATCTTCAGTCTCGCAAGGTCCTCTTGCAGTTTATCACAATCCACTTGTGATTTCACTAAGAATAATTTTGTCATCTGCAAATTTGATCACCTCACTTGTATCCCTTTCACTGAGGAATATGTAAGAGATATACCCATAACAAAAATAAATAGGTTTCACTGGTCTATTTAACTTTTTTGTATAATATAGCCACATATAAGATCAAACACTTATATTGTTCAATAGTGTAGTTTTGTAGGACCTACACTCACAGTTTGTATATCAGTCAAACTCATAATTTGGTCATGGGTCACTTTACTTTATTTAACTTCAGTTTTTTGGATTTTCTTATGTTTATATTAAAATGTAAAATCAGCTGACGAACTCCAAAATATATCATGAGATGATCCTTCCATTAAAGATTCATATTACAGTTGTCAAAAATAGATAATCACACTGAAACGTCAATAATCCAACGGAGCAATACTCATCTGAATATATTTAAAAAAGTCCCGACACGATCGTGTTTCGGACCAGCCGGTCCTGCTTCAGGGGAAACGATCTTCAAAACCTTCTCTCCATTTCATAAATGACCCCAATACTTCTCAACGTTCCATCAGCATACATTTTTTCATGGCTAAAGAATGCAGCTTCTTCCCGCGGTCTGAAATCAGATCCTCAACTTGACAAAACATGGCAGATCCTTAGGGCCTTTTATCCAGCAACCGGAAATTCATACATCATATACAGTCTTCAAACAGGTCGTCCTTTCAAAACCGGAAGAACTCATCCGTTGCTACTCAAAAAAACAATAAATATATTATTTATATTTTGCACAATGAATGTTTTTAGAAACATTAAGATACAAGCGAGAGCAACAGGTCAGTAACATCCTTCTCCGAGTGATCCAAAAAAACTTTTTTGAAAGTACAAAAACAAATTTAAATCAGGTCCACTTCATCATGTGATAACCTTAGAAGCTCCTTCCTTATTTCTAAAAGTAGTTCTCAACCAGGTCCTCTTTCAACCAAAACAATCGTCACAGCTTAATAGAAAGAATATGATGTTCTAAATCAACAAGTACCAATTTATTCTCTCAATCATGGATCGACTGAATGTAATTTGAAAATCCAAAAGTGTTCACATCTATTGAGGCGAGCTTGTATATCACCTCCTCGGGTGCCATTCTGTAATTGTTCTAAAATTGACCATTGCAAATCAGAAAAGCTATGTTTAGCCTGCAAGCAATGTTGTACCAGGGGGGGCTGTAAGTTTAGAAGTCTTGATACAGCTTCTGTGTCCTATCAGTCTGGTGCGAATTTTTCTCTTTCTCTTGGTCCTCCCCACGTATATCAGATCACAAGGGCATTGTATAACATATACAACACATTCTGACTCACACGCAGTTAATGCCACTAAATCCACTATGGTATCTGAATTTGGGGATTGCCATTGATTACCCGTCAAGGCCTGTGCACAAATCTCACATTTGTCACATATATGATGGCCTCCAGTCACTAATTGGCCCCGTGTAGAGTCGAATGCAGATCTAACCACCAAATCTCTGATATTACATGCCCTCGAAAATGCAAATCTAGGTGCCATCTGAAATGTTTTATGTAATGCTAGCACCTGCCAGTGAGATTTCACAATGTTAACCACCTCATTGATATGTGCAGAATATTTCAACACACATGTCAAATTTTGAGTGTAAGGTTTCTGCTTATATTGTAATAATAAATCTCTGTTGGCAAATAAGGCACGTTTAAAAGATTTTTTGATGACAGATTTAGGGTACAAGTTTTGGGAAAAACATTCACATAACTCCACTGCTTGTTTTTTAAATTTCTCTCTACTCGAACATATCCTTCTTAACCGCAGAAATCGAGAGATAGGGAGTCCATCTTTCAACCTCTTAGGGTGATAACTTGAATAACGTAGAAAGTGATTCCGGTCTGTTGCCTTTCTAAACAACGTGGTCATAATATTACATCCTTCTCGTTTAATCCAAATATCCAAAAACGCCACAGAGTACTGGTGATATTGTGCCGTGAACTGAAGATGCAAGTTCTGCTCATTTAGCCACTGTAAAAAATCAATCAGATCTTCTTTGGAAGCTGTCCAGATACACAACACATCATCGATGTACCGTCGCCACAGCAGAATATTTTTAAACCACTTGGAGGGATACAAACACTGCTTTTCAAAATTTGCCACATACAAGTTTGCAATATCTGGAGCGACCGTAGCACCCATCGCCACACCCTGTGTTTGTAAATAAAAAACATTGTCAAACTTGAAAAAGTTCTTATAGAGGACCAATTTCAGAAGCTCTAAAAGAAAACTCGTAGGCACCCTATGTGGACGAGGACGTGAATGTAAAAGTTGTTGAACCAACTCAAAGGCTTCATCCTGAGGGACATTGGTATACAAAGAGGAAATATCTAAGGTTACCAACCAACAAACCACTGGTAAAGCTGGTAGATCTTGAAGCAATCGTAAGGTATGAGAAGTGTCCTGAAGGAAGGATGGAGCTTCTTGAACAAATGGCTTCAGAAAGAAATCAAGATAATCTGACAAAGGCTCTAAAATAGAGTGTTTGATCTTATATGTGGCTATATTATACAAAAAAAGTAAAATAGACACGTAAAGCCTATTTATTTTTGTTAGTGGTTTTCACATAATAGTTTCTGGAATACACGGTGGCGTATATTGGGCGTGTTTTTTGTGATAGAGATATACCCATGCCAGAAATGATATTCAAAGATGATGATTCAGAGGAATTGAAACAAATCTCAGTGAACCTGAAAGATGTACTAAAGCAAACTGAGAAACTAAAGAGCAGTAAATCTCCTGGACCAGATGGCATGCATCCCAGAGTGCTGAAAGAACTGAGAAATAAAATTGCGGACCTGCTATTGGAAATTTGTAAACTATCAATAACATCATCTATGGTACCTGAAAACTGGAAGTTTGCCAATGTAATGCCATATTTAAAAAAAAAAAAAAAAAAAAAGGATCAAGGGATGATCCAGGAAATTATAGACCAGTGAGTCAGACATCTGTGGCCAGGCAAAATGATATAAACTATCATAAAGAACATAATTGCTGAACATATAGTTAAGCATAGTTTAATGGGACAAAGCCAACATGGATTTAGCCAAGGAAAGTCTAACCTCACAAATTTGCTCATCTTTTTTGAAGGCGTAAATAAACATGGATAAAGGTGAGTCAGTTGATATAACATGTCTGGATTTCTAGAAAGCATTTGACAAAGTCCCTCATGAGAGACTTCTTAGGAAATTAGGAAGTCATGACATAGGTGGCAGTATCCTGGTTAAAAGATAGAAAACTTAGAGTATAGCTAAATGGTAAATTTTCCCAATGGAAAACTGTAAATAATGGAGTGGCCCAGGGTTCTGTTCTGGAACTGATGCTTTTTAATATATTTATAAATTACCTGGAAATGGCAACAAAACGTGAGGTGATCAGAATTGCCAATGACACAAAATTATTCAATGTCAAATCACAAGACGATTGTGAGAAATTGCAAGAGGACATTGCAAAAGTGGAAGACTGGGCATGCAAACGGCAAATGAAATTTAATGTAGATAAGTGAAAAGCAATGCACTTAGGGAAGAGTAACTCAAATTATAGCTACAAAATGCAAGGTTCCACATTAGGAGTCACCACTCAGGAAAAAGATCTAGGTGTCACTGGCGAAAATACGTTGAAATCTTCTGCTCAGTATGCAGCAGTCAAGAAAGCAAATAGAATGCTAGGGATTATTAAGAAAGGAATGGAGAATAAAACAGAGAATATCACAATGCTTCTGTATCACTCCATGGTGTGACCTCATCTTGAGTATTGTGTTCATTTCTGGTCACCACATCTCAAGAAAGATATAACAGAATTAGAAAAGGTACAGAGAAGGGTGACCAAGATGATAAAGGGGATGGAACAATTCCCCTATGAAGAAAGGCTAAAGAGGTTAGGACTCTTCAGCTTGGAGAAGAGACAGCTGAGGGGAGATATGATAGAGGTCTATAAAAGAATGAGTGGAGTGGAATGAGTAAACATTAATCAGTTATTTACTCTTTTGAAAAATATAAAGACCAGGAGACACACAATGAAGTTACTGGGTAATACATTTAAAACTAATAAGAGAAAATTATTTTTTTCTGCAGTGCATAATTAAGCTCTGGAATTTGTTGCCAGAGGATGTGGTGAAAGATATTAGTGTAGCTGCGTTTAAAAAAGGTTTAGACAAGTTCCTGGAGGAAACGTCCATTAACAATTATTAAGGTAGATTGCAGAAATCCACTACTTATTCTTGGGATAAGCATCTTGGAATCTATCTACCCCTTGGGATCCTGCCAGGTACTTGTGACCTGGCTTGGCCACTGTTGGATACAGGCTACTGGGCTTGATGGACCCTTTGTCTGACCCAGTATGGCAAGTCTTATATTCTTGTTTCCAAATCATTTAAAATATATTAAAAAGTACTGGTCCAAGTACAGATCCCTGAGGCACTCTACTGAGAATACTGACCAATTATTCCTACTCTGTTCCCTATCTTTAACCAGTTTTCAATCCACACTAGGACATCGCTTCCTATCCCATGACTTATTTTTTTCAGGACTCTGTACTCATGACCTGGAGTCTCTGCCCTGATTATATATTCGTTCGCTACTTATTTTTATCCTGGGTGAGACGAAAGAAAGTCATAAAAGAGAGATTTTTTTTCCCTCTAAAACAGTTAACAGTAAATTAACTCCTCCCTCCTATATTTGTGTTCTAAGTTGTGTTCTAAGTTGATCTTAGTTGTTTTTCCCAATAGATTGTACTTTATTATATATTATCCGTTCATTATTTCGATATGTTCCATGTAAACCGCCTCCCCGGCGATAGTTATTTCTGTTAAATGTGAACCGGAGTGATATGTATTGTATACAGGAACTTCCGGTATATAAAAACCAAAAATAAATAAATAAATAAATAAATATTATTCAATAGCACAGGCAGAGAAAGAGGCTTTTCTTACAAAATAGTGACAAAATGCATGTATTGTTACCAGGGAAAAATGTACATTTGTTTAGTATAGAAAAATAACTACTGTTATTTTGTTGTAAATTTGCTGCAACAGTTTCCCTATTGTAGTGGGGGTAGAATGTGGCCTTGCAGGGATCCCATCGGGATGTACTGTGGACAGGCCCCAAATATTGAACACTTTGGAAAATTGCTGAGATTGCTGGTTTTCACCTGTCCCTGATACCTGTTTTCTGTTGTATTTGGGATCATCAGGGGCGCCTGTTACAATTAAGAAACTAATTAACATCTCATTCATGTAGCAAAGTTTACTACTGTTTCCTTAAGGAAAGACACCTCAAACAAGCCCAGGAAATTGGTTTCACAGAAAAGCTATCTCTGCTCTTAAGGGAGATACAAAAACCTATTACAGTCCCTGGGAAAAGTATTGATCTGGAATTAATGAATCTTACCAATGTTTGTTTCAGGGATAGGCCTCTTATTGGAGGAAGCCTCCAACCCTGAAGAGATACTTTTGTAGTTCATGTCTGACAGTAAAAAAAACAAAAAAACCCTCCACATTTAATAGGTTTATTCCATATTGTTAGGGGTGTGCTGAACTGGTAATGCGATTTCTAATTTTATGTTTGTACGAACATCATTGTGCCTGGCGCTCTGAATGAAAAGGCAGGAACTGCTTTGAATGTGAAAATCATAAATGCTGCTCATCTCTGGGGCCTGCTGCATCCAGCCGGCAAGAGGAGAAGCCTGGCGCCAGCAGCCTTGCGCTGGGAACCGCGATATCGGTGGCAAAGGAAGGAGAAATCCCCGCTACGCGGAGGAAAATGGGTGCGAAAATGAATCTCCCCCCCCCCCCCCGACCGCAGAGCAGAGCAGAGCCACAGGGACTGGGAGTCGCCCCCGCTGTCGCGCCGCTTGCCCAGCAGATGGCGCCCTTTCCCCGGAAAGTTGGCCGCTCCCCTTGTCTGAAGCTTCGTGCATGGAGTTCCCTTTTCCCCCACAAACGCTCCTGGGGACGGACTGGAAAGAGAAGGAACAGGGGGCGGGCGGGGATCCTTTGCATCGGAGCTGCTTCACGGCAGCATCCGCTGTCCCGCACTCACCCAGGGAGACGGAATCAAGTGCTAGAGAGGGGGCTGCGATGCACACGGACCTTTGCCCCCGCTTCACCCCTGCCCCGTCCGCCTTCTGCCCTTCTATAATGTTAGTGAGCAAGTGGACGACTTGCAGCTCGGGCTCCTGTCGTGCTTCTCTGTGTTGCTGCCGTCCTTCCGCGGGGGGTCCCCGTTTCTTCCCGGTGCCTT